>NC_140539.1:34127626-34712626 GCF_057382185.1 Mchenga conophoros
AATTTTATATATTGTTAAGGATTCAGTGTATACATGTGTGGCTTTACATTCCTGTGCATAGAATTATATAGAATCAGACAGTATAGAATTATACTGACTGTAGTTAACTGCAGTGAGTTTTGGTTGGCCTGATTGTTTTGGAAAATGCTCATCTACTGGGATTTAAACACACACCTGTCTTCAGAGTTCATAAAGAAGGGTCAGAAGAAGAGGAAACTATTCAGAGGGCGACAGTTCTCTGAAATTAAATGCCTTGTTGATACCAGAGGTCAGAGGGGAAGGGCCAAATTGCTTCTAGTCAACAGGAAGGCAACAGTAACTCAAATAACCACTCGTTACAACCAAGGTATGCAGAACAGCATCTCTGAACATGCCTCAGATCTGGAAGGACTACACCAGTTGCCACTCCTGTCAGCTATGAATAGGAAATGAGACTGCAATGTGAGCTTGGGCTCACCAAAACTGGTCAATAGAAGACTGGAAAAACATTGTGTAATAAAACAAGTGTTGAATTCTGCTGTAACATTCAAAAGGTGGGATTAGAATTTCTAGATGGAATGAAAGCAAGGATCCTTTCTGCCATGTATAACTTGTTCAGACTGGTAGTGGTGGTGTAATGGTGTGGGGGATCTCTTCTTGGAACACCAACTGAGCATTGTGTAAATTCTATAGCCTACCTGAGTATTGTTGCTGACAATGTCCATCCCTTTATGACCACAGTGTACCAATCTTCCTGCTTCCACCAGGATACAAACCATTTGCCAAGGCTTAAATAATCTCAAACTTGCTTCTTGACTTCATGAAATGACATGGCAACAAGTTAACTGTATTCAAATGGACTCTATAGTCATCACATGCTAATACAATAGGGCATCTTCAGGATGTGGAGGTACAAGAGATTCACATCATGGATGTGCAGCCAAACAATTAAAATAGACCAAAAGAACCAAAACATTCTCAAGAGAAATATTTCCAGCAACTTGTTTATTCTAGAAAGCAACAGGGGTCAAATACTGACTTTATTTGGTGTCATCTGCATTGATTACATGGTGACCTCACCACACAAGCATAATATTTTTAAAAGTCAAGCTTGAGATATGATAAAGTACTTAATTATGGTGACATTTGAAAAGTACAATAAATCAGATCAACCTGACATCTGTGCAATTAATGAAATAAAGTAAAAATCAAATCCCTATTCATTTAATTTCTGTCAGGTTTGAAAATTCTATCTAGCCGTCTAGCTTTTCTGTTCATGTTGACAAGATTATAGCTCTCCATCTGGTCACACAGACTGTGGCTTTCCTGATCAAATACGGTCTCCTACAGTTATTTCTGGTGTTTTCAAATATGGTGTTGTCATATGCATCTCAAATTCTAAAATATTGGCCCTTTAATGAAAGATGTTGATAAATTTTACACCCAAGTTGAAATTGGATAAGACTCAGCCTCCCATAATGGGTAAGAGCAGAGATGATGGAGTTTCATTATACATTCAATTAAGATTCAAGTCTTAAGTGTGCTAAAGAACATGCTGACACACTCTGGAAATGTATATAGACCAATATACTCTAGCCTCTAGCTCGTTATGTAACTGGGGAGTGCTTCTTTATAAATTGCACATTACCAAACTAATAAATCAGCCGTACTGACCAATTACATAGCCCCCCAAAAATAAGAAACTAATGCAGAAGTAACTTCAAAAGCTGCACAAATTGATACACTCTATGTAGCAATTCAGATACATGTGCCTCAGTAAATGACAACACACTACACTGCTAGCACACAGCACAAATGCAAGCATAAGGTGCATAGTGGTGGTGGTTGGAGGTGGGGAGGGGGGTTACAGGCCTGAGTACTTCATTGGCTGACTGCAAAAAGTATGCTCAGCCTTTTGAAAAGTCAACTGACACACACACACACACACACACACACACACACACACACACACACAGTTTTATAGTACGCACTGTTTGCATACAGTAAAACAGGACACGTCATCATGATGTAGTTTGTTTTTGTGATGCAACAGTCAAGCTGTCAAAGAAAGAATTAATACAGAGAACTAAATGTATATTTCTTGGTTCAAAATGGGGATTTTAGGTGGTGACACAAAATTAAGCATAAGCAGGCATCAGCTCAGAGATTCCCTGATTATATTGAGAGAGATGCTGCAACATATGTTAAAAATGACTCTGTCGCATGGCGGTATAAATAGTTACAGGGCCCTGCCAACTTCATAGTTAGCACATGCAAAAGCTAATGCGGTGACCGTGCACTGGGTTTCAGCTTGGTAGTTGCTCCTCAACGACTCAAGATTACACACAAGTACATGCACTTTCCTTTCTAATGTTGTGGGGGGGGGAAAATTTAAAAACCCAAAACTAAAAAGGCATAATAGTACTCATTTTACACTTTCCATAAAACACAACAGTAATTAAAGAGAAAAGAACACTTTGGTACACAATCAAATAAATTCTTTCAGCATCTAAATATCCAAATCATTCACCCAACTTTGAAATTCTGCTATTCATAAACAATTCTGCTCAGTCATCCAAGAATGTCAACAACTAAGTCTGTCTAGGCAGCTATTTAAATGAAATGCTCACTCAGTGGACTGATGGAGACTGACAGGAAGTGTGTCTATATTTGAACTGCCTCTTTTCAAATATGCCAGTGTTCCAAGACTCTGAAGATCCCAGCTTAGTTTCAACTAATGCACTCTGTTATACTGCAATACTGCCAACCAGCCTACCTTCATAAAAGCTATAAATTTCAGCTTTTGTTTAACCTGTCCTCGTACTGTAGCTAATAGAGGAAGTCATTTATAGTGTTGATTTGCATCAAAGTAATGTTTTCATAATATTTAGCAAATGCTTGTGTATGCAAATAGATTGAGTAAAATATTATAAACAGCTCTTATGTTATCCCCAGCATAGGAAATGTACATGCCAGCAGCCAGGGGGGGTAGTACTTCATAAATGGCATCTCTTGTTTAAAGTTACAGATATCCATGAAGTCATGCGATGCATACTGCAGCCTATGACATTGCATGCCACTGTTTCCGAGCAAGACAGATGAGATGATAACTTTACTGTAAAGACTGTTGCCTTTGGTTGCGAGAACAGAAGTTATTGTCTTGCGCCAAGCAGAGCAGGGTGTGTACAATTAAAGGATTTATACTCATGTGCACAATATTTACTGAGTTAACTTGAAGTATCTACTTAAGACAAACAAGTTCAATTGGTAACTGTTGATTAAATGGAGATGATTCAATTTTCCAAATACGAAATGTAAAATAACATCCAATGATGTACAGTATCAACCTCAGTCATACACTGTAAATCTCTCGGCGTAGTTTTGTATTATGAGCACATTCACTACCAGTTACTAAGTTAGAGCAGCTGCTCATTCTAGCCCACATTAAAACTTAATCCTCAGGAGCCAGTTCATAAAAGTTTGTCTTGTGCACAAACCAACATTTTTCCATTGCTTTTAAAGGCAAGTGTCAGCTGGACACGTGCTTATGCAAAAGCGAGGTCTAATGTGGTAAGGAAAATGTTCCCCATTTGACATTTGCACAACTTGTTTGAGAAGCAAATTCAGTTTGAAAATTGGATCTTGTCCAGCTGCGTCCAATTTGTGCTCCAAACAAGCAAGGGGAATAATTCAATGAGTTTTAAAATCCACAACACATGATGTTTACATGTAAAGCCAATATATGCAAGATAAATGCACATAACGCAGGCCATCACACTCACACATATGCTCTTACATTCTTTCAGAAATTGAGGGAAACAAACATCATTTCTCTCAGTTAAGGCTCGAGGTTTGCTGAGTGTTTTGAATATATTTGCCAAAAGGAATTTGACTATGAGAGTAGAAGATGCTTGCTATATTCTATTTTTCAGCATTTTTTTTTTTTTATTTATTCTTTTTTCAGATGCTCTTTGCTGTACTTCCACGCTAAATTTCACCATAACACGAGTTTTTCTGAGTATACAGCAATCAGAGGTAATGTATTGTGTATATAACTAAAGCTAGTGTGGGTCACAAGTCTTTCTAGCTGCTAACTACTTTTGATCACTGTACAATCAATTAGCTCTGCAATGTCTAAAATGTCTAAAAATATAAATAAAATAAAAAAAAGCTTAAACTTGGCTTTACTCTATGAGCTCAGCATAGTTTAACATTTTAGCATCAGTGAAATATTTTACAGTCAAACTGCTGTGTCTTGCTTCATGTTTGGTTGTTAGCTGTCAGCTTAGTACTTTTTGCTCCTAAGACAAGTCATCTCATTGCATCAGAGGTTTAGCTGCGTGTCAAAAGGTTTATGTTATCAGTTCAGTAAAACAGATGGCAACACTAGTTTCTGTTACACCGAGTTGCCCATTTATTGCAGACAGTATAAATTCTGGTTTTTATTTAGATCCTTGTGTTTGCTGTATCAGCAGTTGAGCCGCTGTATTACTACTTTTCACCTGTTGTGTTCACGTGCCCAGAAGATTTAACACACCACTGCAAACGGCCACAAAAGACACTGTTGCCACGGTTCTGCAAATTCTACAAACTTCTGCTCCAGCTGATTTTCAGTTTCAGTTTATTCCAGATTAGGCAATAAAAACACAAGGTTGGGCTTGGGAAAAGATGACTGGGTTAAAATACAACCCTTTCAATAACGTTAGCCATTTCTTGGAGAGTCTGGCAGAAAGCCTCAATGCAATCTTTACCCATGTGCAGCCCTGCAAGGTCACGGAGAGAACTAAATACGAATACACAGTGCTGCTCTGTTGATCACCAGTAGTAAACAGAGGCCAAAGTGTTTAACAGTACTAATGAATGAATAATGTGTGTGAGGCAAGAGCACATACAGTTAAACTGACTTTTTAGACATTAGCTGTTTAACAAACTGCATTTGCACTTGGCGCCAGTCAAAATGTAGTCTAAGAGAAGGAAACCAAGTTTAATGTGATTTGCCGCTCTGTGCTCCACCTTACAGCAAGGTCACGGCTAACACAACCTGTGTGACTTCACATAACATCGCTTCTGTGAAGGACTAATTCAACTTAAAACCTTGCAAAGGTCTAGAAAAAGGGGAGGTTAGAAAGTATAAATGCAAGTTGTAAGGATCATGTCAGTAACTCTTTTGGAAGTGGAAATGATTACTGTGGCTTCTCCTAATGATAGATTCTCTCTTCAAATAAATTCCCACCAAAATACATAGACTAAATCTAATCGTCTGTCCATATTCCTTTACAATAACTGGATTTAAAGTATTTTCTAATATGGTTTTTTTGTATGTTGTTAAGTTAAATGTGTGTCACAAATGTGGGTTAATGTGGCTCCAACATGCACAACTCCATACACAAAGGTTGTAAACAAGCCCCAAATTGTCACCCTTATCACCACTAACCGCTTTCCCCAGAGTTAGACACGGTGTCTCTTTCAGAAGATTTCTATTGGTGAATCTACCGGTGAGCTCTATAACGGGCCGTGAAAATTTTTATTAAAAGTGACATAACCCAGACAGCCTTGAAGGCATTTAATTGAGAATGTGTAAATAACTATGACACCCAATCATTACAGTGAAGGAGGGGGGTGCAGGAACAGTTTGACTGGGACATACTGTGATGATGTTTGAAATAGTGAAATTGATATAAAAAGAGGAAAAAAATATTGCAGATACAGATAATATATAAAGTGTTACTGTGGATAGCAAAGTATAGGATTTCCAAAATGCAGAAGATTAAGTTACTAGAATAGCTTTGCATTATTCACACATCAAAAGTACTATTTATTTATCCTGCTCTGCAGGTCCTCAATTCGTCTAAGCTCTCAACCAAGCTGCAATTTTAATTCTCATTAAACGTTTGATTGGCTACCTCTCAAAAATGGAAGGTTTGAACAGCAGATGGGTGGGACTATCGCGTTCAGCATTAGGTGACCTTTTCATGATATTTACTCTCTTTGATATCATACACTTCCAATAGTAGAAGAAAAACCAATGAAGAAGCAATATATGGAGTATTTGGAGAAGCCTGAAATCCAAGCTTTTGGCTCATAGAATTACTTCTACATATGATGACTTCATTATATTAAACTTTGGTTATAATAAATAGTTTAATATGGGCACTCGCCATTGTAACAGTGTGCCAAATGGCCTGTTAACATCCCCTTTGGCAGCAAGAATCCATTCTGGACGACACAAAGAATCCACCAAGCTATCTTTATCCTGTCTTCCTTCTCTCACCCCAACCGGTCGCAGCAGATGACCCCGCCCCTCCCTGAGCCTGGTTCTGCCGGAGGTTTCTTCCTGTTAAAAGGGAGTTTTTCCTTCCCACTGTTGCCAAAGTGCTTGCTCATAGGGGGTCGTGATTGTTGGGTTTTTCTCTGTACCTATGAAGCACCTTGAGGTGACTTTTGTTGTGATTTGGCGCTACATAAATAAAATTGAATTGAAATCTTCTTACTGCTTTCTCCTGGTTTGTGGAGAGTTTTTTTCTTCTTCAGTGTTTGGACAACTACTTAAGGGAGCCTAAGGTGCTGATTCCTGGAATAATTTGAGAAGTCATTATATTTATAACATTGGCCTTCACTAATGGCAACTGTGAAAAAGCCATAGCTTTAACAAAGCATGTAAGAATGGAAATCTTTGTAAACACTGTCACAGAGTGACAGTGAAAGGGGTACCCATTCAAGACTGTGCACAATAAAAAAAAAAATTAAAAGAAAGGCTTCTCTAAAATTTTGCAAAGTATAACTCCTTTTTTACTTGATGCCTTTTGGAGTCATGTTCCACCTATCACAACTGATACTCCAATTAAATGTTGGACAATTAAATGCAAAAAGAAAGAAAAAAAAAAAAAACAATCAAAGGGACGACACAAAGCTGAAAGGCAAATACAACATTGCTTTGTCAGCCTCCAGCAGCCAAATTGATCTGCAAGCCATGCAACTTTAGAAAATTAACAGGGATGATGATAAGTGCTCTCTTAGGCTTAAATATGTTGAATCAGCCATCAAGTTCCTGCCAATTTTCACTAAAGAAAAAACCAAATGTGACCAGTAATGTCAAACTACTTTTGAGTGACAGCGATCAGTACATGTTAAATCTCAGCCTTTAAACTTTCTCTAGTGAATGACATTTCCAATTTTGCAAGCTTCTGCTGCAATACAAACCAATTTAAAAATGTGTTCATATACATATTACCCACTTGGGTCTCAAACATTAAAAGGTTATTTAATTGGAAATCACTATCCATATCTGATGATGAAAAAAAAAATGGCAGCATATCATCAAAGAAACTACTGATAATGTTCAAAAAGTTAAAAAAAAAAAAAAAATGTAGTGGTGATGTCGCTGATTTGTGTGTGTTCTGCACAGAGAAAGTCAGATTTCCCATTTTTGAAGGACAACATATTTTTGCCATATGGCAATGCATGCAAAAAAGGAACAAACAGAACTTATTCAGAAGTTTGCCTGGAGGAAACAGGGATAAATGAACACTGCATTTTTGGAATTTCTGTTTAGAGCTCTCCCCAATAATTCATAAACTCCCCATTTATGAATTACTGACCATATTCAATGATATTGGTATGTGTTTCTTTCGGTTTATAGTCTTTGCTGCAAAAGTCTTTCCATTCCTCCTCCTGCCCTTATCTCCTGTTAAAAAAAAAAAAAAAAAAAAAAATGAGGATACTGCTTGTCTAACCTTTGATTAAAAGGGGAAAAAAAAATAGACGTGTTTACATGTGGAAAAAGTTTATCCACAGATTTTAACTCTGTGCTATTCAGTGCTGCATTCTCAACTGTCACTCTGCTTATAGTACTTCTAGCAGTAAACTGCAGTGCATTGTGGGACAGCGCACAGGTGACAGGCACTGTTGTGGCAGATTGCCATGGAAACAAAACATGTCACAGCACAGTATAAATATAGACTAACCATGTGCAGAGCAAAGGTCCTGCAATAGTGCAAAGGCTACAAAAAAAACAACAACTGTTCACTTCAACGGAAGTTGTCTGAAGACAAACACTTCCTCTTTTGTATTCTAACTTACCGTGATGTAACAAGTAACGAATTATATGGGGCAAAAATCATATGGATTTTAAATAAGATGTTTAGCCACCACATGCTGCAAAAAGAGCTCCGGTGCATATTGACGTTGATTCTTAAAGTCTCTGGAACTCTACTGCAGTGATGCAAGACAATTCTTCCAAAAGATACGTCTTCCCTCTTGATGATAGCAGTGGTAATACAAAGATCTTCCATAAGCATTCAATTGGACTGAGGTCTGCTGAATGCAAAGGCCAAATGATATGATTCACATAATTTTCAATGCTAAACCCATGAACATGATGCTCTCTGAAGGAGGGTAATGTCATCCAGGAAAAAGCCACTCCCATCAGGATAGGAATGTTTCATCATAGGGTAAAGGTGAATACTCTGAACATGTTGTATTGCTTTGCAGAACCACTTTCTACAAGGACAATTATTCTACAGAATAATAGAGCAACCATCCCTATCAATAAAAGGAATGCAAGAGTTCAAGTCTTTCCTTTAACTTGTCTCCCTTATGTGTACAGATACACATGTGCAAATGTATAAGAATCCAGTTATTATACACACACCGAAGGATTTCTGCAGCACTAAAATTGAAAAACCCCAAAACAAAGCTTTAGAGTTTGAATAGTTTAGCAGTTAATGGATTAGACCATCTAAAGAACATTAACAGGCATCATCTGAGTAGTCAATGGAAAACCAAGTTACTGGATGATAGATGCGTTCAAATAACAGCCTACTGTGTACAAGTAACTTGTAAAACTCTAAAACATTTGGTTAATGCTTTGAAGAAAGCTAAATTCATGTAGAGATAAGAGAAGGTAGTCTCTGCTATTTTAAGCTTTTGGTTAGTTTGTAAAATAAAGATCAAGTTTCATTTTCTCAATCTGTGAACTCAGAACTGTTTTGTGTATTGCAGTTGTAGAAAGATTAATTTCATGGATTGGCTGGTGATAATTTTGAGGTAGGTGGAGTATTTGTTAGCAATCCCCTGCTATGCTGCATTGCTGCCTTTTGATATAACAGGCCTAACTGAACAGTGACAACAGGAAGGATGACCTGAGTTCATGTGCCAGAGACAGGGTGGATATTTCACATGCTTGATTCACGTGTAGTCTGAGCTGCTAATGCCTGGAAATGTAAACATTTCACACGTAGATCAGACAAAGACCTTCACAGTTTGGAAATCTTTTCATGGTTTTCAATTTGCAGTTTTTCCTCAGCTCACGGATAAGGAAATTCTGGGCTCATTTTGTACAGAGGGTCAAGGGTTGTATCCTTTCCAGCACATTCTGGGAAGAAAGCCAACTGGAGCAAAGAAAAAGGCTGAACTGCAGCCTCAGTATAGACAGAAGGCAGGCATTACAGCACAGAAGCAGCTGGAAATGGAAGACTGAGGGACAGAAGCCATTCAGTGTCTAGCTGAACACACATTTCCCAGTCTGCACAGGAGAGGATGGCCACTCTGTGCAACCAGACACAATGTTTGTCCATGCAGGTCAAAGACGATCTAAATGAAAATAAGTTTTATGCAACAAATATCATGCAGTATACAATAACATCTAACTTTTTAGATCTGTTGAATTCCTTTTAAGGGTGTCTGAAGGATTGCACTCTGTGGCAGACAAAGACAAAGACTGATGGAGTCAGTCATGTCATTCCTGATATACTTCTTTGACCTCCGCCACCTGGTAAGCAGGTGGTGCATCGTAAGATAAAGTCTCGGTGGATAAGTCAGAGCAGTCGCGTGGAGGTCCACACAACTCTTAAACTCACCATCTTGATGATAAGATTTACCCAAAGAAGAGTTCAGTCATTCAGAAGAAAGGCAGGCAGGTAGTAGACTGGTACTCATCTACACTGAAAGGAGACGGTTGAGGTGTTTTGGAAATCTGAGTAGAATGGCCCCTGGTCACCTATTAGAAGAGAAGGAGAAGACTCGGGACAAACCCAGGACACCCTGGATTGATTGAGTCTCTCTGCTGCAACAGTCTTGATGTCCTCCCAGAAAAGCAGAAAGAGAGGTGGCCTAGGAGAGGGAGGCCTGGGCATCTTTGTTTAGACTACTGCCCCCAAAAAGCCAAACTTAGATAAACAACAGAAAATGGATGGTAACAGAACGCAAAGCCAACTGGTGTCCCTCTGGAGACCATTAGAAGATTTATTCCCCAAAAAAGCAGTGAACCAAAAGTATACACTAAACAAAACAAGACCTTAACAATTTACCCTTTAACTAAATTAGTACACAGAAATTCTAGAATGAGAAACTTTAAAAAATCTTATCACTACAACCTTTAGCTGGTCAGAGGTAGAAGCAGAAAGGTGACTGTCCAGAGAAGAAAGAAAACCCAGAGGAAAGTCCACCTGGATTAAACAAGCTGATGTGTAAATACTGGACTCAAGGTGGGAAATTACCTCCAGATCATCTAAGCTTTTGCACATGTCTGGCTTTTGCTGTCTAAATTATAGTAAATGTTAGATCTGGCTAAAGTTCAAGAGTGATTGGAAAAGGAAGCATGTAAGCTCAGCAATGATGAAGCGTGGGAGCACTTCTGCAATTGGTTTTGTATCACAAATACTTAGTTTGATTAAAAAAATATCTTCCTCTTTAAATCATCCAGAATATCACTGGCCTTATAAACTATGTTTCTGCATCAATGCAACGATACAGTTTAAATCATCTAACCTGTAGTTGCTTCAAATTCCCCTGTCACGTCTAAGCGGCATCCCAGGAAAGGACTAACACCTTCACACTCACTGTTGTTATGCTGTGCAGAGTTCAAATGGCATTGTTTTCACCTGACCGGACAAACTAAAGTTAAAGAGCCTGAATGCACAGCTCTGAATGTGCCTGGTGTGAGCAAGGGGTATTGATGTCATTTGAGAGCTTTGAGAACCAGCGCACACTGGTCAGTATGATCCACTGACAGGACTGTATGCAAAACATGCAAAAGATAAGCACAGAGAAAAGGCACAGAAACAACAGCTCTGTGACATTAACGTGAACTACACACCTGAGTCGTAGTGCACTTTCATTTAGACTGAGGATTTGCCCAGTTTTTCCCCTACTAGTCTATAGATTCTGGTACTAAAGTGTCTTAGTATATTCAATGGTGTGGAAATGTTCTCAATGTCACATTATTCTTTCATAGCTCACCTTCGCAGCGCTCCCTGTAACTCACCCCAAAGTTCTCAGATCACCTAACCAGATAAGAAACACTTTGTCAGCAGCTCACCAAATCTGTGTCTGCTTGAACGCATTCATTCAAATCAACTCTGGACTAAAAGGGAGACAGGAAATAGACTTTTCATTCATGCCTAGAATATAATCAATGAATGCATACATGCTTACTTATGCTTTCTTTCCTTTCTACTGTTACAGAAAGACTGCCAAATCATCACTGGCGCTGTCACTTGTTTTATGCGTGTGCTTCTAAGTGTGCCCGAGTACCAAAACGTCCATGTATTTTGTCAAGCGCTGCGCATGTAGTGAAAAACAACACCAATAATATTTCGTTCATTATGCCCTTACATAGTGGATTAATTGCCTTGCACAAGATTTCCATCATTATCCACTACAGCCTCATTTAGACAGCCCCAAAGGACAAAACACATTTAAAAACAAAAAAAACAGGCTTCAGTCAATGAAGGTCTACAGGTAGGCTGTGGACTAATCTTCAGGTAAAGACATATATAGCATTTTTTTTTAAAAAGGAAAAGAAAAGATGCTGAGAGATGTTTCACTTCCAATGGAAAGAAACACAGAGGGTACTGAAGCCCTGAAAGACAATTCGGATCAAGTTGCAAACTCTGTTAGGTGCTATATATAGCTCACCAGGATATTGTAGATACACACACAGCATGAAGTGCCAGTGCACACATGAGCAGAGGCTATGTACCAAAAAGAGAAAAGCCTTAGTATGAAGTAACTGCTTTACTGTCACCCCATATTCAACAGGCTGAACTGGCAGGACCATGGGATGCTATAAGTTTTATACTTGAGATCAAGCACACATGCATACAGAAATATATATGACATATGCGGACATACAGAGAGAAAGAGAGAGAGTGGTGAAGATAAACAGGTGAGGGGCAAAGAGTGTGTCCCTAAACAATTATGCAAACACTTGGCACCCTCGTCAACGCAATTAGCTATAAAACTAGAATTGCCGTTGTGTTTTTACCATGTCACGCCTGTTGTAATTGTATTAATATACAAATCTTGTTATAACACGCTTCTGTAGCCGTTGTGTAACTGAATCACAGCGCAGCAAGCGTGCCTATTAAAGTAAAAACATTTTAAAACAATGGTCATTTTCCTAAATTAAAATAACGCTGAATGGGGTAACAGTAAAGTGACAGACAGTAATAGTTGAGCAGCGGGGATATTAGCGGCATGTCGTGCTCTACATGCCCCCGCTGAGCCTGTGTTTAAGTGACAGGTATCGTTACGCAGCCTGTCACCCACTGAACACGGTTTAGCTGTTTAGCACAAAAACCATTCAAATGCAGCTTTGGCTTAGACTCTCAGATTAGCTAGCGGTCAAATTTACACATCTGCATTAAAGTGTCCCCATCGGCACACGGGGACCAGTGAAACATAAAGTTGGCCAAGCACCGCATTCTTGTTAGGAGAATTTAAGGACACATGCCCTGATGTGAACCCCAGCCAGAGCTCCTGAGTGGAGACTTGGTGCGCCAGCCAGGTCCACGGGCTAACTTAGCATGCTAATTCATGTCTTCGCTAGGCTACTTGCTCGTAAGCTGACGTTGCCGTAGCACACATCTGCAAGCGAACCAGTGCTAGCTAATGGGATTTGAACTTTGTTATTGGCTTGCTAGCGACCCGAAGACTTCCTAAAAGGAAGGGAAAGTTATGCGGGTCCACACGTTACGAAGACAGCTCCGAAATATGTGCGAACAGCTAGCATGTCTCGGCAGTGGCAGTGTTTTGAAATGCTGTGTACTCTACCCCATTTGGCTGCTGTCTGAGATCAGAAGAGGCCGATGTCAGGACTGACGGCCAATCGACATTCCCCGGAGTGGCCGCCACCGCTTGCTCCGTCCGCCGTAACACTGCGCAAGATGGTCCCGATCCTGCTGTTTGATAGGAAAAGGAGCTGGTGCAGTTTGACGGCGTTTCGGGTGATGATTAATAACACGCCGTGTCTAGGTTGAAGTTTCGGTGGAAATCAGAGGACGCGTCACCTTGCAGCGGTTCATGACTCCCACTATTCAAGATGTAGAAGGGCAGGACGTTGCATTTCTCTTCGAGTCCATATCACTCCCAGTCGCTGACAATAATTAGTGTGGCCACACGGGCATCCGTATGTCACTATGCTGATATGTCATGCTGGACTTCTGTGCTGTCCGAGGGTGGATTGCTTCCCTTTCTCTTCAGATTATCTGAATATTTATATTAATTCGAGATGATACTGATGTAAGATCCCTGAAATAAAATTTTGATTTACAGATTTCAAGTGCACCAAGCGATGAAATCCAAGAATCACTCAATCAGTTAAGTGTTTTATTTCCATTTGATAAGACCTATGCCGTCTTGGAAATCACCATTTCCATCTCAGCTCCCACACCACTTTCCTAATGGACACCATCGTGCAGTAGAAAACTCTGATTTCATCCACCCACTGCATAAACAGTTAGAAAGAGATGTTTAGTAACTGAATGTTTGGGAGAACCATTATAAAGTTGCTCAGAGTGAGGATCCAGTTGTTGCACTGTTAAACCCTTCATCTTTTTTCAGTTGAATGCTCCCTCTAGTGGTTTGGGTAGCAGAAGTAGGCTTGGTAAAACTGCCTCAGGTGAACTTCGAGGCATTTCTTCCCGAAAGCGTTGCTAAACTGAGATTGGACTTCGGGTACTTTCATCAAGAAAATAGGGGGTTATATCCAGGAGTAGCAAAGGCATCCACAATTTCCCCGTGATGGTTGCTCCAAACCTCACCCGAACTAAGTGGCACAATCAAGAGACATTGTTCAGGAGCAGAGCACATCACACAATTTCCTTGTCCAGATGTACTGCATTCACTGAAACTGCATCATTGACAGTTGCCTCTTTTTTGAGCAACTAGCAATGCAAGAATTTTCTGAGGGTGAGTAAGAAATCCTACCTTGGTTTTAAAAGACAACTAGTTGAATGTTAAGAAAGGGGACACTAAAAAAATCCCAGAGGAAGGACTAACCAAGACTAAGTGGACTAAAACAGATTGGCAGTGGAGTGGAATCAGAATTGAGATGAAGAAAATAATCACAAATTAAAAAAAGAGAAATTGACCTGTTGTGACTCCCGCACCGGCAGACGAGGAGTGAAAGGTGGCACACTGGTGTGCTAGAGGCTCACCATCTTCTGCTTGACCTTCTCTTTCCAGACAAGACAGAAAGGTCTGGCATTAATCAGACGAAGAAGTACCGTCACACCTGTTGTCAGCACTGAGAAATCAAATAGTTGGAGGTTTTTGATTATGCCACTTGGTAAATTCCACATTTTTTTTCATTCTATTACAAATAAAAAAGTAGATTTGTAATGAAATTAAGTAATTTAGAGTCATTTGATAGTGGCATCATTCTTTCCTTCCTATTCTCTTTGAGTCAAGCAGGTGTAATTTATTAATCAGCGAAAAAAGAAAAACCTCGGCTGCACATTGTTTTTAATTCAGTTCATTTTAATCTCCAGGCACCACCAGCCCAAAGATGTTTAATAGCCTTCAGGCAGAGCTTGCTGCGTTTGTATATTATGATGAAAATGTAAAAAAGATGCTCTGAATTCATCCCCCTCCCCCCATGAGACATGTTTTATCTGAGTCCATTATTCTCTGCTTGTATATGGCAAGCAGAGGAATGAGCTCAATTAGGTGAGCAAGCGAGAGGAGAGGAGGAATTTGGGTGCTGGTATTTAGAGAGAAAGAAAAAAAAACATTGGAGGAAGGTCAAGAGAACATAAGAAAGGAGCAGTGGGAAATGAGAGAGAGAGAGAGAGAGAGACTGAGGGAGTAAGACAGAGAGGATGAAAAAGTGAAACTATGTTGTCATGGAAACTGGCATGGATCTGAAGAGCAAAACAAGAATGTAAATTGGTTTACCCTTAGGGAATGTGATGGCGCTACAGAGAAAAATAAGCAGGGAGATGTATTTAAGGGGGAACCTTCCATAACATTATATTACAAATAAAGGATCTTGAAACAAAAATAACAGTGATAATGATGACAAAACGAGGATCTTTACATAGAGCTGCTTAAAGCATATAGCAGTCGAGAAGATCCCTCTGCATTTCCTTAGGCTGAGCAGTTGCTTAATAATGACTAATTAAAAATGGCATCAGTTTGGGAGGTTCAGAGGTCAGTCTGAGTGGGTGAATTACTAATATGGGTAAACAACTAGTGGCTCGACTGCTGCTGCACGCCAGGAATGTTGCTTTACTTTAATAGGTTGACATTTATGATGGTGATGATGCATGCTATCCTTTTAACGCTTATCATCCGAGACCATTACAGATGACAGGTCTCGAGCCTAAA
Organism: Mchenga conophoros; assembly: GCF_057382185.1. NCBI lineage: Eukaryota > Metazoa > Chordata > Actinopteri > Cichliformes > Cichlidae > Mchenga > Mchenga conophoros. The sequence continues at coordinate 34,143,215 of NC_140539.1, forward strand.
GGTCTAGTTGCGAAACACAAATGAGCAGCTGCTAGAAAGCGCTGCATTTCTTTTTCTTTTCCATTATTATTATTTGAGACCTAAAAAGCCAAAGTTTTCTGTGCAATATCATTTTTCCCCTTCACACATACAGTATATCTTTTTATATGCTGCCAAAGCCATTACCAGCACTTTGCTCGCCAACATTCTTATTTCACTCAAGTGCTGAAATGCCGTCATTAGATTTGATTTTAAACTCAGCTAGAGAGGATCGAAATGTTGCCAAGAAACTAATGGTTTCTGTGGTGACAAAACGCTGCCCCTGCCATTGTGTGTAGCAATGTAAGGAGTCGTGTCCCTCACCTACGGTCTGTGCTGATGCTTTCAGAGGTAAAACAGAGCACATCTGTGAACACCAGGTATTCAACAGAATGAACTTCTATTTGATCCGTGGGCTCTTCACCAAAAATATCATACAGGTTGTCTTTTGTAACAAATTCACATAAATGGAACTATTGTTTATGCAATAAATGTTCTTGCACAAAGTACGTATGTTGAAATGTATACACACATCTTAATGAATTTTGCTGTTTCCTGTGTTGTGCATGCATAACTCATCACTTTTAATAAACCTGCCAGAAAAAAAACACACTACCCTTCTCAAAACAAATTTCTCAAAAACATGGCTGAAAGTGAAACTGTGGTGCTGTGGTTAGTGCTGAGACCTCACAGTGAAAGATTTGGGGTTTGATGCTTTTCTCCCTGTGTTCGCATGGATTTCCTCCAGGTGTTCCTGTTTCCTCCAAGAGCCCAAAGACATGCATGATAGGTCAAACAATGATTCAAATGAGCCCTTATTAGTGTATCTGAGGGAGAGGGGTAACCCTCACCACGGGGAACAACAAGCCAGTGCACTCCTAGTTCCAGTCCTAAACCTGGATAAATGGGGACAGTTGTGTCAGGAGGGTTGTGTAGCATAAAATTTTGGGATGCATGGATGAAAAAACTGCAGCTGTTTTGGCATTTGCCTCCTGCCATACATTGATCTTCATTTTAAATATTTCTAACAGATAAGGTTCTATTTGAAAATGCAGTGAAGCCCACAGCGGAGTTTTGCATCAGTGGCTGACACTGGGAAACAGCTTGAATAATAGTCAGCAGCCATACACAGATTTGTTTTTGTGTTCACTCTCTCTAACAGTCTGACAGTGGTGTGTGTGTATTTTGGCTGGAGTGTAAATGTAATTGGGGCTGTAAGTGGTTGCCATGGCGGCTGGCGCAGCAACTGATGCACAGCACTGGTATCTCAAACAGGTGGATTCCCAGATGGGCAAAGTCAGCAACAATCATGTTTTCATCTCTCTTTTACTTTAAATTTATATTTACATGTTCAAAATAAATAAACTCTATTCTGTTCTAAAAAAAATCCTGCAGTTTTTTGGTGGAGGGCAGCCAGAAGACAGAAATGACAGGAAAAGGAGAAACGATATATATATAGAGAGCTAAATTAAGCAGTTATAGGTCCTATGCTGGAAACTGGGACGTGTTGAGCTTTCTGTTTTGGAAATGTTTTTATTCATCTATTCTCTAGGGATCGGATGTATATAATTGACTCCCTTGTGAGTGCAAGGGATTGTGGTTTATTACCAGGGGGAAATGGGCATTTGAGTTTTTGTCAAAGACCTCTAATCTCCAAAATCTTGTTTGTATTATGATCAAGGTTGTTGGTACACCTAAATACTCATGTGGGTACTTTTCTGCAGCTTTTGGATTAAGCCCAGGAAGGACCAAGGTGATGTTTAGTAAGTAATGTTTGTTAAGCATACTGACGGACAAATGTCTCCTTCTTGGGACTAGATTGAATAAGGGGGTTTTAAACAAACACAGGTACTATAAATGAGAAAGTATAAGCAAAACTAAATTGCAAACACATAACCTTTTGGTTATTTGATATCTTACTCTCAAAAAAAGACAAGACTTTCTAATGTTCAGCTGTGAACAGCTCATACCTAGATTGTTTAGAGTCACCTAAAAAACTGAAGGAGAATATGTTTCTGAAGGGGCTCCTGAAGCTCATTGAACAACTTAAGAGTGCCATATACCCATGTTTCTTTGCATATAGGCTGAGCTGGAAATGATGAGCTGGAAATGCTCAGTGGCAGCAGTGCCAGAATGGGAAACAGGTGCAGTGATTTACTGAAATAAGTGCAAACACAAATGGGAAAAAAGTATATAAGATTTTTTTTTTAAAAAAGAGTTTATACAATTCTAACAATCTTGAGCATCAATGTTTGGTTTGACCACCTTTATTCGTCAACTGAACTCTCTTTATACCAGCTTTATTCTCATTTCTTTGAGTAATCTTCCGATATCATTCCCCTTGAAGGACATTCCAAAGCTCTTCTTTCATTTTTTTATTTATTTCACACACTTGGTACAACCGTTTCCACAGTTAGTTCTTTCAGACAAACCAACCACACTTTCTATCAGTAAAGCACTGCAACCATGTGTGAAAAGGAGCAGGAAGAAGAAAATATTCTTATTAAACCCTGCCCCCTATCTACAATCCAACTTATATTGCAAGTGGGCACCAAAAATCAAGGAACAAACTAATATTAACACTCTCAACTCAAACCAAACAACAAATTTACAATCAGAATATACTACTCCACATAGTAACAAGGAGAAAAGATGAATAAATAAAATAAATGAGGCAAAAAAAATAATGGATCCTTTTTCAATTAACTCCAATTTCATTCACATTCTTCATATTGAGTTATCGTTTTAGACATGTAACACTTTTTAAAACAATGTAAATTTATACAATTCTTTAGATTATAATGAAGAGAGTCCCACAGTCGTATACCTCTAACCGTTGGACCCATTAATCTTGGTGTAGTCCTAGCTAGCTGATGCTTCAAATAAAATTTCCTTCTGCTGTCTTCTCCCCCCGAACACATTAAAAATACTCTTTGTAACTTAAAAGGCAAAATATTATTTTTAGCCTTAAACATAATTAATAATGTCCGTAGTTTCACTAAATCTCCCAATTTTAATAATTTTGATTTTATAAATAATTTATTTGTATGTTCTCTATATTTAACATTATGAATCATTCGTATCACTTTCTTCTGTAATAAGTTTAGAGGTTTTATAGTATTCTCATATGTATTCCCTCAAACTTCACCACAGTAACTAAAGTATGAGAAAAACAATGAAAAATATAAAATGCGCATTGTTTTGTAGTCTAATAAATCTCTTACATTTCCCAAAATATAAATGTTTTTAACCATCTTCTTTCTAATATACTCAATATGTGATTTTCACGTCAAATTTTCATCTACTATTACACCCAAAAAGCAAAATTCAGTAACTCTTTCAATCAATTCTCAAATTCAAATTTTATTTGTCACACACACACAACCATACACACACCTTCTTCCTCCTGTACACGATTGCCAAATATCATGAATTTCGTTTTTGTCAGATTCAAAGATAATTTTTTTTACATCAAACCATTTTTTTAATCTTAACATCTCAGAAATCATAATATCAACCAAATCTTTCAAATTCTCTCCAGAGCAATAAAAATTTGTGTCATCTGCAAATAAAATAAAATGTAACCTTTTTGATATGTCACAGATATCATTAATATATAAATTCTTTGGATGTTCTTTTGTCCTGTTCTCTGTAAAGAAGATCCCACAAAGCTTCACTAATGTTGAGGTCTGAGCTCTGGGGAGGCCAGTCCATGACTGCGTGTTTGTCATTGTTAAAAACCGCTGTCAGTTATATGCTTTCCAGATGTTATCAGATGGTGAATTAAAATTGAACAGTAATTTTCTGCATCCACATTTCTGCATCATTTCAAGTTTTGACAAGATCCCCAACACCACTGACTGAAATGCAGCCCTAAACCATTACAGAGGCTCCAGCTTGTTTCACAGGTGGCTGTAGATGTTGAGTGTTATACTTTTCTCCTGATGTTCTCTGAACACACTGACTAATAAACTGAAAATTTAAAAGTTGCTTCCATCCCTCTTTATGACCCATTGCCACTGATTTTCTTCTGTAATTTGTCTTACCTCAGCCTTTTCTCTCTGTTTCCTTTCCTTAAAAATGGTTGACTCTCACCCTTGTACTGTACTGAAATGATTTCTAATGAGGCTTTAGTGAACAGTAGTTGAATCAGCTGAAGTGCCAGATGCACCTCTCAGGACCTGTGTCAGATCTTTTCTCCCCCCGTAGTTCTTAAGGGCATAACTTTCATATACTGTTTATGTGCTGTAAATGGTTTTTAGTCCTACCATTTCTATTCTCTTTCTCTTATTTTGACCAAGATATGTCCATTTTTGAGCTAAAAACCACCTTGTTGGTTCAAAATTACTATTTTTTGCCTGGCATTTTTCAGAGCTTGAGCTAAAGAAATTGGGGGCAAAATATGTGTTTTTGCAACAAGCTGCGAGTAACAAAATTTCTAACAGATTGTAAAAATAGGCCCTTTTCTAAGTTTTCACACTGGTGACCAGAGCGATGCTTCACGGCTCAGGTTTCAACATGAAAGCAGACAAAATTTGCAGACTAACTTTCACTGTGGGGGACAAAGATCCAACAGTAGATGGCAGTAAAGTTACTCTGATGAATTTTAATCACCATTTCATTCACCATTCTCTTCCTGCAGTGACACCATTCAGCCTACACAAGTATTGTATGGTTCATTGAAAAGATAAAGTAAAGAAAGAAAACATAATAAGAAGTTAGGTTCCAGGCATTTTTTTAAAAGGCTATTTAAATATGTATATTTTTGTTTTTCACTGCATGTGGAATTACATCTGTAATGCAAAGTGCACAAAATGATCTGATCTTCAGTTAGAGCATTATTTATGTATTTAATTGTAAGCATTCATTCCCAAACATTAATTACCTCTTTATTTATGAATAATCTATGTAGAATAGGTAGAATTAAAAGTATTAAAGAAACAAATACTTGTTATTAAAACTTGGAATACAATTATAGAAGGATCCATCCTTTCAGTGTGATGGGACAGGAAAAAAAATCATTGCGGGAAATAATTAGGAATTGTCTTTTTATATGTTTAAAGTAATAAATACAATATATTGAATCAATTCCAAATAATCTGAATGAAGATTGTATCCAGAAGAGACCTACAAATCCATCACTGTACAATAATGTGTAAAAATTGACTGTAGTTGCAGTTGAGTGTATTTAAATTTGTGAGGGTAAATTTGTGAGGGTCTCGATTGGGAGTTCGCCTTGTAATCGGAAGGTTGCCGGTTCGAGCCCCGGCTTGGACAGTCTCGGTCGTTGTGTCCTTGGGCAACTTCACCTACCGGTAGGTGAAGTTGCCTACTGGTGGTGGTCAGAGGGCCCGGTGGCGCCAGTGTCCGGCAGCCTCGCCTCTGTCAGTGCGCCCCAGGGTGGCTGTGGCTACAATGTAGCTTGCCATCACCAGTGTGTGGATGGGTGGATGACAGGTTGTGTAAAGCGCTATACAAATACAGGCCATTTACCATTTATTGGGAGACACAGAGCAGGCTGTGCCTATGAAGTTTAAAGGGGCCACATGAGGTGAGGCCCTTCACTCTGTGTGAATTGAAGCTTGACCCTAAAAAGGGTTATGGGGACTGGACGTGTTGCCGTGACCTTCTGTAAAGCTGTGAACGCCTGGTCCTGTCTGCTCAGGCCTTAAAGAATCACGGCATGTGTATATGTACACATGGCAGCGTGTTCCTTTGAAACAGTGCAAACTCAAACCAGTCTGGATCCTATTAAATCCTTTTGTCTTTCTCCCATTCTCCCCTCCTGGTTGGCCTGTTTTTACTTTGTGCTGTTCATATTCATTCCATTACAACCCTCCTCCCTTCCACTGTGTTAAAAATCCCACAATGCATTTCGCTGAGACTGCTGGGCAGATGTGTTTGTGGTGCTGAATTTTGGATACATGTTAGAGAAATCTGGGCAGTGAACATAAAGTTGGAAAATAATGCTTAAAATTGAATAATTTGTTGTTTGTTTGAGTTTGATCCACAGTATGAAACTACACAGGGCAGTGAAAGAGACAAGTTTATTCTATTGATCCTTGAAGAAATCTTTGCCCCGGCCCACATGACAGAGCAGCTGGCCTAGAGTGGCCTCATCTGGAACTGCAAGTCGCTTGTTAAATGCAGTGTGCGAGTGGGGCGGGAATGTGGCAGCATGCGGTCTCAGCCAATCCATAACCAGGCACAGGGAACTGTGCGCACAAGCTGCGGGTCACACAGCAGTTTTTTTAAGCATGTGTGTGTTTGCATGTGGGTGTATGTGGGTTACATGCCTATGCTGGGCCCAGCCATGATATAGAATCTGTGCTCCCTCGTTTTTCCCTGGATCCTGTCTATGTAATTGATCCCAGACTGGACATTTGAGTTGCCAGCAGCAATTCATATCATTTTTATCTTTAAGACAAGCACTCTAATGCTTCCAGATGGCAAAGGCACTCCAGGGTTCAAGTTTGTTTTTGAAAAAAAGCGTAATGCTTTAATGTCTTTACCTTACAAAAAGCATGCAGTTAGTGGAGAAACCTACATGAGCGAGACACAACTTTTAGGAGATATGCATCACTCTCTCAAACTGGAAAAGGCTGCTCTGTGGATTTTTTAAACCTTTGTTGATGTTTGTTTTTGTTGCCAATCTGTGCATGAATGAAAGCTTTGTACACTGGTGACACTGTCTGTGGTTTAAAGCTGTGGAAAAACAGCTTGTGGAAAAACAGAGCACGGCTTCATATCAGACGTTTGCTCTGACTTCCTTCTGTTCTTCTAGGACATACTTGACAAACAAACAAGATGTGGTTATGTCTGAAAGCTGTTCTGTACTTGGTCTGTCCTTCAGTGTGGATGTCAAACTTGGACACCTCATACTTAAAATTACTGATCCAAATAAGGAGAGAGAGACAGGGGTAAAAGGTACAGGCAAATCCCGCATGGCCACTGCCCACCTAAAAGCCTTTAGCGACTGCTTCCATATAAACGGCAGGCCCCACTTAAAAATGAGCAAATATCCATTTATGAAGTTTGTAAAACAACTGAAGGTACAAGAATAGGACAGGAAGCCTTTTTGTTGGTGGACTTTAACATGTCCATGTAAAAAAAAATAAAAATTGTGTGCTGAGCTTGAGTAAAACTACCAGTGAAATTTAGGAAAACAATACATTTTCTACTTTTAAGTGTGATGAACAAAGTTAGTTTTAGGTGCATGCGTGGATACATTTACATCTCAAATAAGTAGAAGAAAATAATTCAGTGTGAATACTAATTGACCTCATATGGGAGCCTGACCAACACGGAGGAACTATCAGACTTCCTTTCCAGCTGTGAGTTCTGCCAGTGTTGAATAAGCTAGCATCGTGCCAACCACCATCATGCACGTTCACACCCCTATTTGCCCAAATTAGTGGCGTGCTCGTAAATTACACAGGGTATATTTTTGCTGAAAAACCATGGAGTTAAACAACTTTTGACAACTTCATTACCCCACTGCAAACAAAATAGCAATTTCACTGTTATGTTCAAAGCAGTTTTAAGTTAATTTTTGGCTCAGTGGACACATTAACATGCCATATTGCTGTTTCACATTCTGCTGAAAGAAACTGATAATTTACTGTTGTGCATCTGTTGAAAAATTGGATAATGATACAAACAGATCCCCAAATGCTGCAGTATAATCAGTTTGAACAAGGGAATAACAGTGATGTATGTCATCTGTCTCTGAAGAAAAAGGAAGTTCTGCCCAAAGCCACGGAACATCTCATTGCATCTTATAATTACTGCAAATTATTTTGGAAAGCATGCGACAGTTTGTGGGTTTAGAACCGTGTTCTTACCAACTTTCAGATTGATTCAGCTTCTTTATAAACAGTGAAAATGTCCAAATGGTTTATACTTCTAGTTAAACCATCACTGGGTAAAATATATGTGATAGTTATTATAAATAGGACTGTATTCCTTTAGCAGATAGTGAAGCCTTTAACATTATTGCTGGAGATGGGATAAGTATCCTCTGCACTACCCTGTACTATAAGATGCTATGTGCTGGCTTATTTCTTGACTTTATGCAGAAATTAATGGTTTCCTGGTATTGGTAATTCAGAGGTTTCACGCTCCTTACTGAACTCTTTATGATAAGGCAAATAAGCACATTTTTTAAGATGTCATCTTCCAACAAATCTCAGTATTTTTCATCAAATGTGCATTAAATCATTAGAGTTTACAAATAATCATTTGTAGTCATGCCAGTTCCAGTTTAGCACAAATATGTTAAATATGGGAAAAGGTAAAGAAAATAAAAAAAGGGGAAGGTAATCATTTAAATCACTAAGTCATCTGATAGTTTAGCATCTTGTGAAAATTATTTTGTTTCTCTTATTTTGATCCTTTTTTTAAAAATCGACCTTCCAAATGTCTTAAATTTCATCTCTGGCAGGTTATTCTTGAAGACTGTGTTTAAAAATATTAGTAACATATAACATTATCCGTGATTAAATAATTTTGTTGTCTATTTTACAATAAATGCATTTAATATTTGTTGTGGCAGCATTTAAACTGACCTTGCTGCTTCACTACTGCCTCCAGTATTACTCTATAGGCATTACAAAATAAAGTAGCTTTGTCAAACCACAAAAAAAGAATACTCACTGAGCAAAGCACTGTGTCGGCCTCACTCATCTCATCTATGATGACATTCAAACTAAATCAATTAAACCAAACATTTTTTTAAATCCCATAGATCTAGATTATTGCACGTGTCTTCTATTCTATGGCCTCAGCTGCCATGGGAGACTCTGGAAAACAAAGAGGCCTATGGCAGACCACCTGCTCAGAGAGGATTGTGGGTTTGAGCTACTGTACAATAAACAGCTGAACCAGGAGCAGCATGAGTGTCCTGTGGGGAGAAAGGCAGGAGAAGGGGTGGTGGAGGGAAGCTGGTCTGGATGAGGGGGTCTTGTGGAAATGGTTGCTGAGGTCACGGATGAATGTGGCATATCTGCTCCTTGTATCCTGATGGACAGTGGTCAAGTCTTTGCTCAGTACATAAATACTCCACGCTACATTAGCCACCAAAGCCTTTCCACATGTTGTTTGCAGAAGGCCTCTATGGTCCCTAAATCCCAATCCCCATCTGGTTCTTTCCAGGTCAACTAGTCGAGGACTTTGCACGTTCCCTGACATGGACCAAAGACATGGATCTCTGTAGTTCTGCGATTTTCATACCCAACTTAGCACCTTTCAAGCACCACTCAGACCAGCACACTGTAAAAAATGGCCTCAGCCAGACAGTTTTTAGCATTTGGCTGAGTCTGGTTTCTTCTGTCAGTGGAATGAAACTACTTGTGTTCGATCCAGAGTTGGTCCTCATGTTACAGGACTCAGTGTGTGTGTAAACATTTTGAAATGAGGCAGAATAAGCAGATCTTTCCACTAGTCTCAAGAGAACAACACTTGTTTCAAGTCAATCGTTTACACAAGTTATGTTGTTTTGCAATCTTAATACTTCAGTCTACTTGAAGGCCACCCAAATAACATTTGTTTAAAAGAATTAATCGCAGGCTACAAAATCAATAGATGGCAGTTGATCTGAATGCCAGCCCACATCAGTGATGTTCAGCTATTTAGTGCATCATATTTGTTGTTTTAGCCTGCCTGCAGTTTCCGCTTACTCTACAACTTCTACATTTAGGAGCACCCCTCAATGTCATATCTGTTATCATTGATGCTTACTTTGTTCTATACTTGGGAGGCATTACTGATAGTCTTACAAAGTTACTGGCACACATTAACAAAATGGGCAAATGTGGCTCTACCACAAGGTAAAGTATTGCTCTAGTGTTAGTTGACATCATTTCTGGAATTGTGTGTGTGCAAATGTAGAAGTGTACAGTGAGTAATGCTTGACAACACAATCCCAGAACTGAGAAAAAGGATTATGCATTATGCCTGAGTGCCGTGCATTAGTTTGTAGCTTCAGATTGTTCAAATTCATTTCCAGACTACATGGAGCCAGTCTCTTCTGCTCCAGCAAGTGTTAGGGCCATCCAGGTATGCTTCGGAAGAGTCCACCATAAAATACAGGCCTTAACATAAAAATGACTGAAAATTTTCTTTTGAATTTGTTAGTCTTGGCTAAAGTCAGATTTAGTGTCTTTGTTTTCATCAGTTAACATTTGTGTTATTTACAGCTAACCTTCAATCTGTCTAACAATGTCTCGCCATGACATCAGTCTTTGCATGTTTCAAAAATAAAAAGAAGTTTCTGGGTTACTCATTCAGCTTTATCTATCCACCCAGCAGTTATGGGACTGATTAAAAGATGAATCATTTCAGACACGCAAAATATCTCACTTGGTTCAAAGTCAAATGTACTTACGCACCTCTGAGCCTTGTTATTTTAATTTGTGCGGCTTTAAAATGCTGGTTAAACATTTACATGCATTTTTGTGTTTGGAAGACTATTTACTTGGGTCGAGAGCTACAGACTGGTAACTTAACATAAAGCCACGGTGCTGTCAAGGAGAAATGTATTAGCGAGCTTGTGACATTCAATATTTTATGCATCCCACAAGGAAAGTGTACATCTGTAGACATCCTCATTCACTTGAAACTGTAATCAAAACAAGACCATTCTTCTTCGGTTTCAACTGTTCTGCTCCAGTATTCAAAACAAACTTCTCTAATGGTGACAAATAACGCTGGGGTCTAGAAATAAGCTCTTACTAAGACTTCAAAAAAGTATGAAAGTGAAAGCAAGCTCCTAAAAGACACATTGCAAAGACTCACTAGAACAGTTTTGTTTGTTTGTTTGTTTTTGTGCAGCCCTTAATTATATGGTAGCTCCCTAAATTTGCACTTCAAGACTTGGTGATTAACTAATCAGCTCCTGGAAACAGCTGTACACAGAGGTATCAATCTTCTCATCGACCTCTCAGCAAGGAAGCAATTAAGCTTTTTTTTTTAACTACAGTGAACAGCTGTTTTATGGATGTGGTTTATTCTCTACCTTGTACTCATTTTAATTGGTTGTAATATTTGATCATTTCCGTATTCTTGTGTATTTGAATCTTAGTGATCTGTTTTGCTACTTACCAAGTTTAACTTGGATAGCAGCATGGAAACAAATGGATAACTGCAGAACTGCAGATTTAAGATGACATTTTGTGTTTGTGCACTCTTGGGGCTCAGTTGTGGAGAGGACCCTTCCTGCTGCCCTTGTTCCAAGGCCAGTCAGCTGTGCTGTGCTCTGCTCAGTGATTCAGGTGAAGGCCCAACAGGGAGCCCTCTGCAGAGAAATGGTGAAGTCTAAGACTAGACAAATGAGAAGCCAGCCAGGAGGGAAATAGAGGTCATGAGGGATGGGCTTCTGTGTTTTACGAGCGCAAACCTCTGCAAAACTTGGCTTACCTCTTCACTCTGCTTGCCTGGCAGATAGATGATGATAGAGAAGACATATATGGTAGGGTGGCTAATATATGTTAGCCTGTCTACTAGAGTAATACAACAGTCTCGCTCCACCTCCTCAATGTGTGGTCCATGACCCAACCGTCAAGAGAAGAAAAAGCGGGGAAGAGGAAACCTGCCAGCTGCAGCCAGCGTGAGACTCAAGTCTGAGGACAATGAGGAAAGGAAGACACAACGGAAGACACAAATAGGAGGAAGTTCACATTAATAAAAACTGGGTAACGCTCTGAAAAAATAAACACAGTGGTTGCACTGCAGTTTTTTATCAAATGGGAAAATAAAGGAATCATTAAATAAGTGAAAACACACACTCCTTACTGTAAGCCAGGCCAGACCTTTTTTCTCATCCAGCGACTGAATCATCTTCTGTTTAGCTTTAGTAACACATTCCAATACAGGTGGTCCTCTACAATGAGAGGTTATCTTTGATTTCAACAATGCCAGTGGTAATGACTGATCTAATCATAGGGCACACTCAAGGAACCCACCTGTTTTGCTAGCTCTGCTGTCTCATAAAGTGCATTATTGCCAAGATCTCACAGTCTGGGAGGGTGGGACATGTTAGGGTGGCAGTAAAGTGTTACACAGACCCCTCTATAGTCTCAGTTATCTGAGTCTGATTTTCTTCTCTCATCTTCTGCCAAGAACAAAAAAAAAAAGCTGCAAGAGCTCGGCCTGGCCGGATCTGCTCAATGGGGCACTGCACCTGAAAGCTTTTACAGGGCTAAGAGGGTCCAGATAAGAAGCCTTCATCACTAACTCCCCACCAAGGCCACCCCCCACAACAACCACCTTCCAAAAAACATTTTGCTTTTAAAATGACTCATATTTTCCAGTCGCCTGGTCTTTTTCTTATCCATTTTTCAAAAAATTTGCAAGCAGCCAGGCAGCAAATCAGGCAGGCAGCCAGCAGATGTGGCAGCTCCTTGTATGCAGGACTACAGTGCTTCGAAAGGATGTGCTTCACCAGTAAAGAATTTGGTCAGCTCTTTCGCCAGCGAAACAGGACTTTCTAGTCTCATTAATGACAACTCACGCTTCTTCTGTCTTTTGTCATAACTTGGACATACAGCTCATAGCAGCTGCAGGGTAGTGGTGTGACCGGAGCTGCACTGGCACAGGCCAGTGCAGCTGGTTCATTTCTTATCTGAAGTCTATTTTATGATGATCAGATACAATATAAATTACCCCCATTTTTTAGAAGTTTGACTTACTAAGTTGTTCCCAGAGCTTTCAGCCCTATCACCCTTTCCTCTTCAGTGACTGGAAATTGCTCTTTTATCCTGTGATTTTGGGCCAGTTATAAGAGGTTAATATGATATAATAATATTTAAATAGAAGTGGTATGTAAGAAAATATGCTAACACCTCCTTCTAAAAGGTAGCTCCATGTTAAAAGGTTTCCAAGACAGTGAACTCATTACAAACTTTTGTGATGGAGATATCTCAAAAAACTGCATGTATCAAATAAGATACACATGGAATTAAGGGGTTAAAGTCCTCACAAAATGTGTTTGTTTTATATGTGTTTGTTTTCCAGACACTTTCTAAATTTAGTCCCCCTTTCCCCTCTAAAAAAGAGTTAAAGATGAAGCGCTTAGTAATTAGAGCTTGCTCCACAGCCTAGTCTGGAGCTGTGCACAGTTAGAGCAGTTTTATGGAGTGCAGCTTCAGCCTCTACTGCTGCAGCTTGCAGGCCCAAACATTAGCCAGATGCTCTGAGAAACACAGTTTGCTTTTACTGGAAGCTGCTGGGTGGCTCTGCTAATGATATTCACGTTTGTCTCCCCCCAAATCTAGTCCAAACACAGACTATTTTTGTAACAACAAAGATAAGTGAATGAATGTCCAACTTGAACAAGCAGTCTAAGGATTTTTGGACTAATATCCATACATGAATAATGCAAAGACATGCATTTTTAAGGGTATACTACTTCCATGAGTCAAAGACTGGATGACACAATGCATTAGGAAGATTGTGTGAATGTGTAGGGATTTATTCAGGTTGCGTGCTTCTCATAGGGTAAATAATAACTCGTTGTGATAGGAGCTAGCAATTTTCTGACCTTGCTAGACCCTCGTTTCCATTTCACGCTGGAAGTGATGGAATTTCTGAAAAGGCTATCTGCACCGGTTTATTTAATAATATATGAAGAGATGGCATCACCGTGACATCCTACACCTTTTACTCTCAGGTCCAGCCATTAGCCCAGTCATGAGTGGAGAGCTGGAGAGACAGGCAAAATGGAGCAACACTGGGGAGGTGGAAGCATTGATGAATAATTTAAAGGGAATCCAGTGTAGTTTGAAAGAAATCTCCCTGTCAGTCCCCCTGCCTCGCTCAGTCACTCTCAGTGTGTACAGCAGTGTAGAGTGGAGAGGGACACACTATCAGCACTGTGATAGGCTTTAAATAGCCCCCTGGCTTGAGATTTCCAGATGAAACTTTGTGGCACCGGAGAGAGACTGAGGATGATTCCTTATCTCTGCATTCTCCTCTGCTGGATGGCTCTTCCGCTACACGGTAAAGGCTCATTGTACTTTAACCTTAAAATGTTCAGGTGGAGGCGAGTTGAGGCAAGGAGAATTTCTCTTTATCACACACCGGTATCATTATTTTGTCAAATTGCTAAGCTCAGGCGGAGATATCATAAAATGTGATCTATCAAGTGGCCAGAGGCGTTAAGCTGTAAGTGTTTAATTATGTGTTGTTTATGCTGACACGATTCCTTTGCAACAAACTGTGAGGTCTTAAAAAAGTTTTCCAAGGACACCAATTAATGCATAAATCTGTCAATAATGTTGCTTTGGTCTACTTGAGAAAAAAAGAGCTTTTCTTTGCACACAGTCACAGGCAGGTAACTGACTCTGCCTGTCTTGTGTTGCAGGTCTGGAGATATTTGACCCCGAGGAGGTGGAATACATCCGTTCCCATACCAACGCAACTGTGGGAGGCTCGGTCACCTTGGACTGTGGCTCCATTATGCCGACCATCTTCATCTGGGGCTTCACCAAACCAGGAAGCGATAATAATATAGCTTTGGCTTATAACTACGGGCAAGGCCCGAAGGTTCAGTCTCAGTCCAGCGACTTGGGTCGCATGCACGTGCCCGTGAACACCTCCGCTTTAGTCATAGAGGAGCTTCAGAGTGAAGCAGCCGGGACGTACACCTGCCAGGCTTTGTACGATACAGAGGAAGGGGCCAGGATAACGTTTTACTTCACTGGACTGGATGTAGAGGACAGCTGATTTTGTTGTGTATGTCTTCACATATATCTGCTCTAAAGAAGCGGTTCATGCAAATCCCCCCCCCCCCCCCCCCCTCAAATAAGTTCCCTAACATTTAATAACGCAAATAGTTTTGATGTAATTTGTCTCAGAGTTTACGTTGTTAGAGAGGAGTTTTGCTCTTAAATACAGGTGAAGACAATTTCACAGTTAAAGGGAGCCTACAGCAATTCTACACAACTACAACAATTTCCAAATATATACTTTTACTTTGTCATATATGAGAAAACCTGAGAAAGCTTGGCCTTAAAGATTGCAAGTGCTTTTCCAGAAATCTACGTTGAAGGTGTGAAGTTTGAAACTTGTTATGGTTTGTAGAAGTTTGATTCATATTTTGAACAAAATGTACCTCAAAATGCGTTCCCTTTATAAACATCATCTTTATTATTCCTGTTTATAAATGACGTCCTGGTGAATCGAGATAAATATCTTTGTGTATTTTTAATAAAGAAACTTTGCTGTGTATATAATCCAGACTAACCGACTTACTCCATCTTCCAATACAGGGAAAACACCAGTTTGGGCTGAAGGACACTCAAACACTTTGATCAGTGAAAGACCGCACTGTTGCCTCCTGCAATCTTTGTAGCCATATAAACTTACAACGCGTGACACCATGTAGACCTGAGGTTGTGGTTTTCATTTCAGTGTTTCTCCACTCTTGCATTTTCTTGATTATTAAAGCCATCTGGATTTTTTTGTGCACTGGACATGACTCATTTTACTTGTTCTTTTCTTCAGTGACATATACTGTTCGTGAAATCTTCAGTTGAACTCCAATAACCACCATCCTGCGTTGTTATTCCTTCCTTAAGTACAGAACGATCGTTAGATAACCTCTGTGTGTTGTTGCTATCAACAGACTGAGAGACGGCGGCAGAGCAGACTGACACACTTCATCATTTTAAAGCACATCGCTCCAGGCTGCAAACTGAATAAACGTTTTAGCCTTTTAGCAATGACAGAAACGCTTGCACATAAAACAAGTTTTCTCCTAAATAATTAATTTGTAAAATAAACATATCGCTACTTATCTTCCTGCGCTGGTACCCTCATTTATTTTTCATCTAGGGTGAATTTTTTCTTACTTGTTAATACTGTTGACTCTGAAGATTAGCTCATGTCAACACAAGGTATCATCAGTATATTCATTATGGATCCTGATCAGTCCGATCAAAGAAATTGCAAATTTACCAGGAAAAACGGGGCAGTTAAGGGAATGGAGGTTAAATAAAGATTAAGAGTATTTTTCCCCCTAATTATATCCAACAGGTGCAGTCAGCTCATAATCAGCCAGCTGCTCCAACAGCATGAAAGTACAAAAATGAAAACGTTGCAGCATTTTTGTGTGCTACAAAGGCTGACTGCAAATAAAGACCAGATATCCTCGAGGGAGACTTTGATTATTAGTCTTAAAGCATTCTGCACATGAGCTCATCCTTTGCAGGGGCCCGTTGGAACACCGCTGGACTTCATCCAACAACAACACGCTTCACTTGTGGTTTGTGACATCTCAAGGATAAAACCGCCCGTGGCTGAATCAACCGAGTTAACAGCACACTGCCCGATTCATAAGAATTGCATTCATTCAGGGTGTGCTGAAGAGGGGAGAGAGGAAGAATGGTGGGCGGAGGGAAGAGAGACTGGCGTTAACAGGTCCGCTCTGCAGCAAGGGGCAAAAATTCCAGGGCGGACAATAAGCTTTCTTGTTCCCATGGGCTCCTTAATGAAGGGGTGTAGCTGTGTGGGTAGAGGGTGCAGGGCAGGGCTGGGAGAGAGTGCCGACTGACAGACGTGGGAGATGGAGAAGCAGCTCATTTAGAGACAACCCTGTCCTTATCTTTTCCTCATCATCCCAGGCTGCTTCTGTCAGCATCCCCTCTCCCTCCCCGGATAATTTCTCCTTCATTTCCAGCTTCATTTCCTATCCATTGTTTTGTTCTCTTTTTTCTTTCCAAACAGCAACAATAGACACTGTATGGACATAAAATAAATGCTAAGAGGAAACTTGAGTCTGCTTCTGTAATGCCGAGTTTGGAGCCAATAGGTACTTTTTTCTCTTTCTCACAATCAAATCAGTGTAAATTTAAATAACTAGAGTTTCAGGGCTGCCAACACTTCTACAGACTCTTCTTGGGAAACAATTCAAGTCAGCTTAATGGACTCTGGCTGCCTTAATGGCACAACAACCTCCATCAAAAATAAAAATAACAGCCGGAAGATGCTGCGCCACGCCTCAGCAGTAGGCGAGCAAATCCAGGAGCCAGGAATATCCCGTATACCATCAGTGGGAGGAGAAATGCCATGCGAGCCAGGGCCTGAGGACTGGCAGCCAACTCTGGCAAAAATCACAGGCAGACAGGCACCAAGCATGGAAAGCCTGCACCGCAGTCATCCTCAGTGAAGCACAGCCAGCCCCGTCATCCGCCTGCTGCAACCCTATCAACTTCAATCAGCCAAAACACCATGAAGATTATTTTTAAAACCAATAGAGGTTTTATGCCTTTAGAAAATGGGCAACACAGGCTGAAACTTGAGAAGAATATTGTACAAGTGTTTTATGAATGAGTTATCTGCACAGCAGGAACATCACACAGCAACTTTTCACAACTGATTTGCTGGTTTCCTCTATTTGGTGCTTTTCTCACTGCCCGTCACGTTTTTCTCACTCTGGTTTTTTCCTCACAGAAATTGTAAAACTGCAGCAGTAGATTCTGGTACTCGACAAAAGCCACTAAAAGCTTCAGTTCACTGGTGACACAAAATGCACTTTCAAGCATGAGAAGCATTAGAATCTTTGCTACTTCTAGCAAATAACTACACCGAACTTTTAATCTGATGTCACATGGACCAGCTGTTGACTGTGTCTCACAGGTAACTCTGTCAGGTGATGTCTTGAGAGTTTCGGTTTAAAGAAAACTGGCTACATTCTCCTAATTAGCCCTTTATGATACCTGGCCACGCAGTGAGTTTCATTTCATTCTTTCATCTTTGAGACATTTCTGCAGACTAACACAATAGTGTTACAGACTTAATAACACTGTGTTGTTATGGCCATTTTCCCTGCAAAATAAGACATTAAAAACTGTTTTCTTTGTAAAGTGGTTGACGTTTCGTTTTTAGAACTAGTGATGCCACACTGACGAGAGGATTTAAGATTTCTTTGCACATAGTATTTCCTGCTGTTCGTAGAAACATTCTGCTTGTGGCCGAGCATTTGCACTGATGCATTGCAAAGTTATCTAGGCTGCTCACACTTAACATCTCTGTCTTAATGTAACTACTCAATTTCTCTAATAGATTGCAGTCAGCAGGTCATCAGAGCTCTCAAAGTTAACTGGATTTTGTGTAAAGTGATGACTTATCAAACAGTCAGTGAAGCAAAGCGCATCAGCCTTAATCTGAACAGTGCAGGGAGCGTTCACCCCATTCAGGGGTCACTGCAGTGGAACAGCCCATCACACAGCCACATCAAAGGCCTGCCAGAAATATCGATGGGTTTGGATCGAGGCGGGGAAATTCACTACGGCAATCATTCATCGGGTGCTGCACATGAAGGAGGTCAGGAAAGACATTGAAAAAGGTTGTTGTTGACTCTCCCACATCTTTTTTTTTTATATTATTACAAAACTTTACACAGACAACTGCTAATCTCCACACTTGAGTGGAACACATAGAGACACAACACAACAAAAAATAAAAAGTATTTCTCATTCAAAAGGCATAAATAATATAAAAGACAAACTTTTTTCTTTAAAACAGATACATTCATATGAAATAATATTTTACTACTACAAAAAAATAAATAAGTCATCTAAAGAGTTTTTGATCTTTTATGAGACGCTTCCCGCCAGTGGGATATAGTGTCTTTTCGCTTCTCTCCGTCTGACTGCGCTCTCAGTCTCTTGTAGTCCCTCTTTTTCCCCCACGTTGCTCATCTCAGCTCAGTCCAATCAACACTTTAGTGTCCTCGTCACCATAACATGCAGTGTCTCTGACTATCCCACCGCTCGCTGGTCTTCCTTTTTTCCACTCTTGATACTTCCACAGCTCTCGTTCAGCCTCTCTGTCTGTTTTCTCTAAACTTCCAAACTGTGGGAGAGTGTGCTTGTGTGTGGGCTATGTTCAGGCCTCCTGCGGGCCAGGCTGGATAAGCTCTCCCGCCAGGCTGCTGCTGGAGATCCACCCAGGCTTTTCGTCACAGTCCAAGTCTGGCAGGCCAAGACTCTCCCAGCGCACCACAGGCCCCTCCGTGTCCACACACTCCGGCTCCTCCCCAGCTGCACACAGAGCGAGAGAGAGAGTGAGAGAGAGCGAGAGGCCTTGGTTTACTATTTGTATTAAAAAAGACAAGCAGAGATTCTGGAGAGGCCCACAGTGTAATTTGTGGTGACGCCGCATAGTTTGTCTGCATACAACATCAGGATTGGCAGTGATATAAAAATCTACTAGCAATGCAACAGTGCTGAACCGTGAGCATCTAGAAGTAAATGTTTTAAATTAATGCGCTAATTTCTTAAAGCAACTTGTTAAAAGCTACATATGGGATCTTTTTCCCACTAGGAAATGTGTAGAAAACATCAGCCTACCAGCACTGTAAGTACTGGGTCACCTTCACATTGCACCCACTTGGCCATGAAAATCAATGCCACGAACTTTCTGCTGCACAGTTTTTGCACTGATGGGCAGAGAAGCTTTGGAGCTCTGCAGTTATTGAGTCAGCAGATTGCTGGTGACTTTTACACTCTAAGTGCCTCAGCACTCAGCGACCCCACTCTGCAGCGGCTCTTACATGGTCTAAAACTTTGTGGTCGAGTTGACGTGGTTCCTTCAACTCTTCCACTTTGCAATAGTGACTCACTCTTTCACCCACTTCTTGAGTTATGATCAAGGGCAATAATGAGACCGGGATATCATAACAGCTACATAATGTTAAGGCGACAAGGTTGTCCCCGCCTACGTCTTGTTCTATAGCCAATTTAATTAAATGATCTGTAATCATGTGAGAAGCTTGGATATAACTTGGGAATTTAATTGCATAATAGGTGCAGTGAGAAGATGCAGAAATGGAAGACAAAATACATGGAAAGAACTTTTTTTTCTGGAAAAACGTGTCTCACCAGTGTTGTCTGCTAGATAGGTTTCATTGTTGCTGATCAGACAGCAGGAATGCTGTGAGGGCGAGGACTCTTTGTGCTCATCTGATCGGTATCCTGCGTTGGCCTCCTGGTCCACAGAATGCGTGTGGCTGTCGTGGCCGCGGCACTGTGATGAAACCTGGCCCAGAGGCACCATCTCCAGCCCGTCCTGCTGGCACGGCGCCACGCGATGCATTAGAGGGAGCGTGCCACTGGAGAAAGTGCCATTGGTCTTGTTGTAACATCTGGTCAGAGACAAACAGAGATGGAAGGGAAACATTCATTAATGCCCGTGCGTTGCTGAGTGTTCACTCTCTGACAGCTCTTAGCAGTGCTTTACATGCTCATTCTTTCTCTCTGAAGGTTTGCCACCAGACACAGAAAAACTCTGAATTAATATTACTAGTCCACAAAACAATGACAGCTCTAACACAACTGGAGCGCTCTCATCGTGCTTCAAAAACTGTTTTCATCAGAGATTACAGGCCACACAGCCTCTAAGTAACTGTGACACATTGTGGTTTTGCTCTTCAGTGAAGTTCCAAAAAGCAGAGAGTTGCACGCAGCAAAGTTGTCCCTGTTTTTCCGAACTCAGCTTCCCTCAATCGGGACACGATTGGATTGTGACCTCACCCCCCTCTTTTCCCAGCAGCCGGAGGTAAATAAACACAGGACTCATTAGGTCTGCTGGCTGGGTGCACACAGGGTAAACTGTGATGCTGGGGACCCTTAAATACATAAACAGGACTAAAAGGAAGGCAAATGTGTCCGTGTGTGTGTTTGGATCTCAAAAGGGGCTCTTGAGCACTTCTCAGCGATATCTTAGTAGAAATATGACCGATCTGTATTTTTAGGCCCAATTTGAAGTAAACAACGTTAATTTGAAATCCCAATAATTTCCATTTCCAGATTTTTTTCACTTGTTTGCTTGTTATTTCATTTGATTTTCCACACTGATCACTGCAATTGAAAGTAAATAATCTTAAAAAGGGGATGTCATATTTTCATTGGAGAAAAAAAGAGAAGATGTAAGAAAACTGTACAGGGACATAACTATATAAGAAAAAGGATATACAACTGGTATTACAAAGCCCATTAAGAAAAGTCCCGTTTCAGTTCACCTGCCAAGTGTAAAATAGATCAAAAACCCATACAAACACCTTGCTTAAGAGTTAGATTATGCTATCTCACCTGTTGTTGTTGCAGAGGTTTTGACAGCTCATACAATCAGAAGACTCTGTTTGGGGAAGAGCTGTGTACATGCCTCCACCCTGACAGGGAGACACAAACACCAGATTAAGCCACACTGAATGGAATTTGTACCTGTGCATGTAAAATACCACAATTTAAAACATCATGGACATGGACACCACGACCTCAGCACTCACGTTATGATGGTGGTGAGGGTGTGAGTGCTCGCAGTCCCGCGTGCTGTGCGGCAAGGTGCCGTTGTGGCCATGCGGGGGACCTGGTGTGTACAGATTCCCAGAGCCGTTGAGCAGTGCCAAGCCATTCGGGAGTTTGTGGTGGAGGTGATGGCATCCTTGGGGTAACATCTGGCCACTGTGTCCATAGCCACTGTGGATACCCCCATTAATGCGACTGTTGCCAGGCAGCGTGGTGTAGTCGAGCACATGGCCGTTCAACTCTGGTGACTGGTACAGGTAGCCGGGAGCATCAAACTCTGCAGCAAGAGAGGCTACAATCAAGATAGGAACAAGACCAGTTTCAGCTCTGGAGTAACTTTAGCTTGAAAAATTATTTAGGGCATCAGCTGGAATAGTTTTGGATATTGCTTAAATAGACAAAAAAAACTGTAAAACTACAATTCCAAGAAAGCTGTAAATAACAGCAAAATAAAATGATTTAAAAATCTTTGATTGCTCTGACCGCAGTAGAGTTTTCCACTTGGTGATGGTGGCATTTTTGGTGGATGGCAAAGACAATGATTTCTGGAAGCGTTCCTGAGCCCACGTAGTGATTTCTAGTTTTCAATACAGCTCCATCTGTGAGCTTGAAAGTCACAGGCATCAAGAGTCTTTTGATTATATTATTTAGTATAGGTTATTTAACGTAGTCTTCATAATTTTATATTATTCTGACAATGTTAAAAATTGTAGACGCAACTTGGTGAATCTCTGCCTATCTGCCTCTTCTAATTTTATTTAATTTAATAACTGTACAGTACTCTGTTTATAGTAACCATTGTCCTTGATGTAAATATGTAAGAAAAAAAATTGTGTATGTTTCTGTTCTGTGTCCTGTGTACTGTTTGTTGTATATGTGTCTTTCTGGCTGCTGTTACAACCAAATTTCCCCTTGTGGGCCAATTAAAGGATTATTCTATTCTATTTTATTCTAAGATGCTCTTTTTATACCCAATCACATTACTGACCTGTTGCTAAGTAACAATTAGTTTCAAAATGTTCTCCCTTTTGTTGCCCATGTCCCAACATTTTCGAGATGTGTTGCTGCCGTCAAATTCTCGATGAGCTCATATTTTTCATGACATACTAATATGTCTCAGTTTAAACATGTTTTCTGTGTTCTATTGTGAATTAAATATAGGTTTGCAAGACCCGAAAATCACTGCTTTTATTTACATTTTACTGAGTATCCCAGCTTTCTTGGAATTGGGGTTGTATGCGTGGCTTTGCCAGTTTTGATGATGTTTACAGCCCCCCAGACAAGCAACCAAACAAGCATTTCAGCACTGGTGACATAATTCAAATATCATATTGTAACAGGTATCATGTGCCCAACTGTTTGATCAACTAAGATGTTGATGAACTGCGATGAATCATATGCGACCCTCATACTTACATAAAAGGTGGAAACCAGTGACCCAGTCTACGAAATCTTTAAGCTACAAAATTTCAGCTATTTACAGATCCAGCGGGTCTGATAAAGAGCTCATCTAACAATGGCCAACTCTTTTGCAGGCACTGTGGGATCTGTATATGCACTTGGAATGAACACTTGGAATATGTTTCACAAGCTGTCTTGGGGCCAGCTATTCTCAAAAATGAGTTAACTCTTGCATGCTTGCTGTTCATCTTGCAGTGAACAGCAGTGTAAGATAGAGCATGCTACGAGAAAAAGTTTGCTTTTCATACCCTGAGCAATGTTTGGGTATTGATTTTTAGTCTAGTCTACTTTGATATTAAACTCACTGTGCATGTTGTTCTGTTGACGATTCCTCCACAGACAGATGATAATAAAGGACACCAGGATGAACACCATCACCGTTAAAACAGAGCCCACAATCACGTAGAGCAGTCCTCCAGGAGGGCTTGGGGTATCCACAGGATGGGGGTCAGATGGGGTAATAGGGTGCTGGCTGGGTGATCCTGGAGACTGGCGTGCTGCAGAAGAGAGGAAGAAGGGGACATGAGGAACAACTTTTTACCCATTTGCGTTAAGGAAAATAACAAGGTACAGCACCAAACCATAAAATGCAAGCCATTGTTGTTGAGCTCATAAAACCCAGTACATTTATGTTGTGTAATTTTGGTGATCATACCCGTCATTAAAGTTACAGCCTTTGCAGAAACATGCCTGGACTTCTGATAAACTAGAGGTTTGGTTAAAGTGTGAGTCATTTCTTCTGCATTACAGCGTTGTGTTTCCTTACCTCTGGTCTCACAGATCATGACGTTACTGTATTCACTCTCTCCCCCGTCATTAAAGCACTGCATTTTGATATCGTAGGAGGTCTCAGGTTGGAGATGTCCAATCATGTGCCAGTTTTTTATACCTGGGAAGGCAGGAAAAAAGGGGGACAAAGGTGAGAAATCACTTCCTCTACAAGTCAGTGTTGACACAACTTGTTTAAACTCACAGCCAGTTTTTCGCTTCCTATTGTCCTTCGCTTCAGGCTTCTCACTCAGGTCATGTTCTTTCCCTCTCTCTCTGCTTCACACCCAAACCTTGTCTCTTTCTCTGACAGTCTCACCAGGACCCAGACAGTTGCCTTATTCGAGACAAGCTCCATATATGGCAGCTTCATGTTTGTCCTGGCTTGCCTCCAGTATTCCCACTCCACACTCACGCCACTGCTGCACTACTACACACTATCACACTACTACGTGCTTTGAAATCACAGATGAGACAGCTACAGTCTCCAACATGGAAATGCCACATTTCCTACAAATGAGGCTGAAATAAGCTGCTGTACTTGTCATGTTTCATTTCATAACAAGTATAATAAATCGCTGCACATGTACTACCTATGTCCCGAGGTAATTTTAGTGGGAACACGTTTTTAGAGAGGAAGCATACACTGAATCTCAGTATTTAATGTCAGTATCACCGTAACAAAAATGCCTCTAGGCAAGTGAGCGACTTAGAAACTGTTGCAAGAAAAGGTCTCTTCTAGAAAATAAGGATAAGGCTGGGTATGCTATGGGACAGGTCTCCTTTGTGATCGGCAAGCAGCGATGGCATGAGTGTATTCTAAATCTGACCCATCCTTCCCTCGTCAAGTGTAGTTTCAAAAGACATAAAAGGCCAAAACCTTTAGCTTAAGACTAAAAAATGGGACTTAACACGTCAATAGGTGATGTTATGGTCACTACGTCCAATTTTATCAGCTTTTTATTTTTCCAACTGTGGCCTCAGTCACACAGGACAAGAGATCAGTCAGAAACCTGTCGGCAATTTCCCGTTACCAGGATAATATTACAGTCACACAATGAATGGAGACAGTGGCACAACCAACATTATTGCACCATGTGCAATAAACAGACTACGTAATTGCCTTTGATATCAGTCAGTTGCCGTCCTCAAAGCAACTTCAGTGCATCAAGACAGCAATAAAAGGGCATTTAGATGGCTATCAGTCTGCTAACGGTTTGCAATTGAATGGCGTTAAGCTGGCAGTTGCACGCAATCTGTTTGTGACTAACACGATTACTAACTGTGATAAAACAGCAAAAATTCCAAATCTGTTATTGTCTGCTGCAAATCTGTTCCCATCTAAATACACAGAAAATCACATTGAACAGAAATCCAAAATGTTCAACTCAGCACAGTCTAAATAAGATTGGTTGTTAATTGTCGGCAGTTATCTTCAAACCTTTGCCAGCCTGTCTGAGACTGACTGCAGCGACTGTGCCTTGGGTTCAAAATTGGTCAGTTTTTTGGGTACTGCAAGTTAAACCTCATGGTCACCAGTTGGTTGGCCTCAGCTACATGCAAATGTGAAAAAAATCAATTTAATCACCAGACAATTGATTCAAGTGCCATTCTCTCTTCTGCCACTCTTCTGAAACTGGCAACATTTTAGTGCAAAAAATAAGACAAATTCTTCTTTAGTCCAAATCTTGTGCTCAGTCTGATTTGATACTTTATTTGCCAAACTGTAATTTTATGAGCATACCATAACACTATAACACTGGGCTTTGATGGGTATTACCATTTTTTCAGCTCTTAAAATCTGACATTAAGTGTAAGCTGGTCAGAGGTTCCTGTTTAAATCTACTAATTTTTAAATGTTATAGCAACGCAGCTATCCACATCTTAAAATTTCTCTCTTTAATGACTGAATTTTTGGAATTTGTAACTTCGGTGTAATAACAAGCTGCTCGCTGGGGACAAAGACCAAACAGACATTTGTCCCTGGCAGTGTGGAAAGTCACATACTCAGATGCTGGAGAGATGGGCAAAGTGAATGGATGCCCCTCCCTCCCTTCCTGCACCCAGCTCAACTGTTAGCATTCCACCCAGCAACCTGAGCTGCTCTCGTCTGGTCGGGCTCATATTACATCTCCGGCCTATTAGCTGGCAACCATTTATTAAAAACAGATTTCAGAAAGAAGTGCACTCTCTATAAATCAACGCGCCAAAATGCACACCACTCTCGACACAGTATCCATTACACTTCCAAGTTTATCTGTAAAGCACGAGCTTACGTCTACAACAGGACTGGGGGAAGCTGTCGACAAACACTCTACACCGTTACTCACTCGGTATGCAGTGGAAAAACATACACGCGGTAAAACATGTAGCTCCACTTACCTTCAACCACGTCCCTTTTGTAGTCGCTGTCATTGTCACTGTCCGTGGGCCGGTAGTAAATGTAGAAGCCTTGGATCGGAGTGTTGTTGTTAGTCGAGGGACTATACTGGATGGGGATGGAAAAAAGATTATGTTGGACTACAGCAATCTGGTAAGCAATTATCATACAAAGAGAGGAAATTTTCCAGCACCTAATAGCGGGCCCTGTTATCAGCAGATGTACAAGACTGCAAGCTAGATTGTGATTGCACTGTCTGTCTGAAGTTGAGGAAATAATGAGGCTGTCTGAGGTTAAGTAAATGTGGGGAACTATCTACATCCATCTGCAACCAAAACTGTTGTAAGGCAGAAACAGCTTTGAAGACAGAAGAATCAAAACCCAGAGGGACAGGGCCTCCCTTTCTTGCTGTTGGAGCAGAGCTCCTATCAGTACAGTCTGATTGGCTGCAAAAGAACCACGATCAGTTCAAACACAGGTGAGCCACCTGGAAAAGTCACTTCATCAGCCAAACTTTTCCACTGTTATGCAGGGACAGGAAGTTGTTCAGATCATTTTGATGAATGCGCACTTAACTTTGGAAACAATTACAAGCGATGCAGCTCTTATAGGAGCCTGAACAGGAATCATCAGTAAAAGCGGGAAACATTATCAACCATGTTGCGGCTGGCATAATTCTCCACTCATTATCGTAGAACACATGTAGGTAAGGGCACGCGCTGTTTTTCTTGGCTAACATAACATGAATTTCCACAGCAACTGTTCAGCGCTCCAGTGGGTTGAACCGGAGATGCTGATCATGTCGGCACCCTGTATTTAGGCGTAAATAAATCCACAATGGCATGGCATTTTGCACAAGTCAACAGACTTTTTAAGCACGGTTTAATCAGATCTGACTTAAGTTCCGGTGACCACTGAAAGAAACGTTTTGGCTCTCTACTCATTCACTTTAAAATTCCAGCCCAAGCAACCGAACAGAGCCACTGCCATAAAGGTGCTGAGTCCTAACAGTTGCCACTAGAATGTAAACGCGTTAGTATTTCATTTTTATACTTTCTTGCTTCCATTTCAACAGTATTTCATATCTGTAGCTGTGACATCACTGTTTCACAGTATCCACAGAAAGGAAATCCACAAGGAAACAAAAGTAGCCAGATAATCAAACACGACTGAAAAACCTTTTAAATGCTAATTTTGGTCAATGCACTAGAATACTGCGTGGACACAATTACTGTAAATACAGCAGTTTTGTGTAAAACTCACTGATAATTTTTGACAGTTTATCTTTGTTTTCACTACTAAATGCGCTTGTTTGAATGCCACTACTACTTCCATGATGTACTACTCACAGTCCAGCGCAGCATGATCTGTGTGTCGCTGATAGCATCCGTGGATGAAATATGAGGCCCAACCACTGGACGGTCTGTCTTAGGAGGGCTTGTTTGCGGCACTTGGTACGGCTTCGAGGGAATGCTGTGGGGGCTCTCACCGTACATGTTCATGGCTGCCACCCGAAACTTATAGGTGGATCCTGAGTGAGAAATACAACAGGAGCAGCAGTGTTACAGTACAGTGTTGCTAAGCAAAAGCTAATGTTGGATTTCTTAAGCAGGCAACACTCATATGATGCTGTTAGTTGGTGTATTGGAACTGAAAGGGGAAAAACAGCTGATGGCACAGCATCTGAAATCTTGTTAATAGTTGAAACTTTATATT
This sequence comes from Mchenga conophoros, assembly GCF_057382185.1. Lineage (NCBI taxonomy): Eukaryota > Metazoa > Chordata > Actinopteri > Cichliformes > Cichlidae > Mchenga > Mchenga conophoros. Next base: position 34,170,863 of record NC_140539.1, read on the forward strand.
ATTTATAATATATATACTATTTGCTGATGTATGATATGATCTGTTTTATCTGGTTTATAAAGTTTGAGAAGCCCTCAATGCTTTGACCATAAAACTTTTATTTTCCCTTATTAATAATTGTCCCTGGGTATTTTATTTTATTCTCACTATTACTTTTTCTCTTATTTTCACATCAGCATTTTTGCAGACCAGTGACAACTACAAATCAACATAGACCAAGAAATAATAACAACAACTAATTGCTGTTTATCAATTGTTGATTTCATTGTCAGTGATGGGGTAAAGTTTTTGCGAGCCAAACGGCAGCATAAAGTTATTTATAAGAATTGTGCTATTTTTCAAATCTCCTTAAAAAAGGAAATTCTCCTCTGGGCAGATCAATCATTTTCTGCATCACTGGACTGTAGAGAGAAGTTGTGAACGATGTGTAAACTCACCAGGCTCCAGATTGCGAACCTCCACAGACAGCTTCAGAGGTGAGATGTTATCTGCAGCCACAACCCACTCGGCACTGCGGCCGCGTCTGTACTCCACGCGGAAAGCTGTGATCGGAGAGCCGCCATTGGCTCTCGGGATCCAGGTGACGTATGCTGAACTTTCAGTCGCCATGGAGATGGTCGGGCGATCGGGAGCCTCTGGAACTGGTGAAAAAAAGCAAATAGGAATTAAACTCGTACCTGTCATTACTGCATCTGAATTCATGCAAACGTGATTACGGAAAAAGAAAAAAAGTAAAGCACGCACATCACAGGGAAGCCACAGAGGGATGTATACTTACTGCCTGGCCCCTTAGTCACAGAGTTAGAGAAGGCAGGAGCGAGTAAGACAGAAAGAAAAGAGGGTTAGTGAAAAGATTAATGTGAGTCTCAGCAAAGTAGGGCCTGCTTGTGACGCGAGTAAGTCAAATGCACGCACACAGATACACACACTCATTTCTGACCCTAAAGCTGTGTGTAATCTCACAGCATCTCTCTCCCAAAGAGTCATTACGGGGTGTCAACTATCATCTGACTGTTTGTACTCTGAGGCACAAAGAAACAAAGCAGACCACATCTAAACATTAAGCTCTGCGATCTGTTTAACACAGTCTGGTCATGAACTCCACAGTAACTAGCTACATGACAGAAAGCCCCATAATTTTCCCCAGAAACATCCCACAATCATTGTCTGCACAGAGTCCAGCAGCTGCAGCAACAACGCAGGGCCTTTCAGACAGTCTGCGATTGTGTCGGCACCAACCTCTGTCATGTATGACAACTCCAAAGTGCGTGTTGGGGGTTTTGTCCTCTGGAGCTTTGGGTGGCACGGAGATGACGGGAGGCTTGGAGGGATTCTTGTTGGGGGAGGTGCTCTTCTCTGAGAGAGGAAGAAGAAAAGCTGGAGGTAAGAAAAACATCAGCACTGCCACCAGAGGACACACTTCAAACATCAGTTTTGTAAAAATCTGCTTACGGCTGCATAAAGATCTGTGTTTTAAATTGCACACTAGGACGTGTTTTAAACAAAATGGGCGTATAAAACCTGCAAATTTCTTAGTTTACGGCAGGCCTTTGAAATTGTTTGTGGGTATTTGAGTTCTTTGTATCTATTTGGTGACTTGTAATGGTTGTAAAGGACTGTATATTTTTATAGACTTCGTGGAAGCATAAAAGTTTATGGATTTAGTATTTCTCTACCAGAATTGGATTCCTAAAAGCAGGAAGAGGTAAACAGAAGACACATAAAAATGCACGTTACTCTTCTTCTTGTTCTGGTAGAGTTTGGCTGGACGCAGGAGCCCAGAGGTTGGCATTTTGATGGTCCTGGACTATTTTGTAAATGAACCACCCCGAAGATATAATCATATCTGTGGTTTTTGGCAGTATCCCTGGCTTTGCATATTTCTGACCAGGGAATATTTTGTAACCCTGCTGTGGTAAAGCACAATTGTTATTGTGTTGGAATACTTGCGGTCATTCTTCTTTTATTTGTCTCTAAACAGACAAAAAGCATGTTCACGCTTGTCTACGATGACTGACACCGGTCATTATGATTGTGTTCACAATGGTGACTGGACGACCTGCTGGAATACCTGAACAGGTAAGGTAATAATCTACGATTACACTGAGTAAATGGCTGCATATAATAATAAAATTTCAATAACTGTCTTCATTGATCTGCATAAGATTTTATCATTTTTTCTTCATTCTGTGCCAAAAGCCAAAAGTTGAAGGCACTTTGTTTGGCCTTACACAAATCACAAATATCAAGCTAAATCCCTCAAATTAATATAATTGCGCAAAAACTACAGTAAATCTTCTTGCAACCCTAAACGAAAAATTCATTGTGCTTTGCTCATTTTTCTGTCCTCCGGAGACTGCTATCAGCGGAGAACATGCTTCTGTTTCTTCTCCGACAAATGTATTCTCTAGCGTCTGCTCAATGTTAGTGCAAAATGTCCAAAAACAACCAGACCCTCCTTAACTCAGCATGGCCCTTAATTTATTGTTCAATCTTTGTAGCTTTGGTGGAAATGAGAGTAAAGTTTTTTTCTTACAGCATTTAGCAATTCCCAGGAATATTAGCAGATACTGATTAAATAGTGTTTGAGAGTTTTCTTCATTATAAGCCAGTGACTGGGCTGACCTTTGCCCGTGCGGAAGGTGAGCATGGCCGGCTGACCCTCGCCTGCTGAATTTCGAGCCACCATCAGCACCTCATAGAGACTTAAGGACTCCAGCTCTGACAGCCGCAGGGTCTTCTCACTGCCAGGCACACGGACCGTGTGCCAGCTTCCCACCACCGTTCCCATTTCATCAACCTGACACACAGACACATACAACAGCATGACTAAAAATGACAGTGATATTTAGTCTCAGTTTAGTTTAGAAGCCTGAGCAGCATCACTAACAAAGGCTGTGATTTACACAGGTGCTCCACAGTCACATTTTCCAACTCCAGCAAAACCGATTCCTGCCAACAAAGTTTAACTAGCAGTTTTATAGTCAGAGTGAGACGATTTCTGAAGCAAATATTTTAGAAGGAAAGTGAACAGCCTTTTATTCATATTCATATTTTCAGGGTAAAATATGAGCAAAATATTTCAGAAAAACTAAAGAAAAAGATTTTTCCCTACCTTACGGTATTTAACAAAATAGGCGTTGATGGGATTGCCTCCATCGCGCCCCGCCTTCCACTCCAGATCATACACATCAGGCTTGTGAGTCTGAGGTGGGCTGATGATGATGGGTGCCTCTGGGGTAGGACGGTTGCCGCTCCTATCAGCCGGCAGGTTAATCGGATCTCCTTCGTTTTCTGTGAGGAGACGCTCGTGGCCCTCGTCGCCCTGTATCGGGTGGAGTGACGGTGAAGCTTCAGGCAGCGCACCAACAGTGGAACCCGACTGTGAATCTGTCAGTGAGGAAGATCAGAGATGATTAAAGTGAGATGTGATACAGTCGCATCAAAGATCAGTCAGATTCACAACAGACTTTGTTAACTTATGATCACCAGGCCACATCAGCTCAAGTCTCAGCTGATACCCTTTTACACATGCAATCTGCAAGCTGCTTTTCAACCCACCTCCACAGGTGACTCATCTTTTCAGTGCAGACTTAATCAACGTCAAGTCTACCGTCAGTGATGCCTGCTTTGTTCTGTGTAGGGGGTCTTAGTGCAACTTTCCTGAGTCATACCATTAAATACAAATGACTGTAGATGGAAACGCCTATCTTTGCTCATACTTTAGGCAGAAAATAAGATTTTGGAAAGTCATGCTTTTCATGGCATTAGGCAAACAAATGCCATAAATAACCGTTAACAGTACTATATTTGTTGATCTCATTTTTGTGTTGTGTATGTTCACTTTTTCCAATACAATTGTGGATCTTTGTTCAGTTTTGTACAGCATGGAGGAGGAGAAAGCACCAAGAAAAGCTGACTAACACAGTGGCCCCGCCTGTGCACAAAGGGCAACTTGCTGGAAAGTTTTACATTTGGAACAAATATGTGTACAGTGCTACATCAAATCACACTTTGCTTTTTTTATTAAATCCTTGTCAGAGCCAGAGTGGTCCACCTGGGCAAATCATGCGAGCTGGGAGTCTTATTATGGCTGACATTAGCTTGGCAAAGTTCAGGTGAACTGTTGGGTTTTTTTCACAGACATTTAGAAGCCACAAAACCTGGGACTGCTCAACTTTGAGCCACATCTCAGAGGTCAAACAGAGTCACAGCTGAATATTAAAAAACAAAACAAGTGAGTAAGGAGGTAAACACCGCAGAGGCACACACACACACTGCAGGGTCCTGGGTCCAGTTTCAGGCTGTTTTTGGTGTATGTGGGACCGGTTCACTTTGTAAAACAAACAGGCCTAGAGCTGGTAACACTAGACCTGATCCTGGGACTGTGGCCAGCTGCCACACATTCCACACACCAACCATTAAAATACCGGAGAGAATCAGACCTCAGCGCTACATCCAGCCCTCCACACGTTCCTGTTCGTTCAGCCCTGCAACACTCTCACCTCTCCACAGCTCTGACTCATAGCTCAACCACAGCCAGGGCTCCTACTCTGACACAATGAGAGAGGAGGAGGCGATTAAGGACACAGCGACCTCACTATTCTGATGGGAAGGAGTGGTACATTACAAGTGCTAGTAAACCAAGAAAAAGATACATTGCCAGGTTCTTCCCAGAAAAAGGTCATGGCATTAGAGGAGAGCACCTGGGAGTGAATGTGGTGGTAAATCATGAAGGATTAAGGACAGAGACAGGAGCCTGGAAAGAGCCTGCTGGAGGACCTGTGGATACCTCCTTCCTGTGAAGACGGATCCAGTAAAGAGTAAAGTGTTTTGACTCCTCTTGTTTCACAAGTTTCAGGCAGTAAAAAGGCCAAGTCTTGCACTTAATGATCTTCTGTCACTGATAACCAACAAATAATGACTTTAGTGGATAACTTTGTGATTAGTTTGCATGTTAATTCATAAAAGGTCAAAGAAACCCAGACCACAGCATGATAGAATAACGCACATCAGCAGGTAAATACAGGGTGCTGTCAAACCAAATTTCTTTCTTTGATGAATTACTATCACAGGCTACATAAATCAATAATACTGTTTAATTTGAATGTAATAGCATTTGATAAGCTCCGGTGCCTGGTACCTGATAACAAACTGAATTATCAGCTTGTTTTGTGTATAAAAGTGGTCTGCAGCAAAAAATATTCATTTCTGCAGTTTGTGGAGGGAAGCAAACATTTTGCAGTGAACCCACCTGATGGTGACTTGTACTCCCTATGTTCTGCATGTAGCCGCATTAATCATTCTGAAGATAGCAAGGAGAGCTCAGGAATGGGGCCTTGGAGTAGAAGGAAAGCTTGGGGGAGACTGCAGGAGGAGGAGGAGGAGGAGGGGGATGGTTGTGATGTATTAATAAATAAAAGGCAGTTGTGTATGATGTTGACAGCTGGGTGGTCTGGTCCTCGTCATAACCCTCCACGGCTACTCCTTACATTCCAGCGTCCGGGGGCTTATCCCCGACGGTGCGCACAAAGCTCACTCTCACGCTCAAGCTCAGTTCAAGGCTCAGGAGGAGGGCGGCCTTGGCCAAGCCTCCCCTGCCAGTCCTTAGAGAAACACGTACATTCACACTCACAAAGCGAGGGCTCCCTGCAGATACTGTATGCACAGGCCCCACAGAGATCCCATCTGGTAAGATGCCTTAACCCTTTCTAACAATACCCTAAATTTTTTGTAACATTTGCAATGCAGTGTATTTCTTGGAACTTCTAACTTTCGGTGTGTGGAACATCTTCAATCTAAGACTCCTCCATTTGTGATGCAAATGCAGGGAAAAGTCTAAGTTTTGGATATACTGGCTGTCAGATCTCTGCACTCTCTTGAACATAATGGGACCAGATGGCACTTGTCTTGTGGTGCGCAAAGTGATAAAAGAAAAAAATATCAGCAGTGAAATCATAACCCAGTTACTGAAGAAATCTCCAAAACCAGACACCGAAACAATCTAGCGGCACGAATGTCACTAAAGGCTGAATGAAAAATAAATATGTTTGGTTTTGGGATGAATTAAACCTAAGAGAAGAAAACAACCTTTAGTTGTTCCCAACCTAGGAATCAACAAGGCAATCCGGTACAGCTTTTGTTGTTTGATAGAGATAACTGATCATACATACCTCCTTGAGTTGTGAGCATTCCAAAGGACTGCGCTGAGCTAAAGCCATTGTCCAGCAGACACTGATAAACTCCCTCATCCTGTCGTGTCACATCTGAAACAACAAGTGAGGATCCAGAGATCTGAAAGCGATGTGAAGGGGTGATGGGCTCTGCGTTGAACAGCCAGGTGATGTTTGGAGATGGATTTCCTTGGGCTACACAGATAAAACGAGCAGAGGAGCCGAGAGAGGCGAGCTGGTTCCCCGGTCCCTCGATGATGGAAACAGGCTCTGTGAAGGTGAGCGTGAAATGTTAAACATCTGCATCAAACAGTCACCACTCACACTCCTCTCTCATTGTGTTTTTCTTACCGAGAACCTTCACAGTATAGTTAGCGCTGACGAGAGTCCCCTGCTCCGTCTCAACAGCGCAGGTGTAACTGCCTTCATCGCTTCTCATCGCCCCAACAAAGGCCAGATTGTTGTGCTGTCGTTGGTGAGAAGGCCCCGGTATGACCTTGCCATTCTTAAACCACTTAGCTGCAGGTGCAGGACTACCAGACACAACACACTCCAAGGTCAGCGGCTGCGACTTCTCAATCGAAACAGTCTTTGGGGTTTTGGGATAAACGATCTGCACTGAGGAGGAGGGGTCTGAATCTAAACAAACCAAAAAAAAGACAAAGACGTTCGTTGGTCTGACATAACAGAGCAGACATATAAACGCTTCTCCTTGATTTAACATCATCTAACTTACATTTGACGGACAGCTTAGTGCCATGAGACTGTATGACGGTCTCCTTGGTAACAGGGTTCACTGCACCACATTTATACATGCCCTGGTGCTGGGCTGAAACAGAGATAATCTGGAGGTTGCCAGATGGAAGTATTAAATAGTCATCTGAAAAGAGAAGGAAAGGATTAAAGTAATAGGAAGGCCTCCACAGTATACAGCCAGCATGCATCACACCACAAGCAGATGAACAAAAGGGGACAAATGCATGGATTCCTTCATAAATTTTCAAAATGAATGACCAAATGGAAGTGTCTGTTTTGAGGAAATCATATTCACAGATGGCTTCACCAAACTTTACTTAACTCCCTCAAAGTAGTCTTCACTTCTTATCAGAGTCTCTACACTGGAACAAATTATTTTTAAAATCAATAAAAACAAAGCAATAAAAATGAAATATAGAAAATCAAATGTTTATTTATTAAAACAAGAATACTATAGAAGGAATATGTACCAATCAAGGAAAATTCATTTGACCAGATTCCATTAAATCTAAAACTCTGCCTTGCACTTATATCACAAAATCACATGGAAAATTTACATGTAATGAAAAATTTTCATAAAGCTCAAAAATACTCAAAAGGCCTCATAAATGAGAGCCACCTTTATCTCCCTTTGATAAGTGATAGTATATATAAATAATATTTAGCGTAGTGCAGTGTTGCACTTTTTAAATATTCTACAGTCTATTTAGAGCTCATGAATAAATAAAGAAAACTGACATAAGTGGTATTTTTACAATTGAACACTTTTTGACTTTTTCAGAGAACAGCATATACAGTTAGAAAAACTACACATTTATCTGAGTTTCAAACATACCTTTTGAAGCTTCCACCCAGCCCCCCTGTATCCTCAGTCTAGGAATAGCTGGAGGAATGCTACGTGGTAGAGGACACTCTATAAGAGCAGTGCTCCCTTCCTGCACTGATAATGACCGCCGTTGGCCATCTTCGTATTTTGATATTTCTGCATGGATAGAAATAAACACAATTGCCTTAGTTCAACTTTCCTTGAGTCCAGAATATCAGACATTTAATATCTTCTGAGCATCTGCACAGTCAGTGACAAAGATGATCAGCACTACTTGAGCTGAGCTGTTTGTGTTGGACCACTTGGCTTGTTTATTGTTGCAGTGAGTGATTCGACTCATGCCTGATACAGTTCCAAAGCAAGGTCAGCCTCTTAGCATACTGTCCAAGAGCAAGAAGCATCCCAGCAGGAACATGCTGCACACAGGAAAGCCCAAAGCTCATTAAGGATACCGGTCAAGAGGCATCTGGAACGATGCCCGAGTAAAAGCTCCTACTGCTTCCTTCCCCTCCGCCACTCAGCAGCAGGCAGCTGAGGATAGGCATTCTTTCTAAGTGTTCAGCAATCACGAAATAGCCTTCCTTTTCTCAAGGCCATTTCCTCTCTTTCTTCATCACTGCGCTTTGAAGTGAGCGGGAGCATGCACAGGACTCTAATTCTCTGCATCCGTACCTGCTATGGCAACACGCGCGTAGCGGCTGGCGATGGCGGGCCCGTGGTCTAAGCGTGCCACACACTGATAGACACCAGCATGACTGGGCATAAGGGAGGAGATTGTGAGGGAGCCACTGCCAAGCTCCACACCAGGCAGACTGTCCCGGTCCAGGGGAAGGCCTCGGAAGCGCCAGGAGACCACCGCTGATGGAGGACTTACAGAGCACTGCAGATGGACAACAGAGCCTTGACTCTGAACCAAGGAGGCGGGCTCAGAGTGGAAAGATGGATATTGAGCTGATGAGAAGACGAGAGCAGAGAAAAACAGGTTCAGACATGTGAATTAATAAACGGCAGGCTTGCTCAAATTATAAATCAAATTATAACTGTCGCATTGTTGTTAAAGCTGTTTTAATAAACTTACACAATAGAGACTGACTGACAAATTACTGTGCAGTATTTGTCAATACATTTCTTAAAGTAAAAGGCAGAAAGATGCTTGCGATAATTTAGAAAGAGTATAATCCAACAGCCTGTCAACAATTTCCCTTTTTTCAACAGAACTGCTTTTACACCAATAATTTCCAGTATTAATTTGTTTTTTGCTAGGGAAGACCAAAATGTGTAATTAAAAGGTCCAAAATATTTACTTTGAGTTGCACAAGTTAATTTATGGCCAATCAGGAGCTGAATCAGGAACACGCCTCTAAATCATCCACCTGACACTGAAAATATTTGCCTTTATTATTAACTATCTGTGTGTCCTCATTTGTGGACAGCATCCACTGTGTTTGTCAGCTTTGAAGCTGATCTTCTTCCATTTAAAAAAAATTATTCTTTGCTAATAAAAGTAAATAGAGCTGTACAACAACTTACATGAGCAGGTGATCAGCAAAGACTGGCTGAGACACAGCACAGTGGACAGGAGGACCCTTAGGCCACTGTCCATGGTGCACTTTGACCCCTGCCAGAGGCCGTGTTGTCCAGTAAGTACGTCCACGTCTGTTCAGCAAACCTGCAACACACAGATGAGTAGAAAAACATATCAGGCCGCAGCTCTGCAGAGAAACATGGCGTCATGTACGCGAGCGCAAGAGACGACATGTAAACAAACAGCAAAGCAAGGAAGAGGAAACCAGAGGTGGGGGAAAAAAATCAATTAAGTTCCCGTTGAATCCTGAACGACAATCCCTCTAATCTTCACGACACATCCTCTTTACACACTCCTTGATCTACACCTCCCACCCTCTCTTCTGACCCCTCTTCTCACCCACTTCAGTGTCTGTGTGGAGGCTGGAATGTCCAGCCTCTCTGCTTCCTTCTCTTCCCACAAGACCGCTGAGATCTCCTGATAATGGAGTATCTGTGGAGAGACCGTCGCCTCACTCTTAATATCACTCTCTTGTCACACTGTGTTGCTTCCTCATAGGTTCAATGTAGCCTGAAGTGCAGGCCAGACACACACGGTAAGACAAGAGAAGAGCCAAAGAGAGAGACAGAAAAGAAGTGGAGGGCACGTAATTAGGAGCATTCCTCTATCCTTTTCAACCAGACCCCCCTCCGAATGCAACGCCTCCTCCTTTTTCTAAGAGTAATCCGGGCAAGCTTTGATCCCAGGTTCCTGGTTGCTAACCAGGGTTTGAGCCTGAGGCTGGCGGGACAATGGTTGTCCAGCTGTGATATTCACACTGGTGCTTCGTGGCTCGCAGACATTAGCGGAAGGGCCAACCGAGGCTGAAGGGTGGGTCAAATTAAAAGCATGATGCCTGGGTGGGAGCGGCGAGGCTCAACAGGTTTCTAACCCTCATTCTCTAACTAAAACATTGTTTCGTCCGCCCGACAATCAAGCAGGTCAATTTGGTTAGCCTCCTCTCGAGGGTGCAGTAGGGCTTGAAAAAGACCTGTTGGCGTGGGGCTACAATGAATATTTATTTCTGTCGTCAATTAATCTGCTAATTACTTTGCCAAAAAATAAACACAGGGATGTGAAGTGCTTACATGTAATTACAGTAATGCTGTGTGTATTAGGAGCACAATTAGTAATGTGCAAACTGTAATTAATGTCTCAAGCTTATACTGTAAAGGTTCAGAGCCTCCCACAATGAGACAGGCCTATTGTACCAAACTAAAACCAATGAAGCTTTCTTTGTAAGAAGATTAACTAATACAATTTTACCTTGTCATGTTAAACACCCAATAGCAACTCTGAAAGTTATTGCCATGAAGAGCAGTGTAGTTGGGATGAAAGTGAAGGTCAAGTCTGATGATAGGTGTGGTCTAACCCACGAGTAAATAGCGCTGGAGTCCATCCCACTCTCACTTCACGCCCTCCTCAGACCTTCTTTAAATTTTCATCTACTGTATTTGGTGTATAGTATATAAATATGATTAACTGGGGTAAAAACATTTTCTATGAAGGGTTCAGTCGAAACAGCAGTCTCTGAATTTGGTTACTGTCATGGATAGTGTGGCCTTTCGAGACAACTACACAAGGGGGTGTGAATGTTTTGCTTTTTTACATATAATTTGCTCATTTAAAGACATCAAGAGAGTGACTACTTTAATGGACAGAACAACACAAGGTACTCTAGCAGCCAGGCCAAACTTCCACTAAATCGACCCACTGAACTGGACCTCTCCATCAAGTTTGTGACATCGACAAGTTGTATTATACAACCAAGCAGGTAAAGTGGTCCTTTTGAAGCTTCAAAATGCAGCATTTAAGACCAATAGGTGACACCCCTGCACCTCTGTCTATATTTTATATGCAATCTAGTGGGGCTCGATATAATCAGAAGATGCTTTCTAGCTTTATGGTGGTGAAAGGTTCATAAATTCTTATAAAAGCCACAAATGGCAAGTCAAATGATTTATTGTGCCAACGCTATGTATATGCATTGCTAATTAGTTAACACTGTGCATTTTTTAAGGTCATTCTGAATGCTGGGGCTTTTGCTGCCTTCACTTGATGTATTCATACCCACTCTCTTCATCTTGCTCTCTCTCATTCTCTCAGAGGGCATACTGAGAGGAGAAGGATAGAAGAGGCAGGAAATAATAAACTCTTCCAGCTCTAGGCTCACGCCCCTGATCACCCAGAGGTCAAAGGTTATGGAGGAGTAGCAAAAGAGCGAGAGGATGAACCAGCGGGTGTCTGGTGGCTCTGGGACAGCTCCCAGAGGTTACCTCCAGCTGTCTCCGTTTCAATTACACACACTGACACACACACAACTAAATATTTAAAGCAAAACAAGAATAAAGTGCTTAAGAATTAATATTTAAAAATGAATTCTTTGTGAACCCTCTAGCCTGTAAGCTAGTTTACAACTGCCGAGTTTCAGGAACATGCCATGATGCATATGGTGTATTCTTTGCATTTTAGGCTCCATATTAACTGTGTCCATGCTACTTCACACAGATCAAACTTACATCTTTGCAGGCTGGCGTTTCTCCAGCCCACAAGTTGCAACAGGCCCTGCACACTACCCCCATGTCATCAGTGGAAACTATCTTTCTCTCTCTGCCGGAATAATGATATATAATTACAATAATAACAACAGTGCTAAAACAATGAACAACCAAGCATGGGCACACTGGCACACAGTACGGTGAGAAACCGGAGCTTTTTTCCCTCTGGCTACCTTTCCTTCGCTCTCTTATTTTAACCTGTTCAGTCCTCCCATCAGGAGGGCCAGTTGGGCACTAAAGTTCTGAATGGATGCCCTTGTGTAAACACACACACAGCTGCCTATCTGCCCTATTGATCTGGCACAACGAGGAAACACAAGGGCATCATTCCTGTTTCTTATCTTTTTGGCTTTCCCCTGACATCCGCCACCATGAAGCCTCCTCAGTGGAGACAGACACTGTGAGGATATCTCTTATCTTTCATCAGAGACTAGTCCTAATGCTGGCAACACTGGCTGCATGGAAAGGCAAGTCCAATTTCCTATTTCCAGACACCCAGACAAAAGTTGGAGTGGTCCTTTTACAAAGGGGAAGTCCCTGTCAACTGGAGCCGGATCAGCCTGAGACTCTTTTTTTCTTTTCCAGTGTTAATGGTGGAGTGTTGATCTCACTCCTCCACATTTTACCACCTAAAAGGAAAATATGTGGTATTCCCGTTTTCTTTCTCTCCTTCCCGAAAATCTGATCTTATGATACTGTCTGTTTTTGCACTCACGGTGTGGATGCATGGCCCTTCTCAAGGCAGGATCGAGCAGCTATAAATCGAAGTGACATCCTGCATAAAAATCAACTGTGCACCGTTGAAAGATGATACACCGAAAAAGAGTTTATTAAAATAAAAAATTAGGTGGATGTGTCAGCGAGTTCAAGTGGAAACGTTCCTATTTTTTTGGGTGTGGGGGGTTGACCCATGTGTGTTTGGCAAATCTTTGACTGACACTTGGCTTAACGGTGCAACTGCAAGAAAAACATCAATCTCCTGAGACTTTGTAACTCTGTTTTCTGTGTTGTTTTTTTACTTCATCTGTCATACTCCCTTCCGGACAACTCCACAGTACAGATATATGATTGAGAGGCACCACCTTTATTTTTCTATCAAGGGAGACATTCAAACAGAGGAATAAAACCATCTACCCCCTCACAGGACAAGCAGGATCCCTGGTGATGACACAGGAGAAAATAAACACACTGACAGGCTGCCCTCAGGGAAAAGAAAGGGATTTGAGTTCTAGGGCGATTAGCACCTGCACCTCTTTTTTGGCCCCCTCTCTGCAGGAACTACTTAAAGCCCCATCTGCCCCCATGTGGGACTGGCCCATATCCCTGTCATATTGGGTAAACAGGGACAAAAGCAATGCAGCGAAGCATCAAAGACCTGGAGGGCAGAGGAAGAACAGGTCACAACTGGTGCTGCTGACTGAGACAGGGGCCTGGCTTCTCTGCTTCACAGAGAAACACAGACACCATGATGCAGCCCTCCAACATTAATGCACTAATTTTATATCATGTTTTTATCATAAATGACTAATAATGAATAGTAGAAGAGCACAAATTCATTAAATCAAAAGGTTTAGTTTAAGAAAGAGCAAACTGTTACAGGTGACCAGAACCAATTGAAGCTTAGAGATAAAGATGTCAAGGGTAAATGATCAGTGGGGTGTAAGAGAAAGGGCAAGTCTTTTCTGGTATGATGGTCTAATCTGACCTGTGTGCCGAAGCGGATTCACATGCTATACCCCAAACCTGTCTGCACTCGCCCCACATCTCACTGACAGAGGATCTGCAGCACACACATTCCTCAGTTCCACAAAGAGAGAGCATGACAGACACACAGAAAAAGACAGAGAAAGACACACACACACACACACACACACACACACACACACACACACATACACACAAGAGATGGGAGATAAATTCTGAATGATGAGAGGCAATGGGGTAAAAAAGCTATAACAGAAAAATAAAAAGAAAGGCTCTCTGGAAGAGAAGTAAAAGGAGATGTGTAGGATTTAAAAAGGTGAAACATTCAATAGGAGGTGAAAAGTGGCCAAGCCCAAACTTCTTTCTCCTCCTTTATTTGGCTCAGAGATAGAAGCGTACAGATAAAGACATCCAAAACTGCCAAAACTGACTGATGATTCAGCCGAGCTACATTCAGCTCAGCCCAGAAACTTTGGAAGACCCGACTCATAGAACAGACTCTAAGGGACCATTATGGGCTTCTTGTATTGGTCTGGGTGAGTCCACCGAGGCAGCCCGGGGCCACCGAGAAAAACTAATGAGTGGAAACACTGGGCCTCTGGTATGGCCTTACTCTGTCTGATTGAAGACTGAGATCTTATTAAAAGTGGGACTGTCTTAGACAGAAGGGGGTGAGCTAAAGTAAGGGAGAAAAAGACAGACATGATTTGGAATGAACTGAGGGAATTAGGGAAAGAAAGGGAGGGTCCTTTTTGTTTTACAATGAGAAGGAGGTTTTAGTCTATCCATGAGACAAATCGACTGCACTTGTCTGAGCCTGAGAAAGTTAATGAAGGTGTCTCAATAAAAGATTTAAACAGAGTTTTCTACAGCAGACATCTTCAAGGACAGGCTACTTTTGAGACACTTGTTTCTCTCATGTCTGTGTGCAGCTGACAGACAACCATCAGTCCGGGAGGCGCAGGGTGATGACGAGGCCAAGCGGGTCCCAGAGCATCTTGACGCCAAGGTCCTGACTACAGTGCTGTTGTACGGGACAGAAGAGCAATGAAAGGAGAGGCCCCTGGGGATCAGACAGTCACATCCCACAAAGCCCTGTTTACCAAGGACACACACCCCGTTCCCCCACCTCCTCCCAACAACGCCTCCGTTCACCAGAGTCCGACCCTCCCAAAGTGCCAGGGCCGGGACCTGGGAGACAGTGCTAATTCTACCCTCAGGCTTGTTGGCCAAGGAAACAAACAGAGAGCTGAGAGTGGATAGAAAGAGGGAGGGGGTAAAAAGATTGAGACAGAAGGGATAGAGACTGAATGGTACAGTATGTAAGACCCATCTTAATTGGCGATTGTTCTGCAATGTCTTGTTTTTCCTGGGAATCTGTGCGGGGGAGGGACAGGAAAGTAGGGAGGTATGGTTGTTTCCCAAGGTCCTGAACAGCAGGATTAACCACAGGGGCGAAACTCAATAGCAGCCTCGGACATTGGAAACAGATCCCTGGGTATCGCCACCATACAAGGCCACCTCGAGACCTTTTGCAAAGCGCATGTAACTAACAACCCTACCCCATTGTCTAAGCTCTCTGGGCCCTTCCAACTGATTTCACAGGCCTTTCAGCCCACAGGGGAACGTCTGCTCAGACGAAAAGGTAATTCTGATGGAAAGAAGGAATGCAGAAGAAGGCCTTCTTGCCCGCAGGGTGCGTTATAACACTGATCTCCAGCATGTGCCAAGACGTTGATTCATCATGGCAAGTGCGAGGGGAGCTGGGAGCTTGTGCAGCCGTGGCACCGGGGGCAGGAGGCCACAGATTTACATTCCCCACTATCAGTCCTGATTAGAGAGATGATGGGAAAACATGCTGATGCAGGGGAGGAGAAAAATGATCAAGTTTGCCAAAAGACTTGAAAATGTCCAGCTCTGCTGTGGGAGTCAAGATGCTATCTGTGTTTTAAATGCTGTTGTGTGGGCTATAAACCATGGGCATACAGCGATCCAGCTGCCCCCACCCTTTCTCCACTAAGCGCAGTCTCCCGTCCCTCCCCAGCTCTCCTGGATTCCATCACTGCCCGTGTCTCTACAGCAACAAGCAGCAAAGACGCAGACAAACAATTCCTGTTCAGTCTCCTCCTGATAGGTCCCTGGCTGCCAACCAAAAGCACTTTCAGACTGAAACATACATTAAATAATGTAATTTCAAACATGTGCAGCGAAAACAAAATGACAAGGTGTCCAAATAGATACTAACAAGAAACTCAGTTTCACAAAGTCAGGATTTAAAACCGGCCAGAAATAAAACTGAACTGGGCTGCCTCAGCAGCTCTTCTTCATTTGTCACTCGAGAGGCGTGAGAAAGAAAGTGCACACAGACATTTTCATTTTTTCATAATGATAAATGCACTTTGTAAGTATAACAGAGTAATGGCAACATATTCATGCTGGAGAGGAGTGTGTGTGTGTGTGTGTGTGTGGACGGGGTGAGGAAAGCCTCATCTGCTAAAAACTCCCCAGCCACCGGCACAACAAAAACAAAGACATGCAAAAAGGTTAAAATATAATTAGTCTTCTTCACAGATTCCACAAATCTCTTGCAAAAACCCAAACAAACCAACCCAACCCCCCCTTACACGTACAAGCTCGAAGACCCAAAGATAAATATACAGTCCCAAACAGAGTGTGTAAATGCTTTATTTAGTTTGTCTAAATGTTTATCCGTCTCTCCTTGTAACGCTCCTCTTTTGCTGCGCAGCCATCAAATGATCGCAAAACAAACTCGGTGGCGATACATCAACACTCACATCATCCGAGTTTCCACTTCTGGCTCCTGGTCAAACTGTAAAAAGCTCTCCGAAATGTTTAGGGTCCCCGCTGCTTACTGCTGCAGCACTGGAGGTGAGAAAAGCTTTTGGGAGATGATGTAGTGCTGCAGCGGCGCCAACAGAAACGCAACCTCAATGACAACACCAAAACACAGCGGAAATAGAAAAACTGTGGCTTACGGCAACTCTGTTTTTTCTTGTCTGGGTTCGTGTGTTTGCTACTGTGTGAAAGCGCCGCGAAACGGTGACAGTGATTTACTTTACTTTGTTAAAGTCAGTCAAAACAGAGTTTTATCTATCCATCTCAAGGCAGAACTATACTCCGCAGGATGCAGAATGTCTGCTCCCATCTTAAAATATTCTCCGAACAATGTAAAAGGCTGGACCAACCCTATGTTTTATCCCTCTGACTTACATTCCTCCACTCACTTTGAATATCTTTTATAAATAGGGGGTTCCAATGTTCCCTAAAGGCTCACATCTCAGAGTAGGGAAGGCCCAAAATGGCACCCACAACCACAAGCCCAGAGGCAGGCAGCAGCAGTACCCACACTGCCTCACACTCTGATCTGGGAGGAAAACAGCCCTTCAAACAAGAAGCCTGTTTGTCAGCTGCAGGGGAGTGCCAGCCGCTAGTTTTGCCTTAATATAGTCTTGCTGATCTTTGTGCTGGCTTTTCAGCAGCACACACATTCTGGTTTGCAGAAAACCCATGTCAGATGTGACTTATTGGTTCAACATTTGAAATAGAAAGCTGCGGTCGCTCCGCAGATTCAAGCAGAAAAGGCTAACTCTTGGAGCCTGCGACGAGGTGACGGACTAATGCAGGCGTATTTAGTGGGGTCGCTAACAGGAAGGGGAAAAGAAATTAATCTTGCAAACAGGAAGACGCTGAGGATGCAGAAAGAAAAGGGGAAAAAAAATATTCTGAAATACTCTGCAAGAGGAGTCCAGTTCATAAGTTCACTCCCTGAAATCTTCTCTGGGGCTGATTAACAACACAGGACGATGGCTTTCATCGGGTATCTGCACGCGCAAATGCCACGTTAGGCCTTCCCGGGGAAAATTTTGTTCTCTGTCGTGCATGTGGTGCTCTGCATCATGCTAAAGACACATGTACTGTAGCTGCACAAGCCAAGAGGCACTCCCTCAGATGATTATGAGCCCATAAATAAAGGCATCTAGAGAAAGCGACGTACTTCAAACCATGGCTCGAGATCATTAAAGTATTCTAGTCCATTTTCATCTTTTGTTCTATCCATATAACCCCCACATCCCCAAGCTATGGATCAAAGTTAACCCAACTATATTTTCCTGTGGTAAAAAGTGCATCCCACTGTGTCGCACAACCTGCCCTTGGGGTATTCTCAGAATCTACGCGGCCGCCTGGACGCTGCGTTTGTGCTTTAAAGCGCTACGTGTGTGGTATTGGCTTACATTCCCTTATCATATTGAAAGCATGGACACATATATATTTAGCTAAGGCCTGTATTTCCATTACATTAACAGTATGCAATAGAGCAGGGTGATATGGCCAAAAATATTTATCACGATATATATTTGAAAATTTGCGATAACGATATAACCGACGATATAATTGATGCGAGACAAAATACAACTCCACAACATTACTAGCGCAAAAAGACAACCTTCCATTTATTTTCACTTAAACAAGAAGCTGGTTTTTATGTACATTAAAGCTTTATAAAAATGTAACAGTGCAAATGCAAATTCCTTGCTGAAAGTTTAACCAAAAGGCATTTCCAGTAGAAATGGGCTGACATATCCTGAGCATAACCACGTATAATATGGTTATATGGTTAAAAAGAGGTGCTTTGCAACATTAAACTGCAGTGTGCAGTACGCATTTTTCGGACCATAAGGTGCACGGGATTATAAGGCACATTAAGCGAAACAAAGCAGTCAGATAAATCAAACTTTATTAAACTCATTCTTCTTGCTTCCTCCACTTCTGTACCATTGATTCATTAATGTTGAATTCTCTGCAGCTGCTCTATTCCCATGTTGTTGCAGTATATTAATGACTAACCTCGTATTGTGGATGGATTATCTCAGTTGTTCTCCTGACTGAAGTTTGGTCCGTTTACAGCATCCTGCCATGCGATTGCATTTGTCTCTAACCATGAAGAACCTTCACGTTAACTTTTATAAGTGGAAAAGTGTTAGTGTTCGTCCTCCAGCTTCACTGTTTATGTTATGCTAACATAGCTGTGTCGCTAGCGATCACGTAGCACATCATATACCAGCTAGCCCAACTTCAGTAACCCTACAAACGTCACTGCTGTTTAGTTTCCTGTCTTCATTTATGTTGGAAGTGATAGCAGAGCTGTACGTTTGATTTTTTTCAGAAATCTCTCAGTCAGAACATGCAATATCATGCTTAGGTAACTAGCGAAACTAGCGAGCTAACTTCCGCTAGCTTCCTGCTAACTTCTAACTCCGTTAAATGTAATAACTTTTGTTTTCATGGATGCCTGGAAGTTAAACTTTATAGTTACACCTGGTAAAGCAGCAATGCTGATCGTTTTATTAAAGATGAAAGAATTTAGACAGTTTTTAACTCTAAGTGATGCTGCAGTGTTGTTTGACCTGAGGGATACGGAGTTTAGGACCCAGATTACTCCCAGATTTAAGAGCATCTTAGTCCGACAAATATGACAATAACAACAGCCGCTTGCATGTTCTGCAAAAAAATGTGCTTTGTTGTGTATCTGACGGACAAACACCAAACCAGTTCCACATCACGGAAGTTGCACCATTTTTACAAACCAATTCTGGTTCATCTGTTTCACTCAACAATCGGCCATGTGCGTATGAAAACAAAGGCACTGCGCATGCGCGTTTTACTCCCATTCTATCGCGATATTTCATTTTCCTATGCCTAACATTATACCGGTATTACCGTGAACGGTATAATATGGCCCAGCCCTAGTATGCAAACATTTTTCAGAGAACAAGCAGACCTCTTCACCCTGCCTATCTCCTCATTCCGCTGCATTTCAGTGGCTGGCTGGAACATCTGTTTCTGCTGCTCCAAAAACTGTTTGTTTGTCTTAACAATTATGCCCTGATGTTTCTCATTTTATTTCTCAAATCTC
The DNA here is from genome assembly GCF_057382185.1 of Mchenga conophoros. Lineage (NCBI taxonomy): Eukaryota > Metazoa > Chordata > Actinopteri > Cichliformes > Cichlidae > Mchenga > Mchenga conophoros. The sequence goes on from NC_140539.1 coordinate 34,190,379, forward strand.
CTGAAAGTCGTTATCCAGTTTCAGGTCCTTCAAGGTTCTGAATTTTTAGAAACTCAATATGGTGATCTGTTGAGAGCTGGTGTATACGTTGAGTTACAGTCAGCTCACCTTTGACATTTCGGAAGAGTCGTACCAGAGGAAGCACGCAGCTCATCTGTAACCTACAGGAGAAACAAGTTTGCGTAGTACGGCGAGTCTGTGCTGCTGTGTTTGGATCATCTGTCAGAGTCGGGGGAATAGAAGAAATAGGGAGGGGTGGGGGAGGTGGGGGTCCCGCAGAGAGAAATGTGTGTAGCATAGTTAAAATAATGACAGTGTGAGCTCATAGGAGATAAGAAGCGCTACTTATGTCTGCTTCACATAAACACAAGCGACACCTTACAGCTACCTCAATTCCAACCCAGTTCCGCTCACAGCCAGCCCACAGAATATATTTACAGAGGGAAACTGAAGTTGGAAAGTAAAGCCTTTTTTGTTAGCACCGCAGCTGCAGGGCGCTCTCACCAACCCAGCAGTCACAAGAGCTCAAACTCTTACTCTGACCTGCCCATCTTTCCCAGCGACCCCCTGCCCATGGCTGCTGGGTGTTGTCAATCAGCACCCCCCATGGCTCCTTGAACATGGGGGCTCTTTGGCATGCTGCCCACAACTCCCCTCTGTCCATCTAATGGGGCCTGAGGTCTGACTCTACCCTTGACGAATGGGAGCTGAAGCTCTCAGAGTAAAGGGCAGCAATAGAAAATGGTAAAAATGCTGCAGTATGACTCAATCCCTGAGCAATGAGAGTAAAAGGAGGGCTATATGTCAAGAGTTTAAAACAAGCCAGGTTTTGGTTTGGGAATAGTTACTTGTACGTTTTAACGTCAACCATAAAACTGTTTCATAAATTCTACATTATTATTACTAAGAAGCTGAAATGGATTAGTAATCAGAGATTTAGAAAATGAATGAGTCTTAATTCCAGCAGTCAAAATATTGTGAAGGAGATGAAAACTAACGTCACCGCTCCAAAAACTAAATTTTCTCCTGCTTTATGACTCTCATAACATTCTTCTCAGCCAAAGGTTGAATCCAATGGTGCAATAATACGACAGATCAGAGCGCGAAACCAAATAAACAAGCAAGCCACATTGTGATTTAGGTTTTAAACTCACTTCCATTCACTTTAGAGCCAGAACTGAGGTTTACTGACAGGCCTCAAATCTGTTCGGCTTAGAAAAGGGGAGAATGTGGGAGATGGCCAAAATATACTCGAGTCTCCCTCTTCCTCCACACTCACCTCAGACAAACCTTCATCTACAAATCTACAACTAAACTGCTTATTCACAATTAGTTTTAACAGCAGAATTACTTTAAAAATGGTGAGAAAATGATGAGAAGGGCCACTGGACTTTCCCAGAGTCTGAAGTAAGAGGGAAAAAAAGCATCTCAGGATATTAGATTTTTTTTTTTACATTTTCTTTAATGACTTTAATTGTCAGTCAACTTATTAATTAATCATATGAGTATTAAAAAATGTTTTATAATCTCAGGAACTGCAAGATTTCACTGTATATATGACTTTACTTTTTGGTTTAATCATTAACAAAACCACATTCAGCAGTCATTTGTCATTGCTGGTGTGCAAGTGGTTGTGAGAATATAGTACTGCATCAGAAAAATCAAGAGAGCCATTATAAGTGCCGGAGCTGGTATCATTACACGTGGTTATGTCCAAATTGCCCACTTAACATAGTTCTCCTACAGCAACATGTGTTTATCATTAACGAGCACCCTAATGGCTCAAACATTATTCCAACTCGCTTAATGGCATCGTTGTGCTTTGTTCAGGTCTGTCTGATAAGCGCCGAGCCACTAATGGTTTATTAATTTCCCTAAATACATGCAGGGAAAACAAACACACACACACACACACAAAAAAGGGTCTGAGGCTCTGTCCTCCAATTCAGTCACATTCCCAATACAAAGCTACTATAGATAAACACAGTCAATTGTACTAAATACATTAAAGTCATTCTGGAAAGTTTAAAATCAGGAACTTGTACTATACCATACAGCAATATAGTTTGGACACAAAAGAGAGCCTCATATAGACGGTATTTAAAAAAAAAATAACAGAGCAAATAAAGACTGTAAACACATATTTCTGCTGCCATAAAACAAAGATACGTTTGGCAATTGAGCTTTCTGAATAAAGGAGTAGTCGGTCCAAGAGGACTGACTGAGTAGAAAGCAATGCAAGGATCATAGAGCCAATTAGGTTACAATGAGGGAAAGCGGCTGCAGAAAAAGTTACACCTTAGTTTTTTGTTTATTTATAAAAAGAAAAATTTCTTGGAACAGACTCAAACCTGAGGAAGGATTTCTCCTTCAAAATCAACGCCCTGAACACAAAGAGCAAATCTCGCTCTGCCCTTGTCAAAAGCTCACCCAATATTGGGAAGCACTGAAAGGATTTGAAAGCCATCGGAAGTGTCTTCTTGTCCCCCACCAACGTAACAATGCGTGAGCAACTGTTTGAACTTGAAAGTGTTTTATCTGAGTGCAGCCATGTGTGTCCCACTGACTCGATGTCATGCATTCGAGAGGGATTCAAGACTTTGTTCTTGATAACTTTTAAGTGTTCAGCTTTCTGAGAGTCACCCCTATGTAACAATAGTCGCTGTGAAGCTCTGATGATAAGGATGAACAGCAGACAGAGGAAGTTGAGGAATCTGGCATCAGCAGCCACCACGTTACCGTCACTTTTACTCTGCCGCTTTCCACGTTTCCACCCAGAGCAACAGTCTTAATCTCATATTATCACTTACAATATTTATGGTGCATACTACATTTTCATATGCACATTTAGCTGAAAGTTTTATAAATACAATGATTTAGAAAACTGGGTTACATCAGCATAGGACTGTGAAAACATAAATCTTTAAGTTCCTGAAGTGCATAGCCTGAATAAAATTAGTTCATGCCCACACTTGTACAACTAGTCTTGAGCTCAAAGCAGCGCCGTCTTTATTTCTACTTTTTTGTTTTGTTTTTTTTATTTGTAAGATTAGAAGAGTGAGAAGGAACATGAAACCGAGGAGAATTGAGCAACGTGAAGGCTGTTTCATGACCATATATTTGCACACCTGCATATTTTTTCTTCAGTATACTCAAAGATTTCTCTTTGTCTCTAATGTTTTTACTCTTTGTCAAAAGCATGCCCCTGGTTGAGTAAATAATGACACCTTCTGTCTGCCAGGCAGGTAAAGTCGCTTTTGCATGCTTTGCACAGTGATTTGTGCACTTGCCAAGTGTCTGAGCAATGGTAACATGGATTTACCAAACCAACGTTTATGACACCCTCTGGGGATTCATCTGAAACAATAAAGGCTCTCTGTTTTTGTAGGAAAAAAACACACTACTTCAAATATTAGTCCAAGCCACCATGTTTCTGCACAGTGGTAAATGTGGCAGCTCGAGCAGTTTTTCTGTGGATCTTCTCTATAATAAAAGTATGACTTGTTGACAGTCCATTTTCAGCTTTTACCAAGGTGAATCCAATGTGTCAGAGGAGTGACATGTTTGCCTTTTTTCTAAAAATGTTCTTTCATCTTTCAAAGAAGAAATGGAGCCTGCAGGCCATCTGATTTCAACTGTGGGATGTTAACTCGAGCGTAGCTGCCTTCAAGGAGCTGCCAGAACTGTTTACCAAACAAATATTTTGGATTTTCTTTTGCTTCAAATCAGGGGATACATAAAGGATAAAGAGAACTGCTGAATAGCAACGTTAATCTGAGTGCTTCTGTGCGTGTTCAAGCAAAATACAAACCATGGCTGTAGGCAAAAGAATTGCTTAAAGGAGTCTTATGAATTGATTTCAGCATTAGAATTTAAAAGAGATTATTTCAAGCTCTTTTAGGACCATAACATCATATTCTTATACTTCACGCAAAGCAATGCAGACTCAATACTCAGTGCCGCCAGTACAATTATGGGCAATAATTATTTAAAGTCATAGCAGACTTGGTTTATAGTGCGGGCCCTTAATTCATGGAAACGTACACACGCTCCGCTCGCCACAGTGCCACTCCGCGCCGCTGGTCTCTCCGCCACAATTCAAAGTTAAGAAAACGAGACAACATGGATCAAATCGGCACCGTGGAGCTCTCTGCCTATTTTATCCTAGCATCTCTTTTGTTTTTCCCTGAAAACTCGAGCTTTCCACATTGAATCCTACCCCAGGTCTTCTCCCAGCCAGCCAGCCGGTCAGGCAGCCAGCCCGGGACTCCCCTCTCTGCCTCCCCTCCGTGCCGTCTTACCTCTGTTGCAGGAGAGCAAAAGCTGCGAGACGTCCGGTGAATTAGCAGCAAAACGCATTCTTCTGTTGGCAAATCCGTACCGGGCCCTCCATTAGAAACGGGCTCAAAGTGCGAGACGGCTTGAGGAACATGAAAGCAGTCGGAGAGGTTGAAAAGGGGAGAGAGAGAGTTCAAACCCGTAAAAGCAGCGCAGGCGTCGGGGCCAAGGTGCGCCAAGTCCCCCCTGGTCGAAACTCGCGTTACGTCGGTGGTGGAGAGTTTTCTCTGGAGTCCGTTTCTCTCAGTAAAAGTCCCGACTTGGCGCTCTCTCTCTGTCTCTGTATGTCTGTCTTATTGTAACTTTCTGCAGTGCTCGGTCTCCGTCTCTACCGCTGCCTCTTCCACACACGCATCTTTGAAGTCAGTGTCGAATTGCTCCGCAAATCATGGCAGCGGCGAAGCTGGTCGTCAAACCAGGAATGTCCCAGCCCCGACGCTCAATACGACTCCTGGAAAAGGGGAGGGAGAGAAATAGCAGAGGGCTTGGGGGGTGTTGCCCTGTATAGACTGTGCATTAACAAGTTTTACAGTCTAACGAGAAAATAACTTCCTCCTTCCTCGTCTGCGCACACGCGTGGACAGCGTTATCAGGACGTTACCACAACATTCTCCCACTATTTAATACCACCTTAATGATGCACACTGATATCACCTTTTTACTGTAAACAATCAATGCTTCTCAAAAAAACTGATGGATTTTATGTCACTTATGAATCTCGAAAATTACAAAATGACAGCACAGATATTTTGAAATACTGGCCTGGTCTAAGTTGGCTAAAAGTTGGGCCCTTTTTTAATAAAGTGAAAAGCAGGGAGAGGATTCAATAGTCCACAATAAACTCTGATCTCCTGCAGCTTGGTAATTACTACAAGAAAACCTACTACACATGTAATGCTACTTACAATTCCAGAAACTCCAATATTCAGTTTGAATTATGCACAAAGAGGAGTCTGCGTCTGTGTTAGATGGTGAGGAGACACATTTATAGGTAAGAAGTATTTGTTTGGTATGTCAAAGTAAAATGAACAGCTACAGTGTAAAGCTATAACCACACATATTTAACATGCTTCTGCTTAATGCTCATTTAATTTCTGTCTGTCTGTCTTAATCTTGTGTTTCAGTCTCAGGGACTACTTTCATCAGATTTCTCTGCTCTTTGTAGACTAAACCAGCTCTCACTGGAACTATTGACTTGAGTCAAAGTTATTAGGGAGGGAGGGTGTTTGAACAGCTAATAGCTGTGGGTCATTCTTTGGCATCAGGCCTGTTGGTTGGATGGTCTGAATGTTGGTTGGCTGCTACAATTTCCTCATCACTAGGTGAGACGCCTTCTCAGCGAGGCAGGGGAGAGCGAGCTGTGAGTGTGAAACAGTCATCTGCTGTGCGTATGGGCATGAGTAAACAGCATAATCATCTTTGAGGTAGTAATTATGTGTTCCAGCGTTGGCTGGGCGGTGGAGGCAGCGACGGCGGGCCCACCCTGCTTTAGACAGCAGGTGCAGCTCACCATCTGACAGCTGACTCTAATGGAAGGTGTGAGCCAGTCCACCCAAGGCTGGGTCAACCCAGTCAGGGCTTTAGATGGCCACGGCCAAAGCCAACAAACCAGCAAATCTCTGACACAGCGAGCGAGGGAAAACAACATGGAGGAGGTGGTGAAGCTGTCTGATGAAGGACAGAGGCCACACCTCTGTTTTCGCTCAGAAGAGTTGGACAGTCCTAACCTTTATTTAAAAAACATTCCAACAGACTTTAAATTGCTTATTTTGGCATTACAAGGTCCTAATTTTGGTTAAGGAATTTTTTTGCCCAGCATAAGTCATTTTCACAAATTACCTTTAAAATCATGACAAATTTCTCCAGAAATTGCCTAAATCTGCCCTTTCACAGACGTAGCATACAACAAGACATTATCTGTGTCTGATACATTCTCACTTATTGGAAATGCTGGTAGATAGGCAAGGTGTTTTGCCCACATAGAGCATTCAGGATGTAGGATATGATGCACATCAGCACACATGTGCTCGCTGTAAAGTCTCAGCACAATTATCTGCTCCGTTCACAAGTCTGTGTAATATCTGGTCCAAGTGATCTCATGTGCAGCTCCTTCAGGCAATGTCTAGAAGATTTCAGGGGTGCAGTACATGTATGAAAGTGGCTTAAACGTAACCAGATCCTGATGACTACAGACTGCTACTCCTCTCCTCAGACCATCAGAACCTTTTTTAGCTGGATCACTTTTAAACGTTAAATAAATGCAATTGGCAGAAGAAGGGTTTATCACAAAAGCACATTAGGGTTTATTACAGCCAAAAGCTTGTTTCTTTATTTGCTTATATAGCGATTTGAAGTAGTTATACACAATTTATTAACCAATAATAACCATAATCTGTTGAACCTTATAAACCTTTATGAAGTCAATGTTATTAGCTAGAGCTATCCGCTTTTCTTTTCTTTTTTCCTCATCTTTTTTCCACAAATGATTAATTTTCCTTCAGGCAGGTATTCAGCTCACTAATGACAGCCTCTCTCTCTCAGGGTCAGCCACTGGTTGGAGATGGAGACAGAGACTCCTGATGTTGAGGGGGGGGGAAACGGGGTGATTGGACACAGTCGCATGTGAAAGGCCAGAGAGCGGCTAGTCCACAGGGAGCACGGTCCACACACAAAGGGCCATGGAGGGCCTCGATGGGGGCGGGTGGGGCAACCAAGGAGGAGAGGCCACGCTGGGAACCAAAGCTGACAGCACAGACACTTCTCATGCACTGAGGGTTCGGCTGTCTCTGGCCCCCTGGGGGATACACTCACTTGTCTGTACGGAGCTGCCAGCTCCACGCTGTTGAGCCACAGCAGCTCCAGATAGCTGCTCACTGAGCGCAGAAGCAGCAGAAACATTAAGCACACAAAGCAGCTCTGACCTCTGGCCCACATTTAACTTATATGCGGCTTGTTTCCTGGCTCACATCAGCGTTTATTCCAAATACCAATAGATTACAACACATTTAGCCAATTTCCGATTACTTTTTAATGAGCATACAGCCACTGTAGTTTACACTTTATGCAATCAAGTTTCCCGAGCCTGACCGAGGTTGAAAAGGTAGGGAAATGGCACGTGACTGTCTTACAAAGGCTTTGAGCTCTAAAGTCCAGGCTGGGACTGTTTGGAGTTGGTACATTCAGCATGTTGTCCTTTGCTGTGAGGATAATAAGCTTCCAAGCACTGTCAACAGAGTGTTTATGACCTGCAAAGCAGCAGTGTGTTGTGTTGACTCTATCAGCAGGGGCCTGAGGGACGCCTGTCGCCCAGTGCTATTAAAAGGCACTTTCAGATAACAGAAGAAACATCCCCTGTTTGAGCCAGTCAGGGTTTATTGGTTGGTCAGTGGGACAAAATACCAAAGCCTAATTGCTAGGCCTCAGATCTGACACCACAATTTACATAATTTACTTTAAAACAGATGTTGTGAATTTAGAGTGCAACCCTATGAAAAGTCCTGTGTTGCTCTAAGTAGAAGACAGAAATGTTTGTCCTAAGCAGCGAGCACAAGGACATTTATTTTAGACTTTTTATGAGACAGGGAAAACTGTCCGGGTGAAGAAATATATACGAGAGTGAGAAAAATCACAATATTTTACAAGATAGACTCAATGGATTTCCCCTCAGAGAGCCATATATCTATGTCTTTGACAGGTGTGTGCGATGAGCATATATATGTGTACACTGCGTCTCTCAGAAGGTTTGGGTATGAGCTACAGTTGTGTGTGTGTGTTCGTGGATGTGTAAAAGACAAGGGTGAAAGAGAAATTTGAAAGCAGCCCTCTCCATCTGTTTTCTGCATCACTGTGGTGGGATCACATTATCCATCGTGGGCTCTCTGGGAATTTCATCAGTCTGTAACATCTCACTTATTCACACATCTCTCTGGGCTTTACCAAGTAGAGAAACCCAGAGTCCCCCCTGACACTGCGCTGACCCTGCACATCCTTTACGGCTTTCTCCCGTCTGATATCATGGCTCTGTGAGAAGCACACGGGACGTAAAAATGTCTGACTCCAGGTTGTAACGCTGTCCCTGTTTTGTCTAAGTTGTCCACAATCCATCAAATATATTCATCCACATAAATACGACTACTGCCAAACACAAATGGCAGAAACACAAAGGTTATTTTTATACTTAAATATGATATGACAGTAACAGAACATTTTGAATGAGCTGTCTACAAAGTGTTTACAAAGTCCCCATTTTCAGAGGCTCAAAAGTAATTGAGTAATTGTTGTTAAGGCTTCAAAGTAAACCCTTTGCAGTTAATAACTGCCTGAAGTCTGGAACCCATGAACATCACCAAATGCTGTGTTTCGTCCCTGAGATGCTCTGCCGGGCCTTTGCTGCAGTTTCCTTTGGTTGCTGCATGTTTGCGAGTCTTTTTGCTTCAGTTTTATCTTCAGCAAATAAAGAAGATATAGGGTTGACATCAAGTGACAGACTTGGTCTTTTGGTCTTTTTGCCTCGAGAAGTTCGGGAGTTGCTTTTGCGGTATGCTTTGGATCATTAGGCCATTTGCACTGTGAAGTGCAGTCCAATCAGTTTTGTAGAATCTGTTTTTTATATCTTAGTGTAATGTGATTGCTGATAGTAGCGATTACATCATTAATTATTACAACAACAAAAAAAGAATACATTTACATGGCGTAGCTCACATTTTGAAAATTGCTATTAGGTATATGAAATACGCTTGGTGTCTAAGTTCAGTCAGTTTTCTTATGTAAAAACAAAAGGTCAGATTTCCACACATTTTTACAAACAGTGTGTCTGTAAAGTTGTCACTAGTGTTTCTTGGTTATCCGTAGAAAAAAAAGAGTTTTTGAGACTAAATAGTTCCACTCGCACTTATTTATTTACATTGTTTTATGAGCGTCTCACACTGTGAAATGATTAGCATCTGCAAAAGATATCCAGTGTCTACCCATGTAAAGTCATTAAAGCATCCCTCCTTCCATCCATGCCTACGCTCACGTCTACTGAGCTCTGTCAGCCAAAGACGGATGTTCCAGTCTCATCCGCAGCTTTCAAATCAGCACTGATGTGCCGTTGTCATGATAAAGCATTCTTGACTTGGTAGTGGGCATTTGGGGAATAGTGCAGCAGGAAGAGGCTGAAGTGAAATATCATCCCAGTTTAACGTTAAAGTTTCCTCCAGTCCCACAGGCTCATGGTGACCTTGTGATTTATGATGCAGTTCTGGAGGAGCGGATCAGAATACGACTGATCCAGATCCAGACACATTTAACTCTCATACGTAGTCACTGGTTATCTTGATCTGCACTGAGATCAGAGAAGCTGAGATCAGAGCAAAAAAAAAAAAAGAGAGAGAGAGAGGGTAACCGCATTTTCTTCTCTTGCTTCTGTCCGTGTAAAAATGCAATGCTTGTTGCGGGTAACTGGCTTTTCCAGCTCATTCCAAATGCCATGAAGTGATGTAGAAAATGAGCTAGATGAAGAGGATTAGGACCTGAGCCTGCAAGTGCTTATCATCTCCCATAGCGCTCTAGTGTAGCCATGGAAACAGGAAGTGAGAGGCAAGCTTCCAAGATGGCCACCAGCTTGTGAATGGGTGCATTCCTCAACGGCAGGGTGTCTACAGCAAGGAGGAGGGGCAGCAAGTGTGTTTACTTCAAAAAGGGACTACATAAATAGTAACTGCTGCTGTTTAAAGGACTTCCTGTCACTAGTTATTGCATATAAGAGCAGTTAAATAAACGATCAGTTTCCCATTGGGGCTGCCTCGTCTTTACTGTAGTGGGGTCTGCAGTGGGTTCAATCCGGGATCCTGGCGTGTGGATTTTAAAGCCCCAGACTGGAGTCATGGAGCTGTTACAGGTCACCACACTCTCTTTCACTCACACCCCGCCTGGTCATATAACCATCAGGCACACACTCTCAGCCTGAATTCCACATTCAGCATGCTTTTTCTCTGCCAAGTGACTTCTTTGCTGACTTTTCTATGAGAACTCTATTGCTTTGTTATGTGAGGAGTGCATCTGGTGCAAGGGTTCAATAAACTGTTATGATCTGAGGTTATTTCTTTGGAGAAATAACCAAGAATCAAACAATTTAGACAAAAATTGTTAATTAGATAAAAAGAAATGTTGTTTTTGTTCTTTAGGACAACAGTGACAATGAGGTCTTTTTGTTCTTATACAAGTTTTTATTTTGTTCCACATACCTGTCAGTTATATAATGTGAGGCTTTTCTGTCACTCACAATCCTAGATTACAAGACTGTTGTCTTAAGTAATACCTCAGCAGAGGGCCTGCCACCTTGGTGCAGGTAACCTTGTATTTTATTGGTTCCTCTGTCTTGCTGTCTCTCTGCAAATGCTACTAGGCTTATTTTCATGATTTTCTTGATATGGAGCATAGACAAAGGGACAAGTTTATGTGTGTGTAATATAAAACTATCATAGAAGAATGGACTTGGACTTGTTTTTAATATAGTTTTATGTGTTCACCTGACAATGTGTGATGTTAAATTACTGCCATCCTTGCCAGGACACCTTTTGAAAGGAGGTGACCTGGCCAGGATAATTATCTAGTATAGCAGTTGCTTAATTTTAAATCTAATATTACATAAAATATTTGATAAGATATTTTGAATTCAAGTGTTCAGAAAGTTTCCTTTGTGTGTTCTTAAAGATTAATAACTGACAACATGCCTTCTTAAGGATTACTGGGTGCCAGTGTGCAGAAAGGCTTTACAAGGACCTCAGTTCAGTTTTACCACAGGCCATTTCCTGCATGTCTGCTCTACTCTATTGTCCAAAATAAAGGCTAAATGCCCCCAAATAAATGTTTAGTAGTTCAAGGCTTTCCATTAGAGGCTTGATCATCATCAAAAAAATAAAAAGAAATCTGCACCTTTGTCCCACATACTACATACATAAACAGGTGGAAATGAATATTTCTATATCATATAATGAATAAAGCAAATTTTCATATTTTCATGGACCTATCCACATGACCTGAGTGGTCACTGAATTGTCTGATAAGCATGAAATGTGTGAATTGTTTGCTATGATGTGCTTTGCAGCCTCCACATTTCAAACCACTTGCCCTGCTAAGGGAGATTTTGTTACATCTCATTAAAACAATAATACCTTTTGGAACAATTTTGCTTCATCCCTTCAGTGTACTACTTGAAGACTTGAAGAATCAATGCCAAACTACATTTAAGCTGCTCTGAAGGAACATGTTGGTCTTTTTTTTCTCTTTAACTTGTCACCTGTCTGTAAGCTGCATATTGTAGATGTCACTGTGCAAATATGCAAGTATCTACCAAGTGGCATTGTTAAGAAGGAAACCATCCATCAAGCTGTCAACATGAATTCCTGAGTGTGGAGCACATTTGTCAACTTTAAGTGGAGCACATGCCCAAAATATTTGGATATTTAAACTTACCTCATCGTGGCCTTTGGAGTGGACCGGCATTCCCACCGGTGCTAAAATAAACCACAAACAGAGCACTTGGGTATCACTGGAAGCCTTGAGTGGTATTCTCTAGAGGATATTTTACTATGCCTTCATGCTTGTTTGTTTTCAGGATATGAGCAGAGATAAAGAGCCTGGCGTTTTACAAACAGAATGGAGGCTGAGAACAGGATGCCAGGGTGTGATAGAGCGTCCGCTGCCCTCATTGTTTTTTTTTTTTTTCTTTGCTTGCCTCTTCTGATAAAAACAGCGCCCTCATCTAAGGAGAAGTATTAAAAAAATTTTGTGCATCACACTGGTCAAACATCACCAACCAGGAAGATACCATCTGCCATGTGTTTGCATTCGCAGAAGTGGAGCTTCACAGCCCACAGCAGGGGCCAGGCGCACAATCACTGCAGAATATCACCAGATAATCACTGTGGAGCCTCAGGAAAACGTACCGAGCGTAAACAAAGAAAGTATGTGTACATAGCTGCCCGTTTTCAGATTTACTGTAGATCTGTTTAGTGTGTTTGTGTATATATGTAACTGTATAGATGCATGTTCTGTCTCTCCAACCACATTGCAGTGATGACCCCTATCTAATCAGCGACACAGGAGTTTTTGTGACGTTTAAACAAAACAGAATGGGCTGTGGGGAAATCTCAGGCAGATGTGGAGTAAAGACACTGATGTCTTCATAATGATATCTGTATTTTTTTACAACGCTTGCCCACCTCCTTCTTTCTCTCTCCCTCATGCCAGTTAAACAAGCTAGATCCGTGAACAATGTGCTCCATGCTGCAGGCTTCTCTTCCCTCTTCCCTGCTCCATAAATTGCAGTTCCCGGGGGACCGCTGGAAAGACAGTACAACTGGGAGCCAGATAGAGCTGTCTGAAAAGGCTCCAGCTTCGAGTTAGGCATGCTGAACAAAAGTCCATCAACCATAAAGTTAAATGAATTTATATTTTCTCCACCACATTTGGTTTGTCTGCACTCTAGATGGTGACAGTCATTGTGTTATGGCCGAGCAAGTTTGCAGCTGTGCATGTGGTCTCTTGATCAGGGCAATGAAAGGCAGTTTACAGCCTTTTAAAAGGTATTAAAAACCTCTCTCTAAAGAGGCATATACTTCATGGCGTGTGTGTTCCCACGATTAATGTCTGAGCGCAGCATGAGACCGCTGGACATCCTTCCTCATTTTGCCTCCTTGCCTTAAAGGACTGAAGCCACTGCTGAGTTGCAGGCTGATGATGTAAATGACACACTGAATAATGCCATTGGGGGGTGGTGTGAAACTGCGTGCACCTCCATCTTCCAGCACCATGAGCGTGCTTCTTTTTCTAGGTCTTTGCTATGTGATTGCAATCAAGAAGCAATCGCATAGTCACCCGAAGAAAAGGTGTATGCGGATGTTTAAACAGATCAAATATTATGACAAAGAAGACAAGATGAGGCATCCGGGACAAATTGGTTAAAAGAGAGAAAGGGCAGGTTGAAGCTCTCAGGGACACGATTAGGAACAGTCAGGCAGCTCAAGTTTACTTCACAATTAGTGCTAGGCAGTTTGGGATCAGGAGGAGAAGAACTCAGCAGACCACCAACTGCTGCTACAGGTGCAGTATCACACCAACTTTTTCAAATGGTTTTATAATGACTAACTCATCCCAGGTGCTTGTGATTGGATATACTTGCAGGGTCAGGGCAACAGAGTAGCACAGCCAAGATGACCCTGACCTCTCAGAGAATCATATTCTCCAGCAAGGCTGTGACAATAAGCTTCAGCTGACGTTACTGCGTGTAGTTAAATCAACAGCCTTGAGCTCCTCCACCCAGCTGACTATTGTTCTGATTTAACATTATCGAATGAAGAGAACATGTCTCCACGGTGCTTGCCTCGCTTCATTGGCTCCCTGTACATTTTAGAATCAATTATAAAATTTTATTGGTGACCTATAAAGCGCTGAATGAACAGGCCCCAGGGTATCTGTCAGGCCTACTGCAGCCTTATATGCCCCCTAGAGCTCTTAGATCGGTGATCTTTTGCTCTTGGCCGCACCAAGGTCGAGGCTGGTTCTTAGAGGTGTGTTTGCAGTTGTGGTGCAGAAATTGTGGAATTATTTGCCTCTCCACATTAGACAGGCTCCTACCCTCAATCTTTTTAAATCTTATCTTAAAACACATCTCTACTCACTGGCTTTTAATAGTGCATGAGAGTTATTTGCTTATTTGTTATTTGCTATTTGGCATTGATGTTAATTGATATTGCTATTTTATTGTGTGTTATTTCATTGTGTAATTTGTATGTTTGTACAGCACTTTAGTTAACACCACTGTTGTAAATAAAAGTTGCTATATAAATAAATAAACTAAAATAAACGAAATGTATTCTGACTTAAAAAAACAAACAAAACAAAACTCTCCTGTGGATTGAAGTCAGGTTTTGTAAGGTCTCAGATGAAAAGACTTTGACTATGTCTAAGATTAACAATGTTTAAAAAAAAAAAACTATATAAATGCTACAACCAAGCTCATAGAGGACTCATTTTTACGTTATTCTTTGATTCTTTTCTTTTGTTTATTTCATGATGATGATGATGAATATATGTGAAAAGTAGATAAAACAATGAGGAGCTTTTGTAAGTAATTTAAATGCCATGGTGCAGCCAGGGGAGTTGCTGGCTGTTACTTTTCTCTGAAAAATATGCTACTTGTAGCTCGAAAGCGTTATATGGCTTTAATGATGCTTTAATGAAGTTACTCTTGTGCACTAGTGCACCACCACACCATCACAGATGCTCTCTTTTTAACCTTCTTGGATTATTGAATTGAGTAGTCTTTTAGAGTGATGAATGCTGGATGTTTTGTTTTGTTCGGTGTTGTGTTCAGCCACATTACCCTCGTTATTTCTTGTTTTGCTCATGCCAATTTTTTTTGTTTTATTATATAGCAATGTTAACTACATTTTAAAGGGTATTGCGGTGTATTTAAAAATGGGTTAAAAAAAATCTTACCTATGTGAAACTATGTCTTAATGCTCTTAGCAGCTCATACTTGTAAATAGGTGTGACTGGTTAAATGAAAAAAACACACCTAAGCAACAATTTTTCGTCTAATTTTGCCCTTTTCGAACTGTATCTGAAGGAATTGTTTTTTATATTTAATAGTTTTTAAAACTTGGTGCCTTACACAAACTCCTCGTCGTGTTTATTTTCTTTACTGCTCATGGTGAGCTTGCACACACATATTTGCTTTAATAAAGGACTTGCTTGCCACTGAATGGCCTGTTTATCAGCATGTGGCTGTCAGGGAAATTTATGAGATAATGAGATTTTAGATTTTTTCTTAATGAAATTCTTTGGCTGCAGAGGATATTAGCTGTGGTGGATCAACCTTTAAAGACTTTTTTTCCTTTCTTTTTTTTTTTTTACCTCTTTCAACAAGAGGCAAAGGCAGGCCAGTTTTCATTTTGAGGGTAAACTAAATCCACTGCATGTCTACTGCACTGTAGTGAATGCACACAGATTAGTTTCCAGCTTGATTCAGAATTGCCATTTTGATTGTGAGGAATGGTGGAATCACATATTGATGGAGTTTATCTCTTCTGTGCATATAAGGGCCAACCTCCGAGGCCCCCGTCCAGCCATCAGCTCATTAAGCCCGGGGAGTTCACACCTCTTGCCATGTTGGGCCCAGCTGTGTCCCCTCAGTGTCCAAGCTGGCTCAGTGTTCAGGAAAGGCTGCCAGCTTCACAGGCACAAAACAGGCCAGGCCCTCTGATCTCTGCTAGAAATGCTATGAATCACAGCGTGGAGGTGATGGTCCAAAGTGCTCATTAAAATGGGCCATAATAAATATGGAGGGAATGAAAGGGTCTCTCTACCTGTCAGCCTGGGACAGTTAATGAGGGGAGGCTGTTAGACGTCACTAATGACTGATGATTAGGAAAACAGTGGAAGGTGTGTTAACAAACATTTAACTACAGATTGGCAGTCGTAAATGTTTCACGGCTAAAATGGGCACCACAGAAGGGCCTTGTCTGAAGTGTTTAATCCAATTCAGCTTGACTCAAACAGATTTTAGCATCACATAGTGTCACTATGCTTTTAAATGTCAGTGAAAGTTAATGTTTTAACGCTATTTTAGCTCGTCTTTTTATCAGCAAGAGTCCAACTAACACATGAAAGTTGGTGTAAAGGTGGAAGGGGCTGTTGGAAGTCATTGCCTTCTTTTAGAAAAGTGAAATAGCATACCTGGGGGGGCACTCACTTTATGAGTGCTTTTGTAGTTTTGATAGGACTTTTTTTAGATGACAATTCATTCTCTCTAGTCATTGATCAGGTAATCACTGCATTTAAAATAAGAGTCCTCGTTGAAAATCATGGAAGAAGCTCACTTAATATCTTTGGAGAGTTTTGCAACTTTGCAACTTGAGTCAGTGATAACTTCACTAAGAAAGTGTCATCATTCATCATTTTAATAAAGTAAGAGTAAAGTAAAAGTGCCAAAATTGTGGATTTTCCAGCTTCTCTCAATGGTGTGGTTTTCTAAATTACATCAGTATGAACTTTATACCTGTAGGTTTGGGATTAATCGTCAAAAGAATAAGTGTAAAGTCTTGGGCTCTCAAAACTATAGTGACTCATATTTATGACTTTTTCCTATTTAAAATAATAAAAAAATGTTTAACTAATCAACTTTCATGAGTCATGGTACAAAGCAGATAACACAACTTTGTAAAAAATAAATATATCCAATATATTTATATGTATAAAGTATAATTTTTTAAAATCTCAGCACTGCATCAGAACGTGATCCATAGCCACATTCCTTCCGGAGCTCAGGAACAAGACACACACAATCAGACAAACATGCTCATATTCATTACCAGCACTGGCCAGCTGCAGAAAAGCTAATATTGGGCTTGGTGGTTGGGTTTGTGCAGGGTGGATTAGAAAGCACCATCCTGTGAAAGAGCTCTCGTATCGCCTTGCAGACTGAACCCCCTGCTGCAGGTCACCATTCAGCATCAATCCAAAGACGGCTTTCACTGTGCAGCCAGGTGGATGCAACATAACTCAGGAGTCAGCCAGTGTAGTCTGATGTGTTTACCTTCCAGATAGCCAAGATTTAATATTTCAAAGCACAGCTGACATCTTTCTGGATGATGTGTGCTCATGTTGATGAAAAATAAAGGGGAAGATGATCATAGTGTTGCTCTTTATGTTTGGAAAAACAATGAATCAAGTTTAGTTGATGCTGACATAAAAATGTATAACCTCAGCGAGTTACAAATTAGCTCATTTCAGCTGAAGCTGTCGCCTTCTTCTTCTTCTAGGACATTCTCTTGCTTTGCAAAAATAAAGACATGAGCACCGTTTTCTATGTTGAAAATAAAATAGAAGGAAAATAAGGAATCTAATGAAGAAAAAGAGACGTGCAGGCCTGACTGGATTAGAGAGGGCCTGTTTTTCCTCTCCAAGTCAATGCACTCCTTGACCAGGACAGATAGATAGTGACGGCCTGCCAGTTGGTTTTCATTACATCTTCTGCATTTCAGACCTACTCAAAAAAAGAGAAAAAGAAAAACGGTATCCATCCCTTCTTCCCGCCCCCTCTCATGTGAACACACTTTTCCCTCTGAGGGAAAGGTACAAATTGTTCCTGAAAGTGAAAAAAAAATTGCCAGAGGGGACTTTTTTCAATGTATTTTTCTAATATCCTCTTCAGACTTGAAGTCTCCCCCTGCCTGCCTTTTTTCTTTTAAGTAAAACCCCGTCATGTACCCCATGGGGGCTCCAGTGGAATGCTGCTTCAATATAAGATCTGTAACTTTGCATTCACCCCAATGCATGGCTACGTGTGTCCAAATGGGTTTCCATATGGGGGGAGGAGGAAGGCGACTGGAGGGAGGGGGAAAATTTCAGTCAGTGATATGGGAACAAGGTGAAACTGTGCTTTGTTTGTTGCCCTCTGCGCATACCATGACAAAATTGGAACAGCAATAAAATAAGGCACAGATGTGCATTACTGGCTCAGACTTCAATTGTCCACAAGCTGGATGGAGGCCTGGTCAAATAGTATTAAAAGTTGGATGGTCTGACTCCCTTTCTCCCCCCACTCTCCCCCCTAAAGGCTTGTTATCTCTCCAACATGCTGTGCTGCCTGGATGCCAGCATAGCACACCGATAACCACAACCAGAACATCTCCCCTCATAGGTCTCCTCACCCTCTTCTTCTTGAGTCACGCCATGCTACACCTACGGGAGCGGTGCACTTCAAAGAGAATAAACTCGCACACACATCAGAGCCACAGCAGGCTGATTTTCAGCGGATAAGACAACTCCTGTCTGTTCTTCGGGAAGCATTGCCCTTTGACCTTCTGGCTTTAACTCTGACAAACTGAACTGTTCATTATTCCAATCAATCAGAAATTCCTTCCTGAGTTCGCCTTCCTGTTTTAGATCACTGAGAATTAGCTGCATCATTTGAAGCTGCAGGAAAATCAAAAACATGCAAAGCCACATGGAGGAAACACACAGACATTTGAGCAGCAAATATGCCATGTAGAGAAAAATAACAATGGATGAATCTTAAATCAGCTTTAAACACATCAGCAAAAAGCACCAGAGGCCTTGAAGATGTTTTTGTATATATATTATAGTTATAAAACTCCTCCTGTAGCTGTGAAAGATGTTCTGCCAAACTTCACTTCTGCTCTTCATACTGAATACGATGCCAGCTGTCAAGGCTTGGGCTGAAAGGTTTTCCATTTGCTGGGCCATATTGTCAATAAAAACCATTGTGATAGCCTTCCATCTGCTTTGTTTCTACGTAAGAAAAAGCAACACAGTCCATGGACCCATAAATCTTGGATGATTATCACCAAACACCCCGGCTTTCCAAATGTTCTGATTTGTTGGATGTATAAACTAGGCGCACATTTAGATGCAGACTTTTATGAACCCCAGCTAACCCTCTAACTGCACATTTAAACAGCATAAAGCCAGAAACTAAATCTATATATCCTTTTATTATAAAATAAAAATTAGAAATAAAAGATATCATGCAGAGACTTAGCCTGACTTAACCTACAGATGTTTATTTTTTATTCTAAACTAGTTCCAGGTCACTTATCCCTTTTTTGATTTGCCAGTATTTTCATCTTTGTTTTTACCTCATGATGATTCTTTGTTTGTGTGTTTTTGTGTGAAAAAAAATTGTCAGGAAGAGAAAGGGGAAAGCAAAAGACAAAGTAAGTGGGCAATTATTCTGCATCTTTAGCCAAGCAGAAGAGGGACAAGTATGGGAACTGTATAAAGCGAGCAGCCTGCTGATTTTTCCAGATAGCATATCTGCTTCTTTAACTCTGCCATGAAGGGTTTGTAGGGGACCCAAAGCCTTCAGCAAGCATCAGTCTGTTGATGCAAAGCAGACCAATTACTATCCCCCCCCCCCCCCTCCAAATTGCAGAAGATATTGCCTGCTCAGCCTTACGCTGAGTTTGACTCTGCATCACCACTATGTACATGCTGGACTCTTATCTGCTGTAGCAGAAAAGCCAAAGATAGGGATAAAGAGCTGCAGAACTGCTAGGATGGGAAACAGGATCGCTTAAATGACACACAGACAAGTAATCTCTACACTAATCACTCTAATTAGTTCACTCAAAGCCAGGCTCGGTCAGAGTTTTAGCCTTAAGGCATCCTTTTCGTTTAATCTTTAGCAGTTAGCTCTATTAGCGAGGGGAAACAAGAAGAAGAAAAGAAAATCAAGTAGTATGTGAACACAGCTGATAATGATTATTAAAACATGAATTACCATTAAAAAATAATCCCCCTCTCTTTCTTCCTGTTAAAAGGGTTTTTTTCCTTCTCACTGTTGTCAAAGCGCTTGCTCATAGGAGGTCATATGATTAGTGCTAAAACTACATTTTGAAATAGACAAAAACTTCAAGAGTTTTAAAGCAGAATGAACAATTTATATGGCAACCAATTAGCTTCTATAATTGTGGCAGCTCACAAAGCTTCATGTATCTTTAACATTGAGATTTATAATGAATATTCAAGGCCCAGCCCACTTCATTGGCCAAACAGTGAAGAAGCAGCAAGTAGATCGTGGAACATATAACAGGACTTCAAAGCTCAATCACTGCATGATTCACAAATGGTATGCCTATCCAGTCGTAGTGGTGTTGGTATATTTTAGACTCCACCCTCAGCTTAAAAAAAACAAGTTCTGCCACCCGCCATGATGCAGATGGCAAAACCCTTCTTTCTGTGTAAAGGTAAGTTTAAAATAAGGGGGTGGAAAATCAGGCAGATGACAACCCACTAACCGATCAACAGCTGAATCAAAGGTGTATCAGAGTAAACTGGCATGTAATCATGCCAGTGGACCGATGCATAACATCTATGTGGACATTAACATCCAGTGAAAGAAGACTGCTGGTGCTAACATTGCTAATAAGTGCTACTGATTTCAGCAGCATCTGATGAATCATTATCATAGAGTTAAATTAACTTCTGCTTGGCATCACTGTCCTACGGCATGACCCTGTTTCTGCAAATCTTTAGCTGTTAGGTAACCTAACCAAAAATTTGCTGCTGTGCATTAACGAAAAAATATCTACGCTTTGGTCTCATCTCTCCAAAGGTCATTGTTCCAGAAGTCTTGTGATTTGCTCATTGCTCGTCTCTGCAAACACGTTGTGCTGCCATGTTCTTTTTAGAGAGAAGAGGCTTTCTCAAGACTTGTCCAGTCTTTTTTATATCGTCACTGTCTGAGATTGTTTAGACATCTGCAGAGGACGGATAGTCGATACATTAGACAAAGGATGTTGACTGTGGAGCTGCCAGGCGGGAGGAAAATAGGAAAACCACAAAGATTATTCATGGATGTAATAAAAAAAAGAACACATAGAGGGATGATGGGACAGGAGAGGATGTTATGGATAGGGTATGGACAGGATCTGCTGTGGCAACCCCTAAAAGGAGCAGATGAAAGAAGAAGAAGAGGAAGAATGTTATCATGAACTTTAATACTTAACATGCTAACTGAGCCCTGTAGAGTATGAGAATCAGACCTTGAGTAATTTGTAATTTCTCAGAGCACTGCACAGTCTGATCTTGGGGAGAATTTGATAGGACATCCACTCCTGGGAAGGATGTACTTGAAAATAAAAATTTTGGATTCTATGTGACTATAAATGCAAAACTAAATGTTTAATAATGTAACAAAAACTCAAAGTTTACTTCAGCTGTAGCAGCAGAAGCTGATTTGTGTGATGTGCCTTTCAGCTGTTATTATGACCACATGGAGGAGCTTTTAGCATGAAACAGATAGTGCAGTAACTGCTGCTTCGTGTTGTAGCCTGCAATTCTGTAGGAACAGTAAGATGCATCCAGTTCAATCTAGCTGTATAGCTTTAGTGCGGATTGTTAAATTTCATAGTGTGATGGTTCCTTAACAGTTCTGAAAATTAACTAAGAGACTTCAGAAGCTCCACATGCAGTTGTAATCTACTCTCAAAGAGCAGTTAAGCTATGACCCCATGACAACATATTTAGTTTGTCAGAGCACCTTGAAGTGGATTCATACACGGTCAGTTAACGCCCATAATAAATTTCAGAAGCAAACATAGTTCAGGGTGAAGCATTAATGTTCATCTTTGATGCATGGAAGAAGAAGTGAACAGTGGTAGGTGTGTGTCTGTCTTTGAGAGTCACCCAAGCGAGTGGTGTGTAGTGAGCCTGTGGGCCCCTGCTTCAGCAGGTTGCGTTTGAGAGCTGCTGGTGCTGTATGACTGTCCTGCGGTGTGAGAGTGAGGAGCTGGAATCATCCGAACCCCCTGCCGCAGCTCCAACATCTGCTTGCCCACCATAACCAATCAGAGGGGAGAGCTCAGAGCCGAGACAAATCGGCCTGTTCGGTGATCTTTTCAAGGGATCCTGGTGGAGGGGTCAGAACAAAAGACAACCCCCGCCACCTCAAAACCCTCCTGCTGTATCCACCCTCTTCATCCTCCCCACGGCCTTCTGGCTTTGATATTTTAGACTCCTGCATGGAGGAAAAGCCTTCCCTGTTCATACTCTCTCACACACCCCATGTCCACACAAATACTTCACTGGGTCATGACAGAAAAATGACGTTAGTTGAAGTATCCTAAGCATGAGTGACATACAGTGCATTTGTGCGAGTCCTTTCTTTTCTTCGCTTTCATAGGACAAATTGAGGTATTGACATGCTGGAGTTTGTTGCCCTCATCTTTTCAAACTATCTATCTCATTGCTCATCTCTTATCTAGACATTCTGGCTCTGAGCTGAGATAAACTCTGACAGCCTGAGGATACGCAGGCGTCAAGCAAGCCGATAGGCAAAGCAACTGCAGTTTTCCAAAATGAGATAAACAGATATGCAAGTCACATAATAAATCACAGTCCTTAAGATCCTGAGCTGGTTTTAAGGCCAGTGTTACATTTTATTTGTGAAAACAGACACAAAGACTGAACCAGACGGCCTGGATCCAGACAGTCTATCCTCTGGCCAGCCCATCTAAGCAGACTAAAGACGTGACTCCCTTTGAACATCTGAGGAATTGGCAGAAGTGCACGAGGTAATTATGTGATACTGTAACAGAGAGAGAGAGAATGAAGAGACAGAGGGCATGTGTGTATGTAACAAAGAGCCTGTTGGTACAGTGGATGCCCGCACAGGGATGACATTCACTCCATCTCGGTGATAGCCCGTGACCAGCTAGAATTACCTTGTGCTGAAATCTGGCCATATATTCCATTTGATGCTGCTGCTTCTCAGAATGACTTCAAACAGTAAGAAGTTGAGCTGTTTCTGCCAAAAGTTGCTGAATTGAAACATATAAATCATGCTGAACAGATATACAATACCTCCATTTCTCTGTTCCTGAATGGCTCTTCCTGATGCTCACAGAATACATGTGAAGCAGCGATTTTAGAGAGTGAGGCGGGGATTGTTGCTCTTTTGTGATGACTCTTCAGTGAACCAAAAACCAGATAGATAACAGGATCTTTTATCAATCAAGTACATAAAGCAAACAGTAACCAGCAGTGCACAATGGCTGTGGTTTACTTTACTCGGTTTGATCTCTAAAAGCATCTCAACAGTGATCGGGCTCATTAAGAGGAAGGCCGCCAGAGCCTGCTGGGTTCTGGTTTCAGAGCAGATGTGCCTGGGTATAGGGGTCCACCTGATGAAGCCTCAGCCAGCTGCCCTCCTGAAACAGGTGTCTAATGGCTATAAAAATCAGGTTCGCTCAGTTCACTTGTGCTTTTTGAATTTGCACATTAGTCAGTCCTCTCCCCTTTATCCTCTGCTGTCAGTTCTTATTTATCTAATTGGTGTTACTGGTGAAGAGGCACTGACCCGCCGCCCTTCACCTCTTCCAGCAACCTTTCTCCCTCCTCCACACGGCCCTGCCTTGGCCCTCTCCCCAGCCCTTAGACCTCATGTCTCCGACTCCGTACGTGCAGGCCCGCTGCTAATTTTATGCGCTTCTGCACATTGAACTCTGGTTAACTCCTGGTAGTGATGCGCTTCGCTCCTAACAGATCAGAACTGGCTGTCTCATCGCTGAGAGACTGAAGGGTGCTGTAGATTCATAATACTGACCAAGAGAAACAAAGAAGTCGAGTTTGAAAACTTGTTCAAACCAAGCATCAGAATGGGGAAGAAAGGTGATTTAAGTGGATTTGAAAGGCATCAATTCACTGGATGAAAATACCTTGATGATCCCATAGGTCTGAAGAGAATTCTCAGACTGTTTCAAGCTGTTAGAAGGTCAACTATACCTACAATAAGAGCATCTCCGAACACACAAAACACTGAACTTTAAAACAGATGGGTGACAGCAGAAGAAGACTGTATCGGCTGCTTCTCCTGTCAGCTAACAACAGGAAATTGAGGGTGCAATTTCCAAAAGCTCACCAAAAGTGCACGCAAGAAGATTGGACAAATCTTGTCTGATAAGTCTCAAGCTCTGTTGCAACATTCAGATTGTAATGTTTTGGTGTGGACAACATGAAAGCATGGATTCATCCCATTTTTATATCAACGGTCTATGTTGGTGGTGATATCCTCTTGGCACACTTTGAGCCCATTAGTACCCTTAGCATTGTTTAAATGCCACGGTCTGGCGGAGGATCAAAGCTGACCATGTCCCCCTTTATGAGCACAGAGTACCCATCTTCTAATGGCTGCTTCAGGTAGGACAATACAGTGTCACAAAGCTCAGATCAGCTCAGACTTGTTGCTAAAAACATGACATCGAAATCTCAAATCTTATACTCAAATGGCTTGCACAGTGACCAGATCTAAACCAATAGAGCACCTTGAGATTTACATTATGTATTTGCAGCCTACAAATCAACCAAGTGTTGGCATCATATTAATACTTGTTAGAGCTAAAATCTCTGGCGAATGTCTCCAGCACTTTGTTGAATCCATGCCATGAACAATTACAAATTAAGTGCCTAATAAAGTGATTAGTGACTCTCAGTACTTGCAAGGGAGAATTCAGAGAACATTTCACGGTATCAGCTATAAGCTATTCTGGCTGTTATGTGCCTTTGATTTGTCAGTCGTGCTGAAAAAGCTGAGATAGGATTATCTCGGTCAGTGAACTCAAGACTGTGCATTATGACATTTAGTTGACAATGCAAACCATGGCAAAGAAAAAGAAATCACGAATTCCTACAATTCAGGGACATTACATCCTCAAATTTAGTTCTTAAATCACAGTGACGTCCCCAAGATTGATAAAATGCTACCAAAGGCAAATCCCACATTAAAATTCAATATTTACGCTCTCTTCTTTGTGGCAGGTTTTCTGGATGCAGAAATACAAACATGGGTTCGCTTCCATATATGTGACACTGTCTTAAAAACGGGCATAAGCACATTTGTTTTCAGGTCTGGTCTTTCCAGGAAGATATTATTGGTGTTTACTGGATTTCAAACATTTAAAGTGACAGAAATAGTTAAGAAAAAAAAAGGGGGGGGGCTTGGAGTGGTTTTGAATATCGCACTGTCAGTTTTGAAAAGTTAATATGCAGGTGTGGTCAGATGTTTGGGGAGGTTGGTTTCCATTGCCTTAAGAGCATCTCTAACCATAAATAACACTTAAAAATATCACCATAAGCCAAGTGGTTATACACAGTACTCTGTTTCCTCAAATAAAGCTTACTTACAGACCTCATAAGCTACAGAAAGAATCAGAATACGGTGCTGATTCCTAGATTTATGTTGGAAGACCGAACCATCAACATGCTGAACAAACATGCATTTGAGAAAAAAATGTAATCACCTAGCTTAGACAAAACGTGAAATGTCTCTGGCTAGGAATCTTTAAACTAAAATGGTTCACAATTTACACCTTTGGACGCTGTGATCTATATGCAGTGCTCCAACCTGTCATACGCAAGAAGAGGAGAAAGAACCATGTGGTTTTTCAGCACAATTAAAGGACTGGGTTGGGATAGCTCACAAGGTCACAGAGAGAGCAAAACACTGCCCTGCTGGATAGAAATATCTAAATACCTGACATCAACAATAATATAAAGACCAGGACAGTGTGGAAGTGTGGAAGGCTGACAGGAAGAAAGGCCTGATTTTACTGCGGGAGTGTTAAGAGGGAGTTTTGAAATGGAGAAAGCAGAGAAGACTACAGCAAGAAGGAGGAGGGGGAGGAGTCGAGCGGACTGCCTGAGAAACGCAAACTGGCCCACTGAAGGAGTTTCAGTCAGGAAGGCACAGTGGCTGGTGGGTAATTTATAGCACAGAAAGGCTTGTAGGGTGAAAAACATTATTTTAGCGGCCCCCACATCCTAATAGAAGCCAGATGTGGAAGGATTAACAAAGACCATTCCCCCCTTCTCTTTCTCCCTCACTCTGCCTCTCCCTCTCTCACCCACCTCTCTTTCGTCTTCTCCCTTTCTAGCTCAAGTCCCTACTGTCTCATTTTCTTCCACTCTTCCTTTCATACTCAGTGTCAGGCTCGCCTCCACTACGCATGCATATTTTTCCTTCTGAGTGCGAGATGCACTGGGAATATGAGAGCAGTCAACACTCTGGTTTTTGAGGTGAGACTTAGGAAAGCATCAGTGAACCTCTTCAAACAGATCCTCTGTTTATTCCCGCTCCCTGCTCGTGTGCAAATGGGTGCTTTGTGGTTGCTGATGTCACTTTACTCTAGGGGTTGGTCGGGGTTGCCAGGCCACATGTCAGGCAGCAACAAAACAGGCTGGCATCACTTTACCCACTGCTATCAGGATGTAATTTGTTTCTCTTCTCAGTGAGCTCCCCGGGCCACTTTAAAGGTCTGATTATACAGTGGAGATACTGTTGTAATGCGGCGCCACAACCTTCAAAAGCTCTTTATAGTTGTGAGATGGTGGCAGCATCACAAAAGCCATTACCTGGCCGGCTTTGAAGAAAAACCAACCAAGCCACGACACAGCAGACGTGCTGAAACCCATATCGAGCGGGCAAGCCAAATGCAGGAGCTAAAGACAGTTAGATGAGAAAGTGGGACAGATGTTTCAAGTCTGTTTGAGTGCATTAATCACTAAAATGTGCTGAGTGAGAGTGCTGCCAATGAAAAGGTTCTGTGTTCCTTCCAGCAGAAAGGTATCGGTTCCAAAGTCAACACATTATGCAAATTGAATACGATTATTTTCGCTCTTCCCTCAGCGCTTACATCATCACCTGGGAATAAAAGCTTGATGTTGCAACTTGTGCCGCAGCCTGAGAAGATCTCTGGCTGCGGGATGAAGGGTGTCGAGTCAGGGCAGGTGCTCCTGGGAAAGTTTGCTATGTGTGAGCTTTCAACAAACAACTGTCTTTGCTCACATTTTTTGATGCTGCATATTTGCTATGGAGTGCATAGGTATGCACCTTGTTTGTTTGTTTTTTTTACAATTCTCAACGTACTATTTCTGCATTTGCATGTGTTTAAATGCGAGTGTTTTGGTAACTTTTTCGCCTGTGGTTGCTTGTGCATGTGTCACATGCGTGTGTGTGTCTGAAAGCAGCAGGGGCAGGAGCTCAAAGAATGACAGCGTGTCTGTGGCGGTCAGAAACTCAAACCCTCTGATCTCGTCTCAGAGTCTCCTGCCTCCCAGCTGTCACTGTGCCTCTGGTATCCCGCTCGGCCTCTCACCCCCTCCCGTTCCCTTTGAAGGCAGCTACCCAGGAAATTGAAAGCTGTTTTCAAACAAAGACAAGAGAAGAGAGAAGAGCACAGACACTGCAAAAATGGGTAGTTTGAAAGGGATGTGATGGAGAGGTTTATGGTTCAAAAAGTTCTTCATAGAAGTGAACTGAATTTTACTGTGAGTGCTGTTGTTATAGAGTCGAATCACTCTGAGAGTCTTAAAGTTATTTTGTCCGATTAGCGTTATTAGAAAGACTTGGTCCTCTTGTAATACTTGATCATCTTCACTAATAAATAGTTCATTAACCTTCACATATTTACCAGTAATAAACAACAAAGCAGTAATTAAGGATTGCAATAATCATCTGATGTTTGTCTTAAAGCATGTGTAAGTAGGCAGATGGAGTGGTTGTGGTTTTTCACAAGACTGGTAATGTGTACTTTTTTCTCTCACTGGTTAGTTTAATTTTTTACATGTTTTCTTTCACTTTCAGTAGCTGTTTGTTTAGGTTAAAGTACCAAAAATCATTTTTTTAAGATTTAGAAAAATAACAGTGATTAAGGTTAAAATGTGACTCAGTTCAGGTCAATTCAGTTTTATTTATGTAGTGCTGAATCACAACAACGGTTGCCTCAAGGCGCTTAATCCAACAGCTCACTGCTGACCCTGAAAACACACTGGATGCACCTTGTCGTCATCAAGTATGGATTAAGACAGACTCAGCACACTAACAGCAATTTTACAGTGTTTATTGAACAGAGAGCTTTGGAGCTTCGGGGAAAGATTTAGCAACAAGAACGCAACCAGTATCACTGTTAAAGAGAAGAGACAAAGACAGAAGTAGTCGAGGTAAATTCAGACTCATTTTGCGATTAGAGTTATGTGACTGAACAGTCTTACTTGTCAGTTCCCACAACTGAACCACAGGAAGTGTTACAAATGGGAAGGCTGTTATCCAAGGTGACTGGTGGTGGGCAGGCAGGTGAGTAGCTGGCTGGCGGTGAGAGCTGAAGTCCTCTTTAGGAGTGCAAATAAACAAGAGCAGGCTTAGAATGGGCAACTAGGAGGCAAGCAGAGAAACGGGGTTAGTGAAGGCAAAACACTAGAACTAAAGGTTATCAAGGAGGGGCCTGATTATCACCATACAGGCGTTAACAGTCTGGCGGATTTCTACAACACCATCCAGCCTTTGAATACCAGAAGCTTGACAAGATGATTCAGAACACATGTGGAAGGACACCCAGTGTGGGGAAGCTCTGCCCGAAGGTGAACTAGCAGGAACCAGCCCACAGCTACACCTGAGAGAGAGAAAGATTTTACCGATTATATTTACTGATTACTTTTATTTTTTAGACAACTTGCCACAAATAATTAATATTTTTCAAATATTTTCTTCAGCATAAGAATGGTTAGTTGTATTTCAATATTTAGTGGCTAATAAAATGTCCAAAGAAATACATGCACTGAGTCGTGGATATTCCATTTGCTCCTATATGATTAAAAATTGCATAAAAATTGATCTTTTGGGGATTATATAGATTTATTCCCTTTTCGGGTAAGATTTAAGGGTTGAATTGAGTTTACAGGTATAAACTGAGTTAAGTTAGCATTTCTGTGAAACAAGAAATTACTTCAAGGAAGGATCGATGCCTGACTCTTGATAATTTCAGAAGAGTATTTCGGTCAGTTTTAGAGATAAGTCAGAATAATGTAATCAAATTTTCTTTCGCTATATACCCAGTTTCCTGGAAAAATCTTTGATGACATTCTGCCAGATCTGAAATCTTTGGAATATATCTGTCTTGCATTCTACAAAATATTTCATGATATTCATATTCAGATAAGACCCATATAAATATCTGCGACAGATCAGATCTCCCCATATTTTCTCCATAAATGTTATGGATACATGACAGGTTTATACATTTGTAGGAATACTGCTGGATCATCATTTTTCATCCAGTGATACATGTACACTGTACAGCCTGAAAATTCCAATCACTTGTGCAGAATCTATATATGAGCTAAAACAACTTAAACAGCAGAGACTTTCCAACTGAACGCATGGATGTGTATCAGCTGAGCCATCAGCTGATGTGGGCATTGAGATCAACTGATCTGATTGTGGCTGTGCTTGATTTCATGGCCTGCTTGAATTAAGAGCATGCTGGTTATCATAAATATGAAAAAGCACAGGAACTTCTACATTGACAATGTGGTAATAAGCAAAAAAAATTTGCATTTGCATTTATAAAGGCAAACAAGACTGATATTAACTGAGGATTTTATGCAGTCTATAAATACTTAGATAAAAAAGAGGAATAGAAATCAAACATGCGGGTGAAGAAATAGAAAGACTGTGCTACTGTAGTAAGGAGTAAAACAAGTACACATGGACAAAGAAACAGGAGGTGTTGGTGTCTGACCATGTGTTCTCAGCGTTTCTGTAACAGATGAATTGGTGGCCTTTGACCTGACGTCCTGCTCGCCCTGAAGGCTTCAGGATCCTGGGGAGGCAAGCTCTGTTACAGTAAAGTTCCCTTCATACTTTCTCTCCACACTTCTCTGAGACAATACAGGAGTGTGCCAGAGCATCGGGGTTCCAGTAGCTCTACTGAGGTTACACTGGAATAACATTTTCATGATCCGTGTCTCAGAGGACGGGAGCCAGGGAGAGAGCAGATGGTTGTGTGGTTTAGCCCAAGAGTGGACAGCCCAGAAGACAGGAAAACAAACAGTGATGGACAGGTGGGCGTCACAGGGGTGTTCAGCAGCCAGACTGGCAGTCGAATGGAAAGCAGCAGCAGAGGATTCAGAATGGCATCTTGGCACAAAGGTTTAGACTGACGCTCGAGTCTCCCAGCCAACAATAATGTCTGCCTCATTAGATCTAGACCACGAGACCACGAGACTGACCGGTTGTTCCAGAGGGAAAAGAGCTTGTAAAACACTCCTGGTCAGAACTGTAAAGTTTATAAACGTAACAGATGGGTTAACACGCAGTTAAAGGACAAGGAAGAGAGCTTTGGTTCCTCTTTATGGCAACATGAAACTCATTGTTATATTATGTCAAGTTTTTTGTGTCTACTCGTTTTTACTAGATTATCAGTCAGCATGCTTTGCCTTTACTTTGCATTAGTGCAGATTTTCAGTATTAAATTCATGTATGGTGATGTCATCTTGTCTTGTTTTGTATATTTCATTTTATTTACGTCATCATACGTAGCCTAATAGAGACAATATCACCATAAACAAAGCTGACGACATCAAAAGTAATCAGAGTTTAACAGCCGATAAACTGATAAAATTTCACTGACAAAAGCGCCAAAAAAGCAGAATTCAGTGGTGCTTTTAAGGGTGTGACTCTCACTTGTAAAACTTGGTTTTGCAAAGTTACTATCTCAGATTGTTCTCCCACATATAAAGTAAAGACCTGAATCTCTTTAAGACGTCAGAAAGCTTTGTGGGGGGATTAAGAGATAGATAACTGTGGAAAGCTTTTTAAAGGTGGGTGAAGTGAAATATGAAAAAAAAAAGCTTAAAAGTAAATCTGACAGTGGATTTTATAACAAGTTGTTCAAAAAGTCAACACCCAAGTAAGTTTAATATCACCCTTCCTTTCCTGTCTGTGACATATTATTCTCTCAGATCATTTCTCTAAACGACTTATGCATGTCTCCCAGGATTTTTCTCAGATTACATCCCATTCACGAGTAGCCCCTTCACTGCATATAGCGGACTAGAATATTTGCAGAAGTAAACCATTACATGGGTAAGTATGAGTTGGGGAAAACGTGAAACCACGTAATTATGTACTAATGCAGCCTGAAAGGCTGGAGGGTTAATTCAACCGGCTTTAAATGTTAGCACACGAGCGCAGGTCTCTTCTCTTTTTCACGGTGCCTGAGAGTGGACTCGGCTTGTTTTACAAGTAGTCAGACGTATTAAATATTTTTAGAAACTACAGAAATCGGACCATGAGAAGAGAATGAATCCCTGCTGCTGTGTGATTTTCCACTGGTAACTGGAAGTTGTTAAATTATGTCCTCACATTTTATTATTTTGCTAAGAGATTAAATTCAGTTTCAGTCTGTAAATCTGTAACTTTGCCCTTGAAAGGAGGTCAAGAGTTCGCAAGAGTCTCTTATCACCTTCTTATGTGTCTACTTCTGCAGGTTGTCTCTATAACCTAAAGCCTGAAAGCTTGTAAAAACACCTACATACCTAAAACAGATTGAAAAAAAGAGATTGTTACCAGTTTGTTATACCACACAGTCAACAACATTTAAGAACTCTTCTTTATATTCAAAGGAGTCACTTGACTTCAGGAAGGATTCTTAATTTACTTTTACTGAGAGTTTGAAAAATTGTCAGACAAAGGATTTATATCTGTCTGTTTTTCTGTCTCCTCCTGCATCTCCTCCTCCTCCCTCTAATCAGCAGCAATAAGTTTTGTGACCTGCATCCCCAGGTGTGGAGGTGAGGGGTCAGAGCTTTATGGTGGAGTGGTTGGAGGTCAAGACATGCAGTTCATGGAATTTGGGTGTCACCATGGCTATCACAATGAGGCAGTGAGAATGACAGGTATCCCCTGCGGGCTGTAAATAGCAGATATGCTCTCATGCTTACGGGAGGGGGAGCAGAGGGGGCTAAAAGTCTGGTGGAGCTCAAAACAGGAAATGAGTATAAAAGGGAAGCACAAGGAAAACAAAAACAGACAAATGGGAAAAGATAATTGCATTTGAGGAGGAAAGGAATGCCACCAGCTGAGGAGCAGAATCTCATATCCCACTTATAAAACTTCGCAAACCCAAGTTCAACAGTTTATGACGACTCAAAAGCTCCTCCGGTCATGTCTGTTTCTGTAGAAATATCTGGATTAGTCTTCAGCTTTATTTATCTGTGCATAAAGTGGAGAAAAATGATAAGTGGATCTGACAAAAATATGCTTTCGAGGGCAATGATGAAAATTACAGAAGACACAAAAATGATAAATCGGTGCAGTTTGAGCAAACACGGTGGAAAAATGCAAAGAAAAAATAATAAATGGAGAAAAAATGTAAAACTGGGACATTTAAGATCACATTCGCATTTTAACCAGAAAAACATGCTTCCAGCACGTACGCAGAAACACACTAGTACTTGAACACTGATCATCCAGACGGTGCAAGGACGCAAGCTTGGGTCGGGGCCAGCTTTATTCCAGAAATATTGCTCGTCTGGTTTGTCAAAAAAGAGGAGCTAGGAGTGTAGCCGGGGCATGTTTTTTAAAAGTGTTTGAAAAGCAGAAAGAGCTCCAGCAACACTTTACTTTGGACCAAGTGCATAGGGGACAGATGGAGTGTAGTGGAACATATTTCTCCTGCAGGTCTAAGCTAACACAAATGTAGACGCAGTGTCAAAGAGATGTAGGGGGTACCAGAGGAGGGAGAGTGGTCAATATTGAAACAGTCATACCATGTTACTGTTGAGATCTCAACTACACTGTCATAAGAGGTTATTGTGGCATCATCTTTCTTAAGAACAATCTTGTGTATGTATATTCTTTTCATTTTAGTGTTAAAAAAAGTACACACACCTTTGACTTATGAACTGACTGGTTCTGAATCATCTTCTGTCTTTTTCTGTATACACAATAAATCAACACAACTTGCCAAAAAGAAAAAAAGAAAGAAAAAAAATCTAAAGTCTGGCTGGAAACTGGATACAGCGGCTTTTTCTGCACTGTCAGTTGATCCAAGAGAGCATAAGGGACTCAGGTGTATACAAAATAAAGAGATGGGGAGACACAGCGTATCTCTAAAGGAAAAGGGAGGGGGAGGACCCTTGCCCACCCCCAGGGTAGGTCACAGTCCTTGGCCTGTGACCTCTCTCTGAAAGGAGGGAATTTAGGGGAGGGAGAAAGAAACATGTCTGAGCAAAGCGAGAAGCAGAGAAGCAGAAGGAACAAAGGCTCAACAGAAGCCAAAAGTCTATTTGCCTTTACTTAGAACTAAATCTGCACTGATTTTACCACACATCATGAATATCTTCATATATTGTAATTTCATATGACCGATTTTTCTCTTTCTTTCTTTCAGTCGGCTGTAGCATTTTCAGAGCCACACCTGAGTGATGCTGTTCAGAGTCTGTCCAGCCCTGGAGCCACTACAGACGTTTGTTCATCTCTGCTGTTCATCACTTTTCTTCTTTAATCTGCATTAAAGGGCCCGGGTGACCCCCTCACCCCTCATACATCTGCTTTAGAAGCCATGTGCCTTCCAGATGTGGAAATACCTGACCCCGAGACTGCAAAACTCCAAGCACTTCATGAATCCGTCAGTAGATGGCAGCGCACAAGGTTGACTTTTAAAAAGCCAACCAGTGGATTTTGGTTTGGCTTATTTCGTGACATATTTGGGCTTTCATTTCATTTCCATTGGTATAAAACCAACTTGGCTTAATAAAAAAGATAGTAAGTGGTTTCTAAATATGACAGACCGGAAAATGTTAATATAAGGACAAAGTCATTCAACTTTTCTTTTGCTGAGAGTGAAAAGACTCACTGACTGAAAATATTAAAAACTCATAAATGACGATCATGATATAGGCCAAAGTAATTACCTCATTCCTTAAAAATAATGCCAGTGACAGTGTTTGTCTTGTTGCTTGTTAAGCTTCGTCTTGTCCACGCCATCTCCTTTTCTGCTCCAGATGTTCAGTGTCAACAAAAAGCTAATTGAGAGAAAGTTGTAAGCTATCTTTGCGTGTGTGTGTGTGTCTCCTCTTGGAACATCTGGCAGAGCCGCAGCAAGCAGCTGCTCAAGAAGATATTGCAATTATTTTTTCCTCCTTTAATATGAAAAAATAGATCCGTTCCCTCGAGGGAGATGAGGAAGACTATTTAACGACAATAATTATGTCACTAAACGGTAATAAAAGTGGTGTCAGTAGGCTCAGTTCAGTTTGAAAGCATTGAGGTGGTGGTTGTGAGCTGAAGACACGATCCAAGAGTCAAACTTGGATCGTGAAAGTTAAGCTTTGAGACCAAGCTGCCTGAAGGTGCCTTAAGGCAATGAATTTGAAAAGCTCTTTGATTGCTTACAAAGTAGCTAGGAAACAGATACAAAGATGAACAACAAGTAAAACCTCAAGCGATCATCTAATATATATATATATATATATATATATATATATATATATATATATATATATATATATATATATATATATATATATATATATATATGTGTGTGTGTGTATTTTGCAGCTACTGTCTGTATACTTAATACATTACGATGTTTTAGAGCATAAAACTACACGGTCCCACTGACATGAAGTGAACTGTGTGAAGATAGTGTGGGATTTTACTCACAGTTTCCTAAACACTCAAAGAGACATGGAAGTAAACTGTGGCATGGCAGATCCCGACAGCTTTAATATTTAAATATTAGACTCATATCATAAATTGAAAAAAATTTGACAGACTGGATTTGCCTTTAAGGACTCTCAGCTGTCTCCAGACACACCATGGACCTTTCCCAAAAAACTTCCCTCGTCTCCACTGACCAATCATCTGGGCTCAATTTTGCCTCCTAAAAAATAAGGGGCCCAAATAAGGGCTCTGAACTTTTTTCCTCGCCTGCTCCTCAGTTCTCTGTCAGTCTTTACGTACCGCTCTATCTTTCACAGATGCGGAATTTCAACCCATGCTGATCCGCAAATTCAACATATATGTATGGCTTTCTCTGTCAACGACCTCCACACCCCATCTCTTGTCGTCACTCTTTATTAAGGAAGCGGACGCACATTTTCTCAGTCGCCAAAGCTTTCAGCACTACAACAAACTCCTTCCCTGTCCGATTAAGCACACTAACAAGCTTAGCCAGTCTGTGAAAGACAGATTTACCGCAGTTCCTCTGTGCTGGTAATTACTGGCAGAGTGCACTGTAACAATTCTGGTTATAAAACAGCTTACTGCCCTGTCACGGTCCACATCCCCACTGACCCTCCAACCTCCATCCTTTCTTCACACCCTCTCTCTCTCTCTCTCTCTTTCTGGCCTTCTCACTTGATCTCCTGCTCCCTCTCCTCCGGTTTAGCTCTGGCACCAGGATCTTCAGCAGAGCCAAAGAGCTAAGAAAGCCAGAGAGAGAGTCCTCTCTTCATGGAGGGGGGAAAATGCTGAGAACAAGTCAGAGTGAGAAAGGAGGCCATTGTAGGGGGCTGGCCTGGGGACAAGTCACCCTTTCAGATGCGGCCAGCCGTGTACAATGGCT
Organism: Mchenga conophoros; assembly: GCF_057382185.1. NCBI lineage: Eukaryota > Metazoa > Chordata > Actinopteri > Cichliformes > Cichlidae > Mchenga > Mchenga conophoros. Next base: position 34,225,634 of record NC_140539.1, read on the forward strand.
AAACTAACATCACTGACATTTGGAGTTGCCCAAGCTTTAGAGTGAGAGGAATGAGAAGGGGTGGGGTTTACTATTAAGGGTGAGGAGGCTGGAAAGAGCAGCAGTGTTGGAAAAGGCCCTTCAGAGGCACCAGCCATTGATCAAAAAATCATGTCAGTGGCTGGGATCAGAGCAGCATGCCCTCTGTTAGCTTTCATGTGCTGGAGAAGCTGCAGGGTGGGTTGGGGGACACACAGAAGAATGGCATGGAGGAGGGGAGGACATACGAGATAGCCACCTTTTTCAAACTCAGTCCCAACTGACCTAGCTGGGCCCATAACATTAGCCCACCCGAGGCCACTTGGGGGGCCAAAAGGGTGATAGAAAACATGCAGATGCTTCATCAAAGCAATCAGATAGCACTGCTTGTTACACTCTATTGGTTGCCAGTAAGGGACATGGTGAATTTGATTAATGATAAAGTGGGCAGCCAAGTGGCCTTCATGGCAAGTACTAATGAGTCCCCCTACTGCTCTTGACTGATATGGATGTGGCCTGTATCAATGACAGCAGTGGGCCATTAGGAGATGGTCTGTAGGTAAAATTCCACAGTAAATGGCTTCAGCTTGACTTGAGAGTACAGTTCTCTGTCCAGGAAGGCCATGCCAGACTCTAGAAACTCCGCACATCAGCCCAGTGAATTATCTGGGGCGATCGTGGCTCAAGAGTTGGGAGTTCGCCTTGTAATCGGAAGGTTGCCGGTTTGAGCCCCAGCTTGGACAGTCTCGGTCGTTGTGTCCTTGGGCAAGACACTTCTCCCGTTGCCTACTGGTGGTGGTCAGAGGGCCCGGTGGCGCCAGTGTCCGGCAGCCTCGCCTCTGTCAGTGCGCCCCAGGGTGGCTGTGGCTACAATGTAGCTTGCCATCACCAGTGTGTGAATGTGTGTGTGAATGGGTGGATGACTGGATATGTAAAGCGCTTTGGGGTCCTTAGGGACTAGTAAAGCGCTATATAAATACAGGCCATTTACCATCTTTTATTCAATAGTCTTTTTTTTTTATTCAGATTGACACCATCTGTTCATAATCCAGAGTACATATAAAATTGTATGTGTGGCATTATGATATGTTATGCGGCACTGCTGATCAGACGATTTCCCTGCTGATACAACAGTATGAGAAAGATGGACAACGTACAGTTCGGTCTAAAGGTTTTTGCACATTTCTCAAACTTTTGCCTCTGTACACTTCCCTAATGGATTTTAAATCAAGACTGAGTGAAGTGCAGACTTTTAGCTTTAATTCAAATGGCTTAACAAAAGTATTGTTTTGACTCTTTGGGAATTACAGCCGACCGTTTTCAGGCAATTGACCAGGTGAGGTATGTTGCCCTGATATTCCATTACAAAATTAAGTAGATCTGAAATTGATTCAAAGTGTTGAACTTGAACTATTTGATAACTAAAGCTATCAATATGAGATCGAAAGAGATGCTGATACAAATGAAGGAAGACATAATTTGAACAAAAAAGCAAAATTAATCAGAGATAGCAAAAACTTTAGGAGTGGCCGTATAAACAGTCTGGTACATTCTTTAAAAGGAGGAATGATCTGGACAAAGAAAGTAGACGATTGTGGAATTCTTTCCTTTGTTAGGAAAAACCCCTTCAAAAATCCAGCCAAGTCAAGAACGCTCTCAAGGAGATATACGTGTATGATTGTCAAGGTCTGCAGTCCAGAGAGTCCTTCATGAATGGAAATACAGAGGCTTTACAACTGGTTACACTTAAGAACAACTAGACCAGATTAGACTTTGCCAGAAAACATCTAAAAGAGCCTGCAAAGTTCTGAAAAAAAGAAGCAAAATCTGCAGACAGGTTAAATGAAGATCCGCTTCTACCAGAATGATTAAAAGAGACAAGCAGGGAGAAGGTGAGAAGCTTGTGGTCTGGAATATACCACACTATCTGTTAAACATGGTGAAGGCACTTTTATGGCATGGAACCAGACCACTAGTGCTTATACATGCAATAAAGAATATATAAAAAATCCAGAATGTTTGTTAAACACCCTGAATTAAAGTTGAAAACGTTGCCATGCGGTGAAGCAGGACTCCTTGAATACAGGGAATTTATTTACAGTGAAAATGTGCAACAGCAGCAATCCCAAAACTCGATTCTACATTCGTCTTTAGATCCCAATCTCACTGATCCTTCTCCAGAAGGATGCTCTCCACTGCACCTCATTCCATATTTACAATTTGCTCTCCACACCTCTGCACCACAGGTTTTGTAGTCATTCAACAATCCAGCACAGACCACTCCTTAGTATTGGCTCTTCACAAGGTCATCACAGACAGGTGCGTGATTACCTGCAAGTGTGCGGCACCAGGAGGCGGGAAATCTCCAATGAGACCTGCTACTGCACAAAAACCATCACTACCAGACACACACACACACACACACATGAACACACATACTGGCACAACAGACGAATGAGGCAGAGAGCTTCAGCAAGGACAGACAAACTATGACAGAAATTGTGCCACTGTCCGAAACATGGACTTTAAAAAAAAAATCACTGAAAATTAAAAAAATGTTTGGGCAATTTTACCTTTTTGCAAAACCGCAAAAGTTTTTTTCATTGAATTAAAACTCAGGTATTCTCATTTCCTAATGAGACTAACTTTTTTTTATTAGAAATTGTCAGTTGAAAACAATTCTGAACTCTCTGAATGCATTAAACTTCACAGTAACAACACACAATCACTAGCTTCTCTAACCAAATGAAAGTGAAGCTACTAGATGCCCATTAATCAAGAGATGGTAACTAAAAAAATATCAGAGAAGCTCCATCCAAAATTTCACTGTCTGGAAAGTTGCTGTGAAATGAAAAATCACAATTTCTGTGGAGGTCAGGATAAGAGCTGGAATATTTGGAGCAAGATATTTTCCCAATAAAACTGCACATCTGCTGGGCAGGCAGGAAAAGAGGAACTCACTTATTGCACTGGTCCATAGTCCACAATCTATGAACAAACAACAGTCAATGTATGAAGTCTGTAGAGTAATATTTGGATAATACAGAGTTGTGTTGAAGCACTGCAGAAACGAGGTTCAAGCTGTGCTCCTTGGCTACAATTACAGAATGTATGTGTTTAGAATGAAGGAGACGTGCCTAATGAAAAGAACGCGTTGCTTTCTATTATCCATGGAGGGGACTTTGAGGTTGTACAGAATCCAAACAAAGAGAGTCAAGACACAGGAGACACACAAGGATAGGAAACAACCAAATTAAAACAGCAGGTGAAAGAAGACGAGGAAGACACTAAAAGCATCGACACAATAGGGGATGAGGACAAGATGAGGAAATGCAGGAAACAATAAGGAACAAAAGAAACAAACTGCAATTAAGTAAAGAGAGGGAGCGAAACTTAGGGACGTGAAAAAGAAACAGTTTATTAATGAATGTATGGGGTGAAATGCCTTAATTCCTGTATTATGTCTGTTTTTAAAGTTAATAAAAATCTTTTGTGTCTGTGGCTCTATTTACTTTTTCAACTTACCAAATCCATTAAACATACAAGTGTGCCTTTGAGAGGCTTTATCAAAGAACATTCCTTTTAATCAACATAATTAAGGATTTCTTTTATTTTAGTTAAACATTTTGTCCAGACAGTCAAAAATATATAGGCAAGAAATTTAGTTTTCAAACCTACTGAAACATAGAAAAAATAATCATAACTTCATTGTTTTTTAAACATGCATCACTTTCAGCATTTTCACAACTTTCATGTCCATTGTCAAATCACAAATATACAAATGCAAACAGTCAGAGGATGTGAAAACGGTACCGCTGCTGAACGAGTACAAAGCTATACAAATAGGGAAGAACTGTATGACTGTACCTGTTATAAACATACTTTGGTTTAGTTTCGTTTTTTTAAATTTCCCACAGCCTGTGTGAATATAATCAAAAGTCTTCATGATCTCCCTTTTTGTAAGCTATTTCTCACATTAACTGTTCTTTCTAGTACTGTGTTCACCTGCATGGAGTAGGCAGCAGGTGATGGAGTGAGTCTAAAGTGATCACAGAAGGAGCTGGCAGCACTGTGGAGTGGAAGAATGTTGAATTGTTGGCAAGAGAGTTTGACTTCAGGATCCAAATGCTAATCAGAGCTGCCAGAGAGCCAAGATTTTGATGCAGTTTCACCATCTTTTTTGGCATCCAGTTATCTGGTCAAACAACTGGGACAAGGGCTGCTGTGGTCTAGCTTTTGCAGCTGGCAACATCTCCTCTCTCTCTCCGGAGTACACAGTCCAGGGTGCTCCAGGGAAAGGCCACACCAACACTCCCTGGTCTGATGACGTCCACAAGCCGAGCAAAGGCACCCACTTTGTTTAAACAAGCTTGTGCGTGCAGCTAAAAGGGGTAAATAAGGGTGGACCACCTAGCCTGTGGTGCACTGACTGCCAGCCTAGAAACAGCTTGGCATGGGCTCGTGTTAACGTATCTCTGCCTGGGCCGGGCTGTAGTATGTTAGCGTCACTGTGACAATCCAGTCTCCTGTTCGTCTCCACGCTGGGGCCCATGAGGGCAAAGTCCCCCTCCTCTGTTTATTCCTGTGATTCAGTGGAGGGAGCTCAGTCTTCTAAATGCAATAACAGCTGCTAAAAGCAACAAACCGAGAACCTGATATATACTCTGAAGGACTGACCCCTGCCCATGAATCAGACCCTAGACAGAAGGTATTGAGCATGGGTTATGAGCAGAGTTCCCTGCAGTGCCCTATAGATCTCCTTGTCTCAGTACCTGGCTATTTTTGGGCCACCCTTTACCCATCAAACAGCCTTCAAATGCCTCTTCAGGGAAGAGGGAATGTTTCTGGGCTGATTTAAAGCTGACAATGTTTTGTGGTATGCCCTTTTTTTTTTCTTTTTTTTTTGGTTGTTAAATTATATCGTTGTTTGACATTGTTGTTTATTTTTGAATCCAGTCATTTTCTGTGGTTCAGAATTCGTTCAAAGGAGGAATGCCTTGACAGAGTGTCCCAGTTAGATCTCAAAAGGCATTTAAATTACACAGGGTGAAGCTGTTGATGTGCTGCCATAGCTGTTGGTGTGTTTGGACAAGAAATGAGGCGTCCGCCCATTTTACCCTTGTTGAAATGAATTGACATATGCATGCTGTGTGTGTACAGAGATTAACACATACTGCAACCCACGCATCGAGGGCCAGCGGTTCCTTCGTCATGCATTCCCAGGGTGCATTGCTTTCTGACAGCTGTGGAGGCCTGTTAACACCCTGATCGCCAATGTGATTACGACTCTCTTAAGATACTGAACCACACGCAGCTCCTGTTGGACAAAGACAGGCCTGTCCCCACCGCCCAGGCGATCCTGACACAACCCCAGCTGGATCAGCCGTTGGGTTTATCTAGGCTCATGTCCAGCTCACCTTCTGTGTCCCAGGAGGTGAGGTGCACGGGGAGCTATGTTCCCCTTTGGCGAACAGGGCAGGGGGTGTTACAATTGCTACTCACACTGTATACAATCAACACTCATAGCATGCCAGGATGGGCCACCCCCTGAGCAAAGGCCACCCAGCGGACTTAACTTGTAGTTACACAGCTTAGTGCTGTTCAACGTTTTTTCCATTTGTTTATGTTTTTAGATTTTTGCAGTCTGAGTGTTTCCCAGGATTTCAATGTGTATTTTCAATTTAATATCAGTGAGTCCAAACAGGTGATGGGAAATGAGTAAAACATCCCTTCAAAAACCGGGATGTCCTGCCAACACCTCAGTTCATCTGGCATAGACATTTCTGCAGGAGTGATTAAAAGTGATCTAATAGAAAGCACAAACCTGCAATTTTCTTTTTTTTTATTGAGTGTCTCTTTTATTTTATATCACTTGCAGGTGATCGTCTCATTGAACAACTGTCTAAACTCTCACTAAGGTTAAAGAATGTCTACTGCTGTACAGTTGGAAGTTCAGCAGTGACAGCATGATGTCACTGAGGGGAAGGAAGCTGAACATCCAAGAAACAATTTTACTGCTGGGTGTGTGACCAGTGTTTTGACTTTTCAGACCTGACCGCATCCTTGCTTCATTACAGCAGCAACAACTGTATATGTTGGACATTTGTCAAATATGACATGATCTCCTTTAAACAAGAAGCTTGTGTGCACACAGTCTTTGGAAATGAAGAAGCTGCCAGGTCTAAACACTCCTCTCTAATAGCTACAGTGCCACATGTAGCGGAAAAAATAAATAAACTCTTGAGAAAAAACAAAGTATGCAATGTTATTTCTGAAATAAAACAAAAGCATATTTATTTGGTAATTCAGAGCCCACTTAGCCAATCCCAAATCTCCAGCTTTTAGTCTACAGTTAAGGTCAGAGTCTGTCTGGAAACAATATAATTAAATACTCAAAAATGATCAGTTGGTGCTCAGTTGGTCTAACAGGTCGTGTAATAACAGAATACTGTTTGTTTATATTCATTAACAATAATACTCTCCTGGTAGTTTCTTTAGGCTTTGCACCCCAATTCCACTGTTTTTAGCAAAAGTCAGCAATTTTCAGTATTCTAAACATTTAGTCAGTGAGTGGGCAGATTAATGCATGTTACTGAGTGAATTAGCTAATTTCTCACATTCTGCAGATGACAGCATAGAGATACTTGTAATAAGAAAATAATTACATTCACAGCTCACACTTTTTTCCCCATCCCTTTGAGGTATTCCTAGTGCAGATGTACAAATTTCAGTCACGGTAGTTAGCATTTAGCTAGTGATACAGACGAGGAGTGAACATAAATGGAGTTAAAAAAATGGTGACAGGTCATTTCAAATTTTCAAACTGCTCAACAAATATGACAAATATGTACATATGTAGAATTTTTTACATTAAGCTAGCAGACAAATTGTTTCTGTGCAGTTTGTCTGCTAGTTAAACGTAAAACAGTGAGATGGAGAAAGATGTTTTAAAAAAGACAGGAAAGGAGAGGAAGATGGGAAATTGTTTTCAAAGGTAAGTACTGTTCAGCAGATGACATTTGCTAAACATAAATCTTATAATAATAAATAATCATATAATGTCCCAATTCATTTTACAATTTTTAAATAAATGATGTTTTGCTGAATTATGGTTTTGTAAAACATGGAAGATTACTGGATTTGTGTTATTCAGATGTTGCACGAAATTAGCAGACAGTGCAGTGCTGGCTAAACAAGCTACTTTACAGTACTGTGACAAAGTTTACAGTGATGCTCTTTGCTGAAATGATGATGCTCAGCATGCTGTGGTGTTCATGGTCAATGTTAAAACATGCATCAATGGAAGCAAGCATCAGTTGTTGTTAGTGATGGTGCTAATTGGATTAGATTAGATTCAGATGCTAAATTCCATCTTTCATACCAGCTCTAGTGTCAAGTCTCCTCTGTACTGAAAGGAGCCAGTTATGGTGGTTCTGGTACCTGAGTAGGACGCCTCCTAGATGCCTTCTAGCTTCTAGGCCTCGCTATTCTGACAGAAAAGCTGCAAAATAATGTAAAGCCTTTCAGGTTTTGAGCTTTTGTGTACCAAATGAACAACAAATATTCAATAAATTTATTTTATCGTTAATTTTATAGACAGCAAATGTCTGGGTTTTTTGGGGGGTTTTGGGTTTTTTGCTTGAACTTGAAACACCTGAGCACGATTATGTTGTCTAAGTTCAGATCTGATCACTGACCTTGAGCTTTCTGTTGACATCTCTGGGAGTATTAGCAGCCTTGACTGAAAACAGCACTTCCTGATCAGAGAAACAGGAAGTCGCCTGGAGCAATCAGACAAATCAGACGTCTCTTTCTATCTGCCTGCTCTCTTGTCATTTGATCTCAGTTCACAGAGATCGTATGCTGTGAACTGTTCTGGCCTAGTCTTTCTGTTCCAACAGCATAATTCAATTGTCTTTTTATCCACAGGCGATGAATAACCTCTGAATAGTAAATCAGCACCACGGCGTCTCATCTCTGGACTGGAGCGCAGCTCTAATGGATCCGCAGGGGCTTGGATGGAGCGAGACCAAGCAGGCTCCATTCCATCCCCTGCTGGTGCAAATCAAAATAAAAGCCCCTCTGAAAGCCCCAGCATGTGCGCAAGTCATCTGAGGCCCCGTCGCGAATAACCCGAGAGAAAACACATCCCCAAATTTCATTCACGTATTGGCAGGCAGACAAATCAAAAGTGTCTTCCTGTCTCAAGCACATCCACTCAATCTTTACATTTTGACTGGCTGCATAGGGTGTGATAAAAGACTACATATTTACCAGAAATGGTAAATGAAATGTATGAAGATGATGATCCTGTGACCGCTGAGCAAAGGACAATTCCCCGCACTTCATTTCGAAGTGATCTTTGAATATATTTGCAACGCCTAACATAAGGTGACTTTAACAGGTGAGTGGCCATGCAATAGTTTTTTGAAAGAGGTTTGATCCAAGAACTCACTGGCTTCACGACTGATCACATCACCAAGTGGTGTCTGGTTTTGTGCATCTCTCTATCCATGCAAGATTTGTTTATTCAGTCCCCCTACAAAAATGGAAGCAAACAAAAAAAAAACCAAGAAAATTTAACAAAACATTAACGAGGTTCAGTGACTGAACATCGCAAAACTATGATTTCTAGTATTGCCAGGGTTTTTCTCAAAGATGCTATTATCATCATCATTATTATCATTATTATTATTATTATTTTACAAAAATGTTTTGTAAAAATGTTTTGTGTTGTTCAGTCAATGATTCATAATAAATCTGAGTAAATTATCAATGATGTTGCCGTGTAGGTGCAATTGGTTAAAGGTTTCTTCAGTTAAATTCTTCAATTTTTTGCTGTCTTTGATGTCATTTATTCATTCTGCAGTTAATAATTAGTAGGGATGGAGCAATCCGATATACATTATCGATATCAGTCTGATCCTCACCTAAATTACTGGATCGGATATCGAGGAGGGAAAAAAAAGTAATCCGATCCATTAAATATCCAAAAATACCTCACAAAACCTACGACATGGCGTAACCCAGGTAGTGGCCTTAGCATGTCGGAGCAGTGTGCCTCACCTGATAGAGCGGCTGTTGTGTGTGGTCTGGAGTTCACACTGAAAGTGTCTGGAGCCTCGCTACGTGCTGCCAAACCAGGTTTTGTGCCAAGGTAGGTATCCCCGACAAAATTTGTTCCCCCTGCGTCATGAGCATTTCCTGGTCACGGAGTGCGGATCCAGTTACTCCGCCTCCATTACAGACAATTAGACATGGAAGTAGTGATATTTCAGTTTTGTAAAAAAGTGAAAAATTGGTATGAACTTGTACAAAATGAAGCAAGACATTAAAAAAACAGTTTCATTGATTATAAAGTAGACTATATCGGATTCATAACAGTATCGGCAGATATCCAAATTTATGTCAGTATCGGCATCGAATATAAAAAAGCGGTATCGTGCCATCTAAAATAATTAGTATGGGCGAAAGTTGCAAATTACTTTGTGCACCATATCATAAAGTGTGCAGACCAAATGCAGACACAGCTTCCAGGGTACATTACAAACAGATGAATGGGATTCAGTGAAGTGAAGTGGGCAAACAATGTTTGTTTGCTTCACTTGATAGATATTACTGGAGAAATGTTATACCTGAAATTAGACTTGTCTGGTACACGCATAGAATCTATTGTTAAATATGTCTGTGTTTGCTTTTGTTAACTCTCACAAAGTTCATTTATATTTTATACAGTATATGCTGTCAAAGATTTGTGTCCCTGCAGTGTACTGATGGTGCTTGTGACTACCATACACCAAGACTTGACTTTCTGTATGTAAATGACTGTGTTTGCATGTGTGTTTAATGAAGGGGTGTCTCTCAGCAGCAGATGTTGGTGTTTTGTTAGAATAATTTGGTGGGAATTTTCATGAGCTCCACAGAGCCACAGCTGGGTTACAGGTGGGAACAAGGGGAGATGGATGGATGGAGGTGGGGAGGGCTAAGTAAGAGCGGAACCCCGGACCCCTTGGGGACAAAACTGTGTTTGAGGCCAAAAACTGTCAGCAAGGCAGAAATAGACATATAGGGAGGCGGGATTTGGCAGTTTTTGTCCGACTTATTATACCCACATACACAATGTTCTGTATAAAAAAACGTCAAACCAGGTTTGCATGTACTCTACATTTGCTAACTTTTTGTTTCAATATCAAGCATGGATGCACCTTCTGACTGCATTTAAAACATGCTTAGATAAATGCTGTTGTGTTTTTATGGATCCCACTGAGCTCTGTTTTAAAGTATATGAACCAACAAAAAAAAGAAAAGAAATTTTAAAAAGGAGGCAAGATATACAGAGTGGCAATTACCTCAGCTCTTGGCAGGGATTCTAATTAAAACCAAACTTGTTTCCTTCAGTGAACAAACATGACAGGCGCTGAGCAGAAGAGCTTTTTTTTTCCACTCCTGCCAAAATATTAAGTGAGTGCAGGTGCTCCAGGAATGTCTACAAGGGTGGGGGCAAGGCTGAGCTGACCTTTTTCTCTCTCCATTGTGTATGTGAGTCTCCATATGTGTGTTTATTTATGTATTTGAGCATGTGTTTCCTCCCAACCCTGACTGTTTTCACGCATGCTTTGGTAGCACGGCACAGAAGTACACCCAGCAGTTTGCCTTTGCTCCCTTCTGTAGCTTTGACGTGTTAGAAAGCTGAGCAAAAGCAAGCAACTGTTACGTTATTGTGGAGAGGCTGGGGACTGCCCTAAGCAGGACCATATGCAAGGGTCCTGGCAATTCCTAGGCCTGATTGAAGCAGGCTCAGTAGCCCCACTGGAGCCACAGACCTGACAATTTCCTCTCTGCACCCCATCAACACAATGAATATCGTACACTACATCACTATTCGATACAAACTAGTCTCTGCCATAATTCCCAGGTCACATACAAACAATGAATAACAACCATTTTAATTCAGATTTTTTTGTGCCTCTCACTCATTAAGGAGCCATCATAGCACCAAATCAGTAACAGAACAGCACCCCAAGGGGTCTAGCTGTCAGCCATGATTGAATTCAAGCTTTCTGCTTGAGAGACAGGCTTTCTAATCACTGCTCTACCCTGCTGACTCGATAATTGTTCATTATTCATTATTAATGTCCATCCATGGCAATAACTCATGCTCATTAGTGAAAATGAACATTTATTCAGTTCCGTTCCTGGAAGTTCACGATTACCAGATTGTACCTTCTACCAATCAGCAGGTTTAGAGGCTGGAGGAGTTGAAGGCCTCCAGTGCAGGTGGGGCAGGATATTTTGACAACTTCCTTGAGGTCAGAAATGCCTCACCAAAGAGGTGATGGGTACAAGCGGACACCTGGCCCAGACTGACACCTTGAGCCAGACAGCCAGGTGAAGAGCCTGAGGACAGCTCCCTAAAATTAGGCTGCACTGAAAGAGAAGTAGAAGCGATTGGTGGATTTGAGTTGTTTTAATGAGTAGGCAAAAGGAGTTTCCATAGAAGAGATGACCAGAAACAAAGGTTGCAGGAAACCAAATCTGGTGAGTGGTGTGGGTGGGGAGTGAAGATTGCAGGCTCCTGCACATGCACTTGCAGGTTAGGAGATGACTCTTCAACTGAAAACTTGATCATACCTGGAGACCTAGCACTCATCACCACGATGTGGAATTCAGGTCAGTTTGAAAGGAAATGTTGTCTCTTAGCATAGCTGTGGTCTGTGGTCAGATTGGGGAGTATACAGTGTGAGTGATCAGAATAGGACTTACTCAGAGGAATATAAAAATAGCAGCTGCTGGAAACTGGTCATGATGCCCTTAAATGTGACTTTGGTCAAATTTAAATCAATTTTGGTTTTAAGGACCTGTGCCCAGATCCTTTTGATCACATCTAGTAGGCTTTCACTTACGTATCACCTTTCAAAAGTACTTTACCATGTTTCTCATTCACACCATTCACACACCAATAGTAACTGAGCCGGCAAGGATGGCGCAGGCTTACCTTCAAGCAGAGGGCCAGAGATCAAAGCACCAACCCTGTGAAAAGTGAACACGTGCAACTACTATTTAGATATGTACACGAGAGCTGACTCACTGTGCTTTTTTTAAACGGACAGTCATCCAAATTATACTTGTTTGTGAGTCATTTGGGAATCATGAGTGTTTTTAAAGATGTGAAAATGAAATGCACATGGGGCAGCCCAGCCCAGGTTTAGAGTATCATTCTTGTATTCTGTCTTGCTTCTACTAACTTTCAGACATCTTCTCAATAGAGGATACCTCCACCTCTCCAGACTGTGTTCCACCTGCACTTTGCTCTCACTGCAGATTACAGTGTTGTCGGTAAACATCATAGTCCATGGAGACTCCTGTCTGAGCTCATCTCTCAGCCCTCACCCCTACCACACACCTGACCAATGCCTCTGTGTCTGCATACATTAAAAAAATCTTTAATTCCTCTCTTGAATAGTAAATTATTGTCAGGCCTTTATGACTAGATATAGTTTTTGTTTTGTTCTTTCTATTCCTTTTTATTTTATAGAGCGCAAAATATATTATATTTTCATCCCCACAGGTCATACCTGTGCATTGTGTTCCACATTATACTGTACTGTATATTCCAGGAGGGCAGACTTGCAGTACTTTTCCAGAAACATGCAAGAACACCAAACATGTTACTGCTGAGCTGCACTGCATTTGGTTGCTAAGCCAAAATGACATGTGTTCATGGAGTTTACGTTTTGTATATTTAGATGTAAATCAGCAGCTCTCTGTTTGAGTAACATTTACATTTTTTCTTATCAGAGATGGATGAATGTCACAAAATAAAGTCTGTAACTTTCTTTTAAATTATAAAGAGAAATTAGTTTACTTAATTTAAACCACCACTTTAGGGTAACCCTGTTCTACCCTCCCTGGCTGTGGTTAAGTGCTGGCTCTCCTGGTCATGTCTGCCTCTCACATTCCTCTGGAGTCCCGCCTCGCAGAGCCAGGCGTCTTGGCACAGCACTGACAGGGAATTTTCCACAGGTCCTCGGTGGACAGGCTACACAGGCCTACCTTTGTCTGTGCCTGTGCTCTGCCTCCTTCTCGTCAGACCTTGCTCTTTCAGAAGTAAATACACACTCACTGTATCTGCTATATCACAGCCACAGAGACTCACAAATATACACATACACACACACAGCAAACACTGACATTAAGCCAGGTCCAGATGTTGGCATTTAAAGTCTATATTTTCTCATTCCATTCTCAGCCATTTGGCCCAAAGTTGCATTTCGAGTCTCTTAGCAGTATCACATAAAATAATACATAGAGTGAAATGTGTAAAATCAGTTTACAGCTGTAGTCTCATGGTACTGACGTCATTGTTGGCTTTATTGATTGTTCATAGGAAGTCTGTGGGCCATTGGCAGGTGCAGCAGGTCTGATATGGACGCCACAGACACATGAAAAAAATCTCAACATTCACAAAGAAAGGCTCCTTTTTCAAACAGGGAGCAGTGCCCTCATCTTGTTACTTAGAAAACAATAAACCGCTGCTGTGTATATACATACAAGTCTACACATGTCTTCAATCTATACACCGATTGATATATTTTCATTGATTCTCAAATACAAAAACACTTGAATGCTATCTGGCCCACATAAATTGATTGCAGTGTTAGTGAGATAGCTTTTTAGATCAAATTGAATGACCTGTGCACAGTGTCTCACTCTGTTACAGATATGATAGGCTCTAACAATCAACAATCAAACAAAGTTGGATGGATGGATGGATGGATTAATTATTATTATTAAATCTGCTTTGCTGTGGTTCAGTGATGCAAAGCAAACTTAAGTTTATGACATTTAGAGTGATTTTAAGTAGTTTTGAAATTTTAAAGGTGGACAATACTAAACAAACACAAATGCTTTTAGGTGTTTTTAAAGTGTAGTGCATTCAGAAGCCTAGAAGTCAAGGTTAAAAATGGCTGTTAGTGTTTAGAAAAAAGTGACCTGATCAGAGGCTCTTGGGGATTATTCCCATGTAAAGACAGAAGCTTTTCCTGTAGGCCCTGCTTGATACCCGCTGGGCTGCTCTGAGGCCCCCTGGTGGCAGGGTAATTAAAGTACCATAGCCCAGCCAAGCTGCAGTAACCCTCCCAAATCCACAGAGAATGACCAGAGCCATGGGTGCTCCTAATCCAGTTTGCGGCCATCGGGAACTACTCCAGTCCCAGCCGGAAGACAAGGAGGTTGGGGACCATGAACAATAGCCCAGTCGAGGCAAAGGGAACAAGGGAGGGTGGGAATGAGTGAGAGTGAGGGCGAACCTGTATTCATCCTCGCTCCATGTCTCCCTCTGTTTTACTGCTTTAGTTGGAGAAAAACAATCTGCAGATCCTCCCTCTTCTTTTTTACCATTGTCATGGCATGTCTCACAGGCTCAGCCTCCATTTTTTTAATTCAGTCAGTTCACTGAACAGGAAGAGTACAAGGCAGTAAAGAGTTCAGCAAATGAACAGCCAGCTATGGTTGATTTTCATCTGTAATGGACTCAAGTCACACAAGTGTTTCATAAGTTTGTTATCATAAAAGTGTGATTTGACGTGCACAGAACTTGCAGAATAACTTGGTGCAAGTTCACGAACTCTGTGGATATAATTTGAATAGCACTAGCTGACCTATGCAAGATTATACCTTTAGCATTCACATTCAGAGCACAATTTGTGTAGCCTCACATGATCTGCCCTTTTTCTTAACAAGCTAAACTCATGAAATGCTCCCTCGCCAGCCTTTCTGCTCATACAGACCATAATCCCCTACCTTGGGAAGACAGAGCAAGGGAGAAAAGGGCACAGTGGTAATCCAACCTACAGGTTTGTCTCCCTCATCTATTCACTCTTCAGGGGGTTCAGACCGGCACCGCCCTCTACTGAACGCCACGGCACCGACCCAAAAAATCCAATTACATTCCTTCATTAACAAACCCAGCAGGACACGTACAAACAGAGCCCTATGCACAGCTGCACGCTCAAACAAACACACATGTACACACGTGAAATCTGCACCTGTGTATTCTCCCACACTGTGGGACTGTAGACAGGACCGATGGCGCTGCAAATGCTTTTGGGAGTTTCCTGAGTCATTTCCGACAAGGCTGCTGAAAACCTGCCTGTCCAGCTCTGCACAGGCTGAGCTCTGTGCTCAGTTTTCCATGATGCGATGGCCCCAGCGGACAGACACAACACTTTTTCTCGCTGTGACACCCTGTTACAGTAAGTGTACTACCTCATTCCTCAGGAACCCACTGCTCAGGCTCACTACCCCCAGGCTGACTCTACCACCAATAACCAGAAGTCAACATTTTAACATTTCAAAATTCTTCTTCTCTTCTTCTCACATTTATAAACACCTGCAGCAAATTCAGATGAAACCCCAAATATGATAGTATATTAACATTTCAAAAAGCAAACTTTATACTATAAACTGAAACTGAAAGCCCACCTTAAGGCTTATAGTTCAGCTTTTATTTCATCATGATAGCTTCTAATTATCAGGGCTGTAAAACCCTTTCTGTTAGGGAGCACATTGCTCAGTGAAAAATAGGCTGAGACAAGGAAAATCATGTCAGTAACAAAGTACTCTCACCCTTCACTCTTAATTCCCACCTCTACGCTCTGGTTCCTCTGGTCAAGACAAATAATTACAAGCGTCATTTATTCCAACACTAGTGAGCTGTAGCGGGAAATCCAGTATAATTAGGAATAACTGTAAATGTCTTAATTGCTCTCACTGAACCATGATGAACCCCATCTCCCATTTTACTATTTATGATGTTTTGTGCTCTTCTAAGCTGAATAACAACCATTTCTCACTTCTAGGGCAAACAAATCTCAACCATGATGTTTTTATTATAATAAATTTCACTGGCCAACATCTCTGTGAGTTGTCTAGCCCCAGAAATCCTGAAATGTAAAAGACGTCAAACCCTGGCCTGGGAGAGGTAGCAAGGTCGGGGAATTACGCGGGTTGGGAAGCTTATTGAGAAATGGCAGGTTGGCAGCTGGCTAAAGGCTGGTATCCAGACTGGTGCTGGCCAGAGTAAATTATGCCTGGCAGCCTATTCCCATACATCCACCCTGCTATCCCTTCGTTTCACACATACTGACCCTCCAAATAGAAATGGGAACAGTGTGCTCACATTAGAAGTCAAAACAGAAAGAAGTTTGCCACATTTTCTTCAGCTTCTCACCTTTGATCCAACACATCCCTGCAAAAACACAAGGGAGTAATTATCTGTGGCATCCTGATTAACTGTCACTTAACTGGTCAGGCTTGTAGTGTAACCTCTCCTCCTGTGATTGCCTTTCCCTTGACTGATGGATCAAACTGTGTCAGCTTCTTCAGGTAATCATCGCTCTGCACTAAAATGAAAGCAAAGCATAAAAGCTGTATACAGAAGTGCATTTGGATGCACAACACTACTAATAATTGGATTTCATAATAACTGAGAATGCTGATAATTCAAAGGTGCTTTAAGACAATTAGTATATACGTAAAGATTTCTGACGCCCATTTTGGCATCATAATAAAAAAAAATTCATTTTACACCACTTCTAACAGATGATATTTAAAAGGGAGATCAAAGCACAACTTCAACATCATTAGTTGCTGTGCACATCCGTTTCCTCTCTCATTTTCCATGCCTCTGTCTTGTTGTGTCAGAACATGAAGAGTGTTAGTCCTCTGTCTGAGAAGCTCTCCCTCTCAGCAGCAAACCCCCACATTCCAGGAGAAATCGCAGAATCAACAGCCATGAAATTCATTTCTCACATGGCCGCATCTGTGCCTCCTAATCATAACCTGGACTGACAATTCAATCCCGTACTCCAACGCCCGCTTCCTTCTCCCCACCCCGGCTTCCCCAATCACTCCCCATCTCTCACAAAACTCCCTCACCTCCTCCCCCCTCCTTCAGTTTCCCTAATTGCATTGCGACATCCGCACCCCTCTTGCCACCCCAAACTCATTAGGACCAGCAAAAAACAATTAACAATGCCAACTTTAATTACAGTAATGGTCGTAAGGGAGTTAGTGACCTGGTTCCTCAGCACAGCTCCATCCAGCCAGCCTCCTAGCAGCACATCCACCTTCTGCATGTGGGATTAAAAAAACAAGATGGGGTGGAGTTTGGATGGCAGACATGGTGTCAGGGTCAGTCTGAACTGGCTGACTAATGGCTGGTCATATATGGTGATTAGGCTGTAAGAGGCTAAAGGGGGTGTCCAGTTTGGTCCCCTAGTGAGACTAAAATGTTTTCTGGGCCCTGTACTGGGGGCTGGGCCTCATCATCCATGTGCCTAGTATTTTATGAAAATGATGGATGTGTAAAGTCAGGTAAATTACTAAATTAGAGTAATGGATGATTACAGCAATTTGCTCTTAGCATTGCCAGCAGTGTACATTCCAGGCTGCAGCACACAATGTTGGCAGATCCCACATCTCTGGGCCTGCAGGTGAGTGAGGAGGATGGTTGAGAGTTTTGGTCAACATGAAGCTTTCATGGATTTAGACATGTGCAGCCAATATTAAATTTTTGGCCTGATGCAAACTAGACCTGTGGAAACATAAAAAAGATGACCCTTAAGAAGGAAGACATTTAAACACACACGCTGCAAAACTATAGCAATTATTGTAGCTCGTATAGAAGAACAAATACATCTTTAAGGGGCTTTCTGAACGCCATGTGCCTGAGTGAGCGCACCGTTGTCGGCTCAGCTCGGAACTAAATAGTTTAATAAGCAGCTAATAATGCATTAATTCTGAGCAGAGCACAGGAACAGCCAAGCAACCATATAGGTTAGAAATAAGTGAACATACTACTCTGTTTATGAAATTTCTTCCCTACAGTTTGAGCCCTAAAAGGAATTAAATTTTACTATAAAAGTAGCTCATGTTGAACTCACCACCTAGATCCAAGATGGGGAAATCTGTATAACCAATATATACAACCACACATATAACCAAAACCACAGTAAGAGAAAACGAAAATAAATTATTCTTTAAAAAAACAGCTCTGCCAAAGTGCTAATTTGTAACTTTTTATTAAATAAATCTCGCATGTTTTGCAGTTTGTGATGTTGCTCTGGGATGGTATTTATGCTAAGAAAGCCCACTCTACCATTTTAATGCAACTTACTACTGTAGCATGTCTGATCAAAGGCTGCATGAGTCTATCAGTGTGTGTGTGTCTTGGTGTTCGAAGAGGTGTAGTGTAGCATGTGTCAGTACAGGCCAGGGTGAGTGCGCTCCGGCAGTCTGGCAGCACTGTGCTCCCGGCTCCTCATACTCTGGATTAATGCCGATTGTTTGGGAATGACTTGGAACTGTGGACCACACAAGGAGAGCGAGGGGGAATGCCGACCTGCACCGTTCTGCAGGAGAGAGAAGCAGACGGGAGTCCACAGAGAGTTTTTAGCAGGCATTATCTTTCTACTTCTCAGTGTTTCCTTTCGTTCTCCGTCTTCCTCCACTATGCACACACACACACACACACACACACACACACACACACACACACGCACACACACACACACACACTTTCTCCCTTTGTCTCCCTTCACTCTCAGTCTTCCTGCTCCCTTTTTCATTTTTCATTCACCCTTTGAAAACCACTCAGCTGTACCCAGGCCTTTGCTTTCCTGAGGTCAAGATGAAACAACATTTCTGTAACTACAGCTCTTACCTGCCCTGCTGAGTGTGTGCGTACGCGCGTGTGTGCGTCCACAAATACATCTGAATGTATGTTTGTAGTGTTCTGTGGGAGGTCTAAAGCACAGTGTGGGTGGACGCTTAGGGAGGGATATGAAGAGGACAACAATTCATCAAAAAAACACAGGCACTGGCTTCAATTAGCTGAACTCACTCTGTGCGAGGCTGCTTTTTAGCGTGAGCCATTAAAGATGGCCAGTGTTTTGCTGTAGTGTACATTCCTGGTGAATCCTGCTCTGTAAACACAGGGGTGCATCTCTAATATATTTCTTTGCTGCTTAATCGGTTCAGTCAGCAAGTAAGCAAAACTCTCCCACATCCAGCAACAACAGTGAAGGATGCTGACTGGGACCTCTCGGCCTGCTCAGCTGTGCAGCTCAAATTATGTGAAAGAGGAGAGAATAAAACACAGGAGCTGGCAATGACAGGAGACACAAGACTGACAGCTGTGTTTATAGAGCAGGGTGTGGGAGGCTGTAGCCCTGCGGATTCACTCCATCCAGAAAATGACTCCCATGACCTGCCCAGATGCTTGCTGTGACTTGATAGCATTCATGTGGAGGCTCTTTATAAATCAAATAGGAGCTTGATATCAAATGCATTTTATTCGGTGTCTAGAATGGGTGAAGTCAGTCTGGGATGGTTGGTTTTTTGTTTCCCAAAGGACAAAGTACAGTAACGTGTGCTAAAAGAGCAGGGTGTGAGTAATGGCAGTGGTGAAAAGTAATCCAACTGCCAATTTATTACAATTAAAGATGAGAAGTGTCAAATACATTTTAAAAAACTGCACACTATTTCTATGCTATACACCCACAGTGGGAAAATACATGTGTTTTGGTGTCACTGTAAGCTGCCTGCAAGACAAAGCAAGCATTTAACACAAGTCTGAAACTGAAGTCCCATAGTGGGATTTAGGCATCATTAATGGTTTTATTCGGATGTGATTTTAAAGGCTCCTCAGTGGGAACAGACTAGCTATCAGCCATTTAAACCTCATGGCAACAAAATCAGGTGTGCTTAATAATAACAGTGATTGGGGATTTCACCAAGAAAAGGGTCAAGTGCCAAAAAATAAGCAAAGTGGGATGAGAAGCACTAACAGTAGCTGTGGTGGACAGTTTCTTTTAACACTTTGTTTGCTTCACTTCATTAAAAAGAAGTTATTTTCTTCTCTGTTATGACTTCGGTCTTCTCTGTGGCATGGGCTAAACTAAAGGATTAAGAAGAGCACAAACACAAGCAAGTCCAGCCCACAGTCCAGCTGTTCCACATATTTTTTACCCTGCTATAACATGGAGACGACGCTCTCTTAAGATCTGCATACAGACTTTGCACAGGGCCGACGCACAGCCATGCCCACCTCTTTTTTAGCTTCCTGTAGTTTCTGTGCACTGTCATCATCATTTATGCCTGCGCTTTACTGTGTTGGGCTCTTAAAGAACAGCAGATTTTTCTTTTAAAATGTATTTTGAAAAATAATGGGAATGGGAGGAAAGGCCTCTGGATGATATTGTTGTCTATTTATGTTCTGACACATGCCATCAACTCAGACACATCACACATGAGCACCGGATTAAATATAGGCCTGCAGTGTTTCTGGCATGTTTGATCATGTTTGACCTGCTGACACTGAAACACCACCTTACATTCACACTTTAAATTTGAGCTGCCAGTGACGGCGCAACTCACAGTTCTCGTCTTGCCGCTGTTGTGATTTTCATCCCCACAGCTGCACAGAAACAAACACCAGCCACCAGCCTCCCTCTTTCTTCACTCCCTCCAACTTTTTCTTCCATTCACCTCCCCCTTGTACACTAAGCCAAATACTCCGCATCCACCCACCCCATAGGCTGCCTCTCTCCACTGCAGCTGCCAAGAATAAGACAGGCTGATGTGGGGGCCCCATGGGGGAGGCCCAGCGCTGGTGAAATAGTGCTTCTCCAGCCTGAGCTGAATTCAGCCACTTGGCTCTGTTTATTTAATATTCAGTCAGCTGTGGGGAGTGGGGTTAGCCACAGCTTATAAAACTCAGTCAGCATGACCAAGATATAACCCCCTCCCCATCATTATTCAACAACTACACATGCACGCATGCACATACTTACACATAACACACGCATGAGCACACACCCTGTACCGTTACACTTTCTCCTACAGGTTATATCATCCAAGGTATGACTACACCAATGAAGTCTCTCTTAGTTTTATGCATGAAGCAGCTTTTATGCAATAATAATACAAATGATACCTTTTAATTTTATAGTGCTCTTTAAAATAAAGTTGAGAGGCAAATTTAATCAGAGAAACAGCTCAAGATTTTGTGAGTCATCACAGCAATCACCTTTAGTTTAAATTTCATCTAAAAGTTCTCCGTGTCCAATGTGATGAGTAGAAACAAGGAGGGCAAAAGTTACATGCAAGCTTTTCATTTTGTCCTTATGTAAACTATAATAACTTTCCTTCCTACACATCAAAGGTGAACTCAAGCATGTAATGAGCTTAACTTTTTGAGTGGTATTAAGACGATTTAAACAAAGCAGGAAACAAGAGAGAACGGCTCATGCACTCCAAAAAGTGAGTTCAGACGATCGTGAAGCGATCGAATGTGGATTTGAGCATGAGAGAGGCGGGGGGTGGGACCTTCATAATTCTCACAGCAGTCAATATTCACCCTACCCTGCTGGGGGCAATACCAGCATGCTTCATCTATGCATCGACTGGAAGGCTCCATGGCAACTCCCGGGGTCAGGGGTCACACAGAAAGGTTGCTTTTATCCGCTAATGAGGTCGGTACCTGGGGCTCCACGTCTCCCCGCTTCTGTCTCTCTGCCTCTCCTCTGTGTAGTGAAAGGCGGGGGGTTCGGCAGTTATGAATGCCTACCAAGTGACACCAATGCCATCTTCACTCATCTTCGTCCTGACCTCTGAGGCGTGCACTTTGAGCCTGGTATGGGGCAGGAGGGGCTACTTGTATTAGGTACTGCCCCATAGGGAAGATAACAAACGGCTCCAAAATTGCTGTCCCCCAGTCTGGCTCCTCATTGTGAAATAAGTGTTCACATGCAAATTGACAATCGCCCCACAAGCCCTGTGGACGGTCCTGCCCCGTACCTTCACTTTAGTTTGATTGATTGCCTTTACACCAACATGGTTTGTGTAGGTAGGTGCTTAGTGTTAAAGTGCCCCGTGATTGATGTTATGTTGTTTTGTGTCTTACACACTAATCGGCTGTGGCGAAAGAGTAGTACCGAAAAGTCAAACAAACCATACGATTAACATTTGTCTTTTTAATGATTTACTGAAAGCACCGAGTCGACATGTTGTCTGACTTATAAACTGCTTAAAACAAAGAAGTGTTGAATGAGACACGAAGCTTCCTATTGGACAAGCTGCTAATGCCCCAGGAAAACACACTTCCACTACCTTCACTATATCACACAAGGCTCATTGGCCCATGTGCCCCTTCAATGGGGCAAACAGGCACCCTCACAGCCTCTGTCCCTCTTCCACACCCCCTTACTCTCACACACACGCCCCCTGTCATGTTCACAGGACTGAGAAAGGAGTCCATTAACTCTGATTTAGTGGCAGTGTCATGCGGTCCCCTTTTGTAAGGTGGTGACATTCGGTGAATAGGAATCAGAATTTCCCCACCACCACCACCACCCCTCCCTTCCTCCAACTTTTCTCCTCCTGGCTCCATGCGCAGGGTATGCGGAGGAGTTTGTGTGGCTCTGGTGGGAGTGTGAGGGGTTCAGCGTTGCAACTTTCGGGGGGTGGGGACATGGATTGAGAGGGTTTTGCTGCCACATGTCTCTGAGTGGCGGCCTCTTTGTGCCTGGGCCAGCCTGTTTGTTTAGCCTTTCCTCGGAGAGCTGCCTCACACATTGGTGCCTCGTACGGATGAAAAAAGAGACAGGTTCAAACTTTGAGAGGAAAGGAGTTGTTGTGTTGCGTTTGTTTTAAATAAACCTAGCTTCTAATATTCCTGTCAGTTATGGCACACCATGGACGTCTTTTAGCTGTACCACCTAAAAGACGCCCATCAAATAAGACACTGAGAAAGGAAGTCTTATAAAAAAAAAGAAAATCCAGAAAATCCAGAAAATAGGACTTAACTTATCTTGTAAAAATCAAAGTTAAAGAACAAAATACTGTCTACATTATAATATAGAGTTATTCGTTAAACATAGGAGCTCGTGATAACTGACAAAAAAGCAAAAGAAAAGAAAATCTGGACATCAGAACTGCATCATCTGGCCTCATAACCTTTCCAAAGAAATGTTATTTCTTGGGGAGGATTGTTGAGAAATCAAACCATCAGTTTCTTTGGCAACAGAGATAAAACAAAATGATTAAAGACAGGTGATGTAGTGCATGCTGGAAGTTTTTTCAGTGTCATTAAAAAAAATAAAAAGATTTATTATGTAATATTTAATGCTGCAGACAGCAACATCTGGAATAATCCTATAACTTTGTGAGATTTTTACCTCACAAATAACCCTTGGTCAGATCTTTTCTTTCAAATGCAGAAAACCTTTTTTGTTTTAAATTTTTTACGCAACTAAAACCTTACAGTCATACTTATTCAGATGATGCTCAAGTGGTATAAGTACATGCAATTTAATGTGAAATAATGAAAACGTTATTGAAAGGCCTCACATCTGTTACTAACTGGTATCAAAAGCTGGTGGTGTGCACTGCCCCCGTAAAGTCCCTTCCCTTTCTGACTCTCCGCTCCCTGCAGCCAGTGGTGTCATCCGTGTCAGCACTGCAGGTGAGCTACATTTAAAAAAAACAAGAGGCCAGAGAGGTCAGCCTTCATTATTCTACCCTGCTCGCTTGGGAAAACAAAATAAGAAAATATTTACACAAACAGGAAGCTGTGCATTTCCTAATGATTGGAAACATGTTGAGCGTGACGTTTGTTCCCTCCCTCCCGGCTATTGGTGCCGCCCTCTCACTCAGCACGCACATATACACCCCTTCATGCACATATAGGCTACAAGTCCACTGAACTGGATGGTATGTAGTATGAGAACAGGCTGGCATTATACTGGCACGATTTTAGGAGTTAAGCTTTCTTTGACATTAAACTCCGGATGGTGGAATGTTTCAACCCAAACTAAGAGCCCATTAATGCTGTTGAGTTTAGGCTTCCCTCCAGCCATGTTAGATCAGCCATAATAAGTTGTGAGTTTATGGACCTTTGCTCCCCAAATGTCTACCATGTTGCTAATTGCGTACATCTGTGGCTCTTGTTTTGATGTTTTGTCACAATGTGCAGCTGTCCATTCTATTTCCAACAAACTCTGATTAAAAGTGGCACGGCCCTCCTGTTATCTGTGTTCAGCCCTAATAAGAGCCATGCAACAGATTTTGTGTTTTAGAACAAACTCTGAAATTCAATTTAGAAGCTCATTTTTTAGTCAAAATAAGAAAGAAAAATACGCCTCAAACCACCAATGATTCATTTTATTGACTGTAACATACCTAAGAGTTATTTGCCAAGATTATTGTTTGTTCATAGTTGCCATAACTAAACAGTACTTGAAAAGGAAACACATCTTTTTGAAATTGCCTAGTATCTTGTATATATAAAATATTTAATTTGCTGATGTCACAGATGTGTCAAATTAGAGAAATCAAAATACACAGAATATATGGACTATAATTCTGATTTCCAGCTTCATATTTTTATTCTTGGACATTATTAAAGTAGCTTTGATAGAGTCACAGTTAAAATAATCCTTATTTCTTATTTATACTCTGCCATGGTGCAGCTCCACAGCCTGTACACTCTCTAAAACAAGATTAAAAATTAAAATTTAATCTAATCACATACTAAGATGATTGATGCATTCATGTGTTCAAAAAAAAATGACTTAAGAACTGCTTGTTTGCACACACGTTATGTATGATATGTTACAGAGTGATGTCACGGCTGCACTCTTCAGATGTAGGTCTACATAAATTACCAAGGATGTCACTGCCGTTATTATAAAAGCTTAACAAGACCCCAACCAGACACACCCGCACACACACAACCATTTTAAATCTTAATGGAAACTTAATGTGGATTTTAAACAGTTTAATTAACTGTGATCTTAAGAAAGTTTCTTGACAAGGTCTTGAGTTTGTTGATATCAGATAGCAGTTGCTTATACTACGGCATGGTGTCATCAGCGGGGGGATCAGCACAAATGCGTGCTATGTGTACGCCAGTGAAACCTGATCTTGAGTAATTGTCAGGATAAGGCGAGGGATTGACCTCTGCCATGAACCATATTTTCTGAAACAACACATACTTGAGCTGGCTTTGAAATAGCCTCTGCTACAGGACCAGAGTAGCCTCTGAGGAAGCCAGCCATCAACTTTTTAGTGTAACTAAACAAAGCCTGTGGTAATTTCATTCGCTCACTATTGCATTTTCAGCAAGCAGATATCTGATGCCATCTGCTCTCCCAGATGCCATCCCTCTGATGGCCTTGGCATCACACGGCAGCAATGTGAGGTATGAGTTTATCTGGACACAGCCAGGATGTGCCCCACTATTTTGTATTGAAGCTCTGTTTCTCACCCTTTTAATTTATTTATTAAATCACCTAATAAAACATCTTTTGACTGTTGGACCTCAAAGCAGATGTGGTCATTGTTATTGTAACCAAGCATCCAAGACAGTTATGTTCTGTGTTTCCATTACTGATTAGTGGAAAATGTTACATACAAACTCATGAGGCATGTCATAAAGATTTATTTTTTAAATTCAAACTCTTGTGTCTTTGAAGTCCAAACAACCAGACACGCATCTCTCCTTCCACAGGCTTTACATCTCTCTACAACGAAGTTCACACACACACTGTGTTTGTATCTTGGTGTTGTGACAGCTCAAATCCTGCAGTGTTCAGTTCACATTCCTTTCATCCCAAATCCCCCAGGGGTCGGCCCCACCACTCCCAATCACAGTGTGAGAAAATCAGACAGATGCATGATCTGGCAGATGGTAGGAAAGTCCATGGTCAAAATGACATCTATGTCACACATGCTGTACAGAGTCCATGCAACAGGCGCTTAACTGCGGCCATGAATGAACAGGTTTCTATCACAAGGCCTGCACGTTTCAGCCTGAAACGTTAGGAATCTGGCTGAGAAAACCATCGCCTTTGGTGTAGCGTTGCAGAGTGACTGAATTTGGATCAAAGATCTTTTAAAAATGGTCTAGAGGGCCGCTCAGTTTTTAGTAACAAAAATACTTGCCATATTGGCCTCCTCTCCCATAGGTTTTTTTTTTTTAACCGGAAACCTTCAATAAAAATATACTTCTTAAATTCAAAGAGATGTACAGGATAAGACTTCAATACAACTTTCAAAATCACATTTCAAGCACAAAGAGAACAGCTGGTGACCTTATCCAGTGAATTAAAATAACAGAAAACACCTGAAATATTGGCCCAAATTCAAATTTTCAAAACTATTTTTGACTGACTTAAGTTTGTTTGAACAAATGCACCCAATACTTTTATTTTGTTGACAGCAGGGAAATGGTTCACACTGGGCTCAGTCAACCTGAGATCAGTGTACATGTCCACATCGTACCTGTTTATTCTCGAAGTAACTGATGAAAGTGTGCCCCCTAGTGTTTGAAATGTGCTTTACAGTGAAAATCTGTTCTTGCCTGCTCTTAAATCCAAGAGGTAGAAAAGATAAAGCAGCTAAGTTAAAGTACACATACAAGTCAAAGTAATGCAATGACAAAGAGCAATAAATAATAAAATTTTAGGCAACCAGCAAATGATCAACATTTGAATATTCCTTCCCTAGCTCACTACCACATCATCTGCGTTTAAATACGTTTTTAACAAATCATTTCTTCCTTCCAGATATGCGCAGACGTCGTCCGATTGTGGAAGAGAAATGTAGCGCCGACCTCTTGCGTAGTGAGAAAGTATTGTCTGTTTTTGTGGCTGTACCTGTATCCACCGAGGAAGCAGACGTGGAGGAAGAGGTGGAGTTACGGTGCTCCACAGACACTTTACTGTGGGCATGATAAGAAGTCTGTGGCGGTACCGAGTATAAATGTGGCCCGCCAGCATGAGTGAGGGGCCCGGCATGTTTTTCCTGATTTTGTTTTCCGAGTCCCTCCAGGTGGGCCTGGAAGGTAGAGATCTGTTGTTCCAGAGAGGTGAAATTCTCCTGCACCTTGTCAAACTGAACGAAGAGACATGTTTTTATTCCTGGTGCGTTTTTAAACCTTGTTAAAGCTGTTTGTCTGAAGTTTAGTGTACCTGCTCAATATTAGACTGAAGCAAGAGCTCTGGCCAAACTGACTCACTGCTGCTGTTCACGCTGTTGCTCATGTGGGTGTGACTCCAGGTTAACTCCTGTGGAACAGGGCATTCGATTTCTGAGTGAATACAACAATAACAGAAATAACATATTCTTTTTGTCTTTCTTGAGGAGTTTACCTGCAGTAGTTGTGTGCTGCCCTTCAAATGAACCTGACAAGACTGAAGTTTGTTCCTGTAGTCACCCAAGATCGACAACAAATTCTACGGCAAACACACAATATCATGAACAACACTCAAAGGCAAGGGAAACAACAATGTTAACAACAGCTGTTAAAATAAAAACTTCAAAGTGAAAATAAAAAAGTAAACTATACTACAGTTTGCTAACTGGTTTCCACATGTCTTTACCTGTGTGTCTCTCTGAGCAGAGGCCAGATCTCTGTGGCCTTGGGTCTCCTGTTTGAAGAGTGTGACCCCAGTATGCAGCTCCTCCAGCTGAGCCCAGAGGTCGTCTAAGCCCTGCAGCATGTTCTTCACACTGGCCTCAAAGTCCCCCTGCACCTGGACAAGAGTGCGCAGGGACACTCTCCTGTCAGACAGAAAAAGAGTGTCTCATAAATGCAACTAAACTATGGCTCCATGGAAGCAGATGGTTGGTACACTAGCAGCTCACCTCTGCTGCAGGTAGGTGTGGAGGAGTTTCAGTTTCTCTGTCACTACAGAGCTTTGGTCCACCTCATCCAGTCCCACCTCTGATCCCACATCAGTCACCTCCAGTGTGTGAGACACTGACTAACATGAAACAGAGAGGATTCACAGGCTGATTTTTAGTATTATGGGTTTGTTTTGTCAAGAACGATAGACAGGGGAGGCAGAAAGAGACAGAACATTAAATTCTTTTCTCATTCCACTCTACTTAATTCAGAGCAGGACTGACAGGAGCTCAGTGATGGCATGTGTTGCCTGCGGTTAGAATATCTATGTATTCCTGAGTAGAGGGTCTGATCTATATTACGAACAAAGACTTTACACTGCTCTAAATGCATAACGCAACTGAAAACACAGGAGATGAAAAGTATGGCTCGAGGCAAGTGTGTGTGTGTGTGTGTGTGTGTGTGTGTGTGTGTGTGTGTGTGTGTGTGTGTGTGAGAGAGAGAGAGAGAGAGAGAGAGAGAGAGAGAGAGAGAGAGAGTCATCAGGGTGGGGTGGGGTGAGGTGCATTTTTTTTCCTTAAGTTGGTTTTGTTTTACCTCCAGTCTGGAGAGAAGAGCCTGAATGTGGGGCACATTGGGGTCTGGCAGAGGTTCCTGCAGCACACACAGCAGCAGGCTGTCAGCCAGGGCAAGAATCAGATTAATATTCACACCTGGGTTTCTTGCCTGGTACATCCTGAAGAAAAGAGCAAAAAATTGTACACTACATGCAACACAATTTTTGGGTAATTTATTAGAAAACTGTTGCCAAAAAAAAAAAAAAAAAAACATTCATACCAACTGAAGACGATATAAGTGTGACAATAATAAAGCCTCACCGTAAACACTGGTCATTCCTGATTTCAGTCACAATCTCCTGTTCAGTCCCTGGAGGCTCTCCCTGGAATTGAGAAAAAGTCAGTGAATAAATATCACAAAAATAAAAACACAAACAAGTCCATGAGGCTGTGCTCACCTGGCTCTGTCCTGGCTGCAGGCAGCACTTCAGGGCATGGATGCAACCTCCCAGAGAAATCAACAGAAGGCACACAAAGAGTAGCCTCCAGCACACATCCACTATCAGTACAGAAGGGTGCGGCAGTGCCTCCACTTGGCAGACTGACCAAACTACAAAAACTGGAGTAAAGCCATACCAGGCTCCCAACGTGCCCACAATCTGGGACCACGGTGTGTGCTGGGACTGAGCAACAACTTGTGTTTGAGCTGAACTGTAGGTAAAGCAAACAAAACCAAGACAGTGTGAGATCAAGGTTACCTAATAATTAAAAACACTATTAAATGGTTGCTAAATGGGAAGGACAAGGGAAAGTTCTTTCAGGCCAGCACAAATTTTACGCAGACAAAAATTCCCTTTAATAAACATTAAGGTTTGATCATCGCTTGCCGCATAATGACTGGAATTTACAAAATCTTGTTTTTAAAACAGCACAAATAGTGATGGAACATTACAAATAATGGTATCCTTGAAATCCTCCAAATTCACAATAACAGACCAGCTGTATTTCCAGTTGTGTCAGAGAGGCTAACGCTTAAAATAGCAGTATACTAATTTATAATTACTTCAGATGTTTTGCCTTGTGTGTAATGGTAAGTTCTAAGACATGACCACCACAGAAGACTTTGGCTTTAAAACTTGCTGTAAAGCAATTACTATACTGACATATCCTTCCTTTAGCACCACACAATCAGTGTACTGAAGAACTCAAATCAAAGGCTAGTAGCTGAAAGATAGTGATCTTCCTACCTCTGCAGGTTTCGGCTCCTTTCTTCACGTTCTCCCTTCCCGACTTCCTTTACCCGCTCCATCCATTTACAGGCCCACACCCAGCTTACCCCGTCTGCCTTTCCTGAAACCCCTTGCTTTTTGAGGTAGCTGACTGTTAAACAAGGCATAGGAGCAACACAGACACAGTCATTCTGGCTAAAAATAACAGCAGGTTGTGTAGATGTACTTGTGTTGAGAAAGTGATTAACACGTGAACAAGTATGATAAACTGGTTTAACTGGAAGAATTGTTTTAGTTGGGTAGTGGCATTTTCCTTTCCTTGCATTCCATCCATCTGGAATGTGCTTAACATACCGATCACCATTGTACAAAGGACAAGCCCAGTTCCACCTATTTACTCCAGGAGCAGGCAACAAGCCCTCCAAATGTCACGACTTTCTGTATGAATCACAAACTCAATGACCAGTTCCAATCTGTGCAACAAACAATCCAAGTTATTTTTGCAAGATTGAGCTTTACAAATGAAACAGAGCACATTTTCAATAAGTAATCCCCATGTATAAATCAGATTAGTAAGCACTGTCTGTTTAAGTTGTAATAATCAATGAATATGAGTTTAAGTGTGTTTCTGCTCTCTTAGGTCATGCTGCCATCTAGCAGCTGTGACAGGAATAAACTTCAAACAAGATCAATTCAACCTGAAGAGGCACCAAAATAAGGCACCAATGGTTTCACGATTAGAGATTTTTAAGAAAAAATGAAAAAGATCAAACAAAATCAACTAACAAGTAATGATAGTATGGCAAGGGCCTGAGCCTTAAAAAATAGAAAGAACACTGACAGTTTTTGCTTTTTTCTGTCACAGATTATCTCAAATAATAATTAAAATTAGCAACCAAGCAATCACCAGTCTCCTGAAATTAGCTGTCAACTGATGTCGATCGTTTTAAGTTGATTTTAAGTGCCTGTACATGCATGTATACAAATCCTTTCAAAGTAATAGAATGAGATTATCACATTTGTTATGATTAAGATGAAGGGTTAGGATATTATTATTATTTTAGTATATTATGGTGTTATTTTCTTAATGAATCTCTTATTTTAACACCTAAAAACCTAATAGTCAGTTTGCAGAATTTAAAACAAAAGCAAAACCATCCCATCTCATCAATAGCATTAAATAATTCATTTGACAAGGCTGCTTTTATGGAGCATTCTGTATCTGTCTAAAAATGAGTCTAAATGAATCATTTTAATTATTAGTATTCTATAATACATGTCAGTTTAAAAATATAAAGTGAACAGATTTTTATTCTTAAAAAAAAACGAAATAAAACTTTTTAAAATAATCTTTCTATTCATCTTTATTAGTAACCAGGAAAACAGAGAGGGAGGAAAAAGTAAAAAATACTGAATCTACTGACTCGTGTCACAGCTCCCAGTAGTTTAAAAAGATTAAGGTCTTCCCAAAATGGATGTTTTTTTTTCAACTTATTTCCTTGTACATATCTAACCATTGCTATCAAAAATAATTCTGATATTAATACAAAATTAATTTTGTATTAATATATGATATTAATATGATGTCTGATTTTTGATGTCTTAAAGTAAGTATGTTGCTGCCGTCATAGGCAACTCTCGCATTTCATTTCATTTTATTAGATATTTAAGGTTGAAACAATTAGTAGTTGAAATATTAAGAAATAAGAAATAAATAGTAATTCATGTTTTGTTGATTAATTTATATGTTTAGATGTGTTATTTGTGCTAATTGTGCAATTAGGAACCTTTTCTATAGTTTCGTCTGTTGTTGCTAAGAGGGCTTTTTTTTGGCTGTCACACAGAAAGATAAATAAAAGAGTGCCTTCTTTGGACCTCCCCATGACGTAAAGATGAAAGTTTTATTCCCTTTGAGTGACTGAGTTACTTGTAACGCGGTTATTCCCATCACTGATAGCCACAAGGAGCAGTACCCTCCATGGAGAAGGAGACTAGAGGCCAAGATCAAGGTAGCACGGAGGGAAGTTAGACAACTATCAGAGTTGCAGAAAGGTGCAATGAAAAAGGTGCCTAAGAAGTACGGCAAGTTGGCCACACCTGAGGCCTTGGATACTACCAGGAAATAATTTAAGCCTTGGCCCAGCCCATAACCGTAATACTGAGTGGCAAGTGGATCTAAGTGTAGAGTGTATAAGATGTCTACTGAAGACATTACTTTTAGACCATGCATTTGATTAATGCCTTTTTATAACATCAAAAAATCTGTTTTGATTATATCACCTTTTTCAGCAGAGAGTCTTGTTCATACATCAGTTTGATCTCCTCCTCCAGCTGCAGCTCTTCCTCCAGCTCATTCAGCCCTGCTCCTTCACTCACTCCACTTGTTTTATGGTTTCAGTTAAAGAACACAGAGTGGGAGATGTCTCCTATTCTCTGTCCTAGCTGTTTAACTTCAAGTAGAGGAAAAGGTTTGACATATTTCATGAGCACTAAATGTTAGAGAAGCCTCTGAAAACAAACACGGTTACTTCCCAAGCAAAAACCTCTGCTTATGCGCACAGTCCCTAAATCGCAACAAATAAGACATAATAAGACAAGTGGCTGCAAAGTGACACCAGAGGCTAGGAGAAGAGCAAGCATAAAGTGACATGTTGTGTGTGCACACTTTCTCTTGGTACCACTCTTCATATGCCAGTGTGATAAAGTCCTGAATGCAGCCTGCATCTGTCCATCAAGTTCCATCTGAGCTTTAAATAAAATACACGCAGCTTTTCCTTGGATTTTCAGAGTTGTTCAGTTCATACAGGAACTTCAGCAGTCGGGGTTAACATGTTGCCGTTTTGCTCCTCCATCTCAACCATTGAGACTAGTCAGAATTTATTCTGAGGGAAAAAAAGAGAAACAAAAGGACATTTTAAAGTTGTTGTTTTTTGTTGCTATTGTTTACATTTAAGCTAAAAAAAAAAAAAAAAGAATACAAATACAAAGGATTATAATACATGTAGAGTTGCATACACATAACAGCATTCTGTTGCAACATAAGCAGTTTATAATTAAAGTAACACACACACCTTGAAAAGCTAAACAACCACAACATAAACTCACTTTGTTTTTGTAGAGAAGGTGATCAGGCTTTTTCTTCTGTTTTTACAGATTTTTATTTTATTTTTATTTTTTTGACAGTGTGCGGGAAGGAAAATTGGATTTGGTAGGGGGGGGGTTGGCTCGTTTGAGGGCCAGGATGTGTGGTAGCCGTTTTAATGTTGCCTTCTGTTAATGCTTTTCTTTCAGATTTTTTTTTCCCCCATTTCAAGGTGGACCCTTGATTTTTACGGAGGGTGTTACAATCCTTGATTGGCTGGCATGGGATGATCGTCAGTTAATTCAGGTCACCTTTGACTTACTGGAAATAAAAGCTGGCCAAGATAAGTCTTCCGTCTATCTTCCATGCCACGTGACATCTATTTATTAGTGATCATTGTGTCTTGGTTATGTTATGTTAAATAAATAATTTTATATTCAAGTGTCTTTTAAGTGTAAAACAAACACATAAAGCCTTTCCTACTCTCTGTTTTGCTGCTGTCTTTTGCAGACTGATCTCTGCATTTGCAAAAACAAATGCAAGTACTAATTGCTATATTGTAATGTATTGTTTTACTGAATGTAATATTGAACAATATTACATTGAACAATATTACAATGTAACCATCTCCTGGTGGCTGCTTTCACCAGTATAAGTCACAAAACTCTAATTGTCACAATCTAGTTTCTTGAAATGAAAGTGGGTTCACTGTACTGTGTGATGCTATCGTGTCAATGTGGCTCAAAATCTCTGAGGAATGTTTCTACCACCTTGTTAAATTTATCCCATAAAGAATTAAGGCAGATCTGAGTCAAAAGGGATCCAAAAATTGTGCCTAGTAACGTGTCTGCTGAGTGTATATTTAACTGTGTTCTAATATGTGGTGTAAAAAGTCTTCATTGGATCATTTTTCAATAAGAAAGACACTACAAATAAAGGAGGTTCTCTGGGATTTCAGAGTCAGGAGTGATGGAGTAAAGCTCCTCATAGTTATAATACATGTCTGCAGTCTTGTTCAAGGTTTCCAGGTTATTTCCAGATTATTTAAAGTCTAACAGCAACTGTATCTCCAAGAACGTTGCATTATAAAACCAAACATCATTTAGGTATGAACTGTGTGTCAGTTACGACAATTACAACTGGCATCTAAAGTCAATAGAGTATCTTCAAAGAATGGAACAGTTTGTATTTACTTTACTAAACAGAGGTATGGTAACAAAGACAAATAATGTGAAATGACTCACTGGAAATTTCTGATTATCAAGTCAGTCCAGACTGTAAAAATAAAAACAACCACATAGCAAAAAGTAACAGAGTTCAACAGAGTAAAATCATACCAGACATGAGCAACAATATTCTAGGATAACAGATAACATGTAACAAATGTGTTAGGACCATGACTCATTTCTGACATTTTGGAATATTTATTCCATATTCTCTTTTTTTATTTATTTATTTTTTTTCTTACAAATACTTTAAGGAATGTGTGCAAAATTACAGATATGCAAAATGGGATATCAAATCTGTAGAAGCTTCCCATCACTTCAATAACTCAAGTATTAGCAGTTTCAATCCCAGTATCTTTTTTTAAAACATGTATTTAGGTTAGGGTTTTTTTTTTTTTTTATAATCTGTCCAAAATAAAAGCATCACATTTTTTACTGTCGACTGACTTTATTTTTCTCATAAAGTTCTGGCAGCTTGCAACACAACATTTAACACTTTACAGACACATAAAACTGTGTTGATGCATTTCATCTCTGTATATACACACGTGACAGTGGCAGGATCACATGACAAGGTATTTGTTTATTCATGTGCGTACAAGCTGCTGTGGACAACATGCAGGATTAGTCCGTGAGTCTGCACTGGCTTTGCAAAGTAACATCACTGCACAGTTCAGGGCTTAGTGATGTGAACTTCACTGGTGCCACTACCATTTGTGGTTGTGGTGATGATGTACTGTGTGGTAGCTTGCTGATTCGTCGGCTGCTGCTCCAGTGGTTCGGTGTGTGTCTGGGTTGTGCTCTGAGGAAGAGTCTGTTTCGTCTCAAGCTCAGTCTGACCCTCAGAGATCACGTAGTGTGTCTGTTGGGATGATAACATTTCAAGTTATACAATAAATCTTTTTTCTTTTTCCTTTGACTAGGAAAAAGCAGGTTTCAAGTTTCCGCCTCCTATTTTTACCGCATATTTACGTAATCCAGCTTTTAACTGTAAATTATGAAGCATCATCTACTGTTAAGCAACACTTTCAAGTATGGAGCACTGAATATAAAAACATATGCTCATTGTGTAGTACAAAGCCAAATTCAACTGTCATTTTCATCTAACAAATATCAAATTCACTCACCGTTTTCACCTGGTTGCTGCTGACTCCAGATACAGGAGTGCTAGCCTCAGCTATCACATACTGTGCATGAGGTAGTGTCATCATCTGGATTTCAGACGCTGGAAGAACAGGAATATATGATTTTGACTGGTAATCACAGAGCACAGAAGCATCAAAACATACGGCACGTGACTGGTTATGGTACTTACAGTAGCCTCGGTAGTTCCAGTTTCCCGGAATGTAAGCGTGCTGCACCGTCCCCTGCTGCTGGGGGCTGCTTGTCTGGAGGGTGTGGCTCTGGGCTAAAGTGACAGGAGTCAGTTGGGCAGGGCTCAACTCCTGACTAGTCTGCTGGGAGGTGGGGCTGAGGGGCTGACCAGTAACCTGAAAATCAGAAAAAGAGATTCGCGATTAACATTATGGTGCTTACAGGGTTTCGCTAATATGCAGAAAGAAACCTTGTTACCCAAATACACTTAAGTTTCAAAACGACTGTTTTAAATGAGTCCTCAAATACAATAACTAATTACTCTAGCTTAAAATTATCCCCAGAGTCAGTGTGGGTTCACCTGGGTGGCACCTTGTCCAGAGCTTGAGGGCTCAGTAACCTGAATGTGTTGCACCTGGATTGGGTGCTGACTGTAACCATGAGGGTCGTGTAGCTGGTTCACATCTACTGTCGGGTGCTGGGAATGTGGGGAAGAAGCCTGGAAAACAGATAATATTACTTATACATAACTGATACATAGCAAACACTGTAACTATTTTGCTTGCATAGTTTCACACACAAAGACTGAAAGGTTCTTTAGAAGCAAAAACTACAACTAAAAGCAGCAATTTTCCAGAATTTTCACAGTAGCTGGTAGTTTTGCAGCTCTAATTACAAACTCAAAAACCACAAAGAAAGTAACAAAAGCTTCAAAATTGCTAGTTTGAACCCTTAAATTAACAAGGTCAACTTAATTAGATAATGAGAGAAAATTCTTCTTTTGATCAGGTAACCATATATAAGCTTCATTTCTGGAACTAGACATGAGTTTACACCAGCATGTTGGCAGTTTATGGAACACCTGCATTCTTTTAGGCAGCATCCTATCGAGATTATCAGCTTCCTAAGCATCTATGAACTTTTTAAATAATGTAGATTAGACTTTCATGCTTACCGGCGCTACCTGGACCACCTGAAGTTGAATGTGCTGTGGCTGGGACAAAGTACCTCCTGCCTGGGAGACAGGAATGTACTGGATCCTCTGGTAATCCCCCTGAGCTGTTCTATAGTCTGTGGTTAGTGTTTGAGAAAGTTCTGTCATAGCCTGGGTCAACAGATCTGTGGTCTGTGAAGAAAAGAAAATCCATACATTGAATATTATGAAATTTCCTATAGGCAAACTTTTCATTTATCCATGTTAAGGCAATATCCTCCTTATGTTTTTGTTTTTTCTTTTCTTACCACTACAGCCTCCGCTGTGGTACCATCTGTACTGATGACTGCAGGAGTGCTACTGATCACTGCTGTAGTCGGGATGGTGTTGGCTAGCTGAGCAAACTCTGGATGCTTTTTCCTGATATGTTGAACCATCTTAGTCTAAGAGAAAAAAAAAAGCACACCTTATTGTGATTTCTACAAACAATCTCTATGGTAACAAATTTCTTCTTTGATAAAACTTCACTTGCCTTGCTGCTGTACTGTTTGGAGCAGTGTGGACAGCAGACTGGTGCAGTAGCAATGGTACCTGTCAGCTGTGTGTGTGTGCTCAACATAGGGTCTGGCTCACCAGGAGCAGCTGGGCGTAACTTACGGATGCTGGGAGGCAATTCTGCCCCTGGATGGTTTTTCAGTATGTGAGCTTTTCTCTTACTGGCACTCTTGTACACCTGCAGAGATCAGTTCATTTGATAGATTTAGGTCCCTTTGACACTAAATACAAACAAACTGGCACCAATTAATATCTGGCGCTTGACCAAGTGGGAATTGGTACACCTGGCATGTACTCATAGATAAAACAAAGGCAATAATGAGGTGTAGTTATTGGCGTTAGCTCCAGTTAAGAGTGATTAAAAATGACACAGAGGTGGACGCATGAAGTTATTTTAGTTGTTGTTTCCCATGGCAACGCCTATTAAGCGCCAAACAAACATATTTAGACATGTAACCGATGATATATTGGAAAACTAAGAACATAAAACACCTCTGCTGGTAGTGAAAGAAGAATTATCCAATAATTTGTTGTTTTTGGTTTAAAAACTCAATTTATATGAGACTGAAAGCTGATTACTTGCCATCAGAAACAAACTGATGTGACCTGCCCTCTGACAACCCAGACAGGATCCAGCCCCTCCACAACCACGATTTGATAAATGCATAGATGGACAACAGGCTATACTTTAAAATAAACAAATCAGTCCATCCCCAAGCTCCCTGTGGACAGAAAGGGGGGGGATTAACAAACCTTGTCACAGTACTGGCAGAAGTAGTCCCTGTTGGGCTTGATAATTGGCAGCGTTAGCTCAGGCACGTCATCAATACGCATCTCTGGATGACGCTTGGACAAATGATTAACCTGTAACCAGAAGAATAAGAGTCACGACCACTGGAATTCAATATCAGGTTAAAATCTCTCCGTGAGTTGTAGCTCACCAGCATTCCTCTGCGTCTGAATCCCATCATGCACACTCTGCATTTGAACATGAAGCTCTCAAAGTCAGTGGTGGGGACCTTTAGTTTGAGGGTTTTGGAGCGGTGGATCCGGTCAGCCTTCTTGGCCTCTCTGTCAGGATTGTGCATCCGCTGCATGTGCTCCCGCAGCTTATCTTTTCTCTTATTATGACAAAAAAAAATGTCAGATTAGAACACATAACTATAAACTAACCTTATCAAGTGTTATCTCTCAATGCTGTTCCTTTTAATCTTACCTTGAACTGTTTGCCACATGTTGAGCACAGGAAGTCCTTGCGGTCAGAGTGGCGCAACATGTGCAAACGCAGCTTGTCAGGTCGACAGAAGGCCTTGTCACAGTCTGGGCACTGGAAGTTCTTCTCTGAATGGAAGCAGCGGATGTGCTTCTTTACCTAAAGAAAGGCATAGTTTGTGGTCTGGAACTGAGTGTTGTTATGTCTGTAAAGACATCTGAAACCTCATAACAGCATTAAACGTTTTAGTCACAAAAACATCAATGTTCTTGGAAATGGGCCATCTTTAACCTTGACCTACTATTTGAAGAAAACATTCAGCTTTAAATCCACCTGTTTAGAGCTGCTTGTAAGGAGAATTAAAAAACAAAAAAACATGAGGCTATTTCAAATAGCTTTATAGACTAATATGGCTTAATTCATAAACCTTTTTTTTGTTTATTCTTTGCAAACCATAGACATGAAAGTAGGTCCGATCAACATGTTTAGTGACTATGCCCATGAAACCAAAAGCTGTACCTGATTTAAATTTGACTGCCCCCTTAAAGGTTTTCTCTTTCTGCAGCAACAACCTGCTCTGGATGCTCTACACTTGTATCAATACCTGAAGGTCTCATTCTGACACCTTGTAATTTCACTCAGGACCTCAAACTCAAGTAAAGGAACAATTATGAAATTCTCTGTCAAACTGACCTGACCTTCCTGTCGAAGAAAATCACCAGTGATGAGGTCTGAGTGTGAAAGCACAGACAAAACCACAGATTTCACGCCTAAAATGGGCTCAGGTAACTGGAATGAAACTTATATAGCACCTTTCTACATAATTTGAGCACTCAAAACACTTGCCGTCTTTGTACGGACCGGCATTGTTCTCCTTCGTTTTGTACATGACTTTTTGGGGGGCAAAGAAAAAGCAAGAATTTATTGGAACCGGAGAAAGAACGTTTTGCGGTGCTGCAAATGCTTGCATTTGATGCGGTACTTTGATTGTTTTGCCACGAGTTCCCGGCATGCAATGCACGAAAGTCACGTGGTCTGTCAATCTCTATTCAGTCAAACATCCATACAGCACTTTTATCTTTTTAAATCTAGCATTCACACACATGCACACACCGTGGGAGCGAATATTTAGTGAAAATAACCTTCTTTCTCTACCTTGTCTTCAAAATAAAATTCTAGCAGGAGCAAGTCGTAGGAACTGTAGCCAAAGTTAAAAGCAGGTGGAGTCTGATTTTTTTTTTCCATCTTACCTTGTATGACAAAAGACTTTTTTAAACAAGAACAGAAAAATATTTCAGGTACAAGGTCAGAGCTGTACAACTGTTGGTCAGCTAAAATGTCACATGTTAGCTAAGGTCATGTCCAACAAATTCTGTTAGCCCTGAAGGCTAGCTGTTAGCTCATTTAAAAATCACTGTTTCACTAACCTGGATGAAATCACTAAATGTCTTCTTGCACGTAGGACAAGCAAAGAAGCCATCCACAGCATGGACGCCTACATGGTCTTTGAGGAGGTCCAGCCTTTCAAAAGTTTCTGGGCACAGGAGACAAGAATAGGAGCGATTCTCTGTGTGTACCAGGAGATGATCATCCAGGGCCGAATCAGTCGTGAAGCTCTTGCTGCAAATGTGGCAGGAAAAGGTGTAGGCTTCCCGACCATGGACTCGCAGGTGCTGTTCCAGCTTGTCTTTGTCCCGGAAGGCCTTCCCACAGTTTGTGCATTTAAAAGGACGGAAACTCTTCCTGATAAAAAGGTGCTGCAGCGCTGCATTCTGCAAAAGAGAGAGACAGAGATCTACTAGCAGATACCTCAGCAATGTTTTCTGAAATCAGCTAAGACACACAAAGAGGCTGACAGATGCAGTGGAGTGTGTCAGAGGAGGGTATCTCCTGAGAAAAACATTAAACTATGGAAAATGACAAAAGGAATCCCTGAACCTTGTGTTTTTCAGTCATCCTCCAGGTTCCACCTACCTGCACATCCATCTGTGAGGGAAGCAGGCATTGAGGAAGAGAGACACACTGTTGTAAAGCAAGCATGGGCACTATGGCACCACATAAGCTAAATGAAAAGGTAAATGTTGCCTTTAAGCAGACAGAATCTCCAGTTTTACCCGTATTCTCTTGGCACGACGCATGTCTTGCGATGTGAGATGAGCATCTGATTGGACACTCTGTGCCGGATCCTCCTTTAATGGAATAGGCAGGTCTGTACTGGGGGGCGGCGCTACAGACTCTGGAACGGGTTCCCCAGCAGGAGGTATAAGCTGACTCTCTGTCTCTGTCCCGACCTCCCCTTCTGACTCTATCTCCACCACCTTGAGCCCATTCTGAGCTCCCTCTGCATGGTCTTCCACTGGTTTCTCTGTCAATTCGAGCATTTCCTAATAAAAAGATAAAGGGGATATTGTCATTTAGTCTTCCTACTCATCATTTCCCTATTTAGCATTTTTTGACTAATGTTATGATTTGATGAGTTAACATTTTAGTTCTTTTACTTTGCTCTAAGACAAAAGT
Source organism: Mchenga conophoros (assembly GCF_057382185.1). Taxonomy (NCBI): domain Eukaryota; kingdom Metazoa; phylum Chordata; class Actinopteri; order Cichliformes; family Cichlidae; genus Mchenga; species Mchenga conophoros. Next base: position 34,265,970 of record NC_140539.1, read on the forward strand.
ACAAACGACTTTTCTCATCAAACAACTATTTTATGCATTAGGATTTCAAATGATTGCTTCATAATATCTTAATCTGTAACTTTCCAAAGAATCACTTTGTCTAAATTATCTCGAATCAGTGTTAAATCTTGACCTACTCCATTAATCAACACAGCATGTATTAATGCGCCACTTACTGTTGTCTTCTCTCCACCAGTATCTACTGGTGGATCCAAACGTATAAATTTAGGTGGGCGTCCAGGTCGTCTTCCTGTCCCGAACCTCTTCCTGCCTCTTCCTCGGCCCCGGCCTCTAGACCTGTGCGATTTGAACAACAGTGAAGACGTGATCGGGGCTGAATGCATTAAAAATAAAAAGAACAATTTGAGATAAGGTGATAAAAAAAAAGTTTTACCTGGTAACAGAGTTTAATTTGTCATCGTGCATATTGAGATGTTGCTGCAGTTGTTCAGAGCTCACAAAGCGACGGTTACACTCATAACAAGGCCAGTTCTTCTCTTGCTCCCGAAGCACTGTAGAAACAGGAGAAAGTGAGAAACAGAAGGAACCACGACAAAAACAATAACACATCACCTTTCTGATAGTTTAATACTTCAGATTAAAATAAGCAGGACAGAGGCATGGTGTTAATATTAAGAACAGTAAGGACGGAGTGCTGAGACAAACCTTTTCTCTCTTCTTCTGTAACATCATGAATTTTTTGATTTACAAACTCTGCATATGATGCTGCATACCAGACCTGCAATGGAAAATCTCATTAAAAAGACAGACTCCAGTGGTTTCTTTAGATATCCTTCATGTTTTTCACACTCTATTAGTTCTGGTTTGCGGCCTCTTAAAGCATTTAAATCAAACTCAAATGAATGCATTCTGCTCTGAACAACACTGACCTTTAGCTCTTGCTTGGGTTGGATATTCTTGATAGTTGTGTAAAATATCTCTGAGCCGTACTGGTAGGCCACCAAGTTCTGCTCTAGGTGATTCTGAGCAGGTCTCACAAACATCATCCAGTTGCAACTGTCCTCATCAGAAAGGTCCAACCACATGTCATTAGACTTCTCTCCATCCTTCTCTGCATCCAGCAGACACACCTTAGTAAAAAAAAGAAAGACAGATCACCAATCCAGTTTAAATCTCTGCTTAGGAGCTGTTTATATAGACATAAAAACTTTGTGGTATCCTGTATTTTCCCAGAATTCTCACTTACATTTTTTTCTTCCATAGAACAGTGCAAGAAAATACAATTAAATAAATATTGTAAATATCAGTGCTGTGCAGCAATTACTTACTTTCAAGTGAATGTAGTGGTCCTGCAACTCGCTCTGTGGAACCAGTGGCCCCTCCACAGGACCAAATTGTGTGCGCTTTGGGATGCGTCTCTTAGAAAACACTCCGCCCAGGAAGCGGTCAATGTACAGGACCAGAGGAAGACTGGCTCTTGCTTTGGACATCACCGGCCGGTTGGGGATGGGGTGGAGAGGACCGTGCTTCAGACAAACTGAGGGGTTTGCAATATTACACTCCTCGCACCCTGACAGAACACAATAAAAGAGCAAAGTCACCACCAATAGGTATAAAAAAATCTAACTGAAAACATTTTAAGGAAACTCACTTTCACTAAAATCTAAAAAGGCATTTTGGCAACCCGTATGAGGAAGCATAACCATAACATTGGACTTTTATTGACAACACTTAACTTACAGAGGTTGTGAGGGTTAAATGATTGAGGCTGATGCAGTTCCCAGTCGTCCATCTCAGAGTCTTCATCCTCATCTTCATCAGAATCGTCTGTTGAGTCTGTGGCCCCAAGAGGACTAGAAGGAGGGTCTGCGATGTCACCCATGGAGGTGAGAGAATTGGACACAGACAACTGCTCCTGTGGGAGGGGTGGAGGGGGGATTCCAAACAATGTAACAACATTCTTTGATCACGTAGTCATTTTAAAGTCAGGAAACATTTTTCTATATTCTTTTTGAGGGACTGATGCTGAAATGAAAATGTTAGCTAGTGAGATTTCTCAGGATGATTTTTGTTGCTAATCTATCATATGTCATTATTTATGCAGTGCAGTATGTCAGTAGAAAAAGAAAGACTGCATGCATCTGGTTACAGCAATAACTGGTAATGGAATTACAAAATAATGTTTCTGCTTGAATTTGTCAATTAGAAAGATGAAGCTCATCATTCATGAAACAGTTTGTGCTTGTGTTTCCCTACTTTGTACCTGAATGGATGTTAAAAACAAAAGCAGACAAAGGCTATTTACTTGTTTGAAAAGCTAAACAGCTCCACACAAACAATGCATCCTCACCTGGGAAACCGGCTCCAGGATAGCTTGTGGCGCATCTGCTACATTACTGAGAACATGCAGATTGGCTGCATTCATGTTCTGCCCGCCAGGCAGTAGCACTGTGACCTATAAACGACATTTAATTGGTTAAGGGTTCTCTAAAAACAATGTGGTGCAAAAGAGAGCAGGTAATTTGACAATAGCTGATAAACTCACCTGTTGAGTTGTACCGTCCTGCTGAATGTAAGCCACTTGTGGCTGATCAGCAAATACGGTCTGAAAGAACAATGAGGTGAGTATGTGGTACTTTGCAGTGAATAATGTTGTCAGCACATGACCTAAGTGAACAGGCCGCCATCCATCCACTGCCTGAAACCATCTGTTTTAGTTCCAGTTCCCCTCCTTTTATTTCAACCTTCTTTAACTTTAAACAGTTGGCTTGTTTGTCTGTTTTATCCATATTAGGAATATCTGTCCAAATTGACACCAGAGCCAAGACATGAAAAAAAATACCTGATACCTGAACCTTTGGCTCATAGAGAATATTTGGACGACAACAACATTACTTGAAACTTTGGCTATATCGAATGTGGCCAAAGTATAATTATAATTATTATTTTTTGCAAACTGTCTTATATAAGTCATGAAGAATCGCTCTCATAAAACAGGAGCCTAGTTAACACACAACACATTGTGTCCTGTTTGTATTAAACACCAAACACTGCCTGCCTAACAGGGAATATCGTCCTACTTACACATGGCATGTTCATGCCTAAAATGTCAGATAAAAATATCTCTCCTCTGAATAAGATCCCATCTTACCTGAGTGCCATCTGCAGGGTGTATGTAGACCAGTGTGTGCTCTGCAGACTCTACCGAGGTATAGGAGTTTCCATCTGCTGTATAAACCACCTGCTGCTGTCCTCTGTCTGCCTGATCCCCACTGTACACTATTTGGGCCACAGTGCCACCTTCAAAATGCACCTGCAACATGTGTATACATAACACAAAAGCTTTGAACCATCTGCAGCAATATTACATCCGATTTGATGAGCAGGAAACATTTATTTAGATGGGTCACTCTTTTCCATAAAAGTAAATGGTGAATTGACGATTTAGCAGCCACCTGTGCCAGCTGACAGAAAGTGGGTGTGTGCAAAAGATCAATTGTTAACATGCTTAAATTATTATTATTACACATCTTGCATCTTTTCAGTTTGTATGACTCTGCTGTAGCTGTTCAGACAAATCAAATAAGACGGTGGACCTGTGTGCCGTTGCTTGAGTCACTGTTAACAGTCTGACTCCACACTGCTGAGGGTTCCTGCTTGGTCTCCATGGCAGCAAGGTGCCAGGCCTTTCACCACAACGATAACTTCCCTCCTTAGACAGCCACGGTGTCTGCAATCCACAGAGATAAGAGGATTTGTGTTATTTTAATTAAAATAACAAAACATAACGATAAATAGAATAGCTAATACAGAAGGGGAGACGCTCATGTCATTGGTAGTTTGACGTCTAAAATCATAGACTAGCATTCAGAATTACATTTTTTGCAGTTTTTTTTTTCTACAGAAATGTTAATATTGTTAAGTATATTTATGAATGGGTGTCTGTCACACCTTCATCGATGTCATATTATACTTGTCGTTGTATTAGTAGCTGTGAAGCTGCAACAATGGAGTACTGCAGTAGCCACTTTTGGGCTACATGGAAAAAGATACGAGCCCATAGGCCGTTTGAAGCTGAAATTTTGGCTCGCCAGACAGCGTTTCGCTCGGGTGACAGAGCATGCAAGCCAAAATAAAGGCAGCATGTTTCTTCGTGCACAGAAAGGACACACAAGACTCTCAGCGGGGGTACGAGGGAAAAGGCGGTTTGCCGGCAAGGCCTCCCGGAAAACTGTGTCTAAATACAACCGCACATCGGCACAAAAACCACGGTGAAAAATCATGTGTCGGTAAAGTAATTCAGAAATCTACTTGGTATAATCAATATTAGATTCAATTCCCCCCTATTTTAACCCCGCAGGTTCTCAGTCCCAACTGGACCATACCACAAAAACCAGTGCTGTAGAAACCCGGGCATATACTGCACTGCTACATTAGCATTACGCTCATATAGTCCCAATGTAAGGCCGCACTTTGAGACAAACATAACTTGTCAAGCTGAATGACATGGACCACATTTTACATTTTTTAGGAACATTGGTTTTGAAGCGCTAAGGGCCTGAATTATTTGGGTAGACCCACCCGTCCCCCATTTCTAGTTGAGTCCAGCCCTTCAAGTCTACTGTGAACAAGGAAGAACAGGCTCCATTTTGGGTGGGACTAACAACAACGGCTACATCTGAAGAGACCTACAGAAAAAAATACATTTTGTACCGATTTAGCTACGCTTAAACAATCCGCACATTTAATGTACAGTAACGGAGAGACTACGAAGCGATCGAGCTACAGAACGGGTCGTTAATCAGTCCCGGGTTTTCTTTAATTTTCTGGAAAACGTACAAGTTGTTCTTACCTCAGAATGGTAGCTGCAGAGATGGCCGCATTGCATATATTAACATAATCTGCCTGGTAACTCGCAAGCTCGTGGTTTCTGATTGGCAGTTAGTTACTTAAGAACAGGCGGGTGTGTTAGTTTAAGACGTTATTTTAACAAAATGTTTTTTGTATTCAGAGGACATATAAATTATTTTAAAATAAACACTGATGTTATAGTTGTAACTTCCTTTCGTTCTAGTTATAACATTTCAGTTTTAGCAGTTCATTTATAGCCAATCAAAAAATTATACCCTGTGGTCATCCAATTATATTTAATCACATCTACAGAGGCGATTCGCAACCTTTCAAAGTTGTGGTAACATTTTTACCACATCCATATGTGGAATATACAAATAAATCTCTTTATTTGTACATATAAATATTTTTTATGTCTATTAAAGAGTGGAGTTGTGACTTAAATACCACTGGAAGCACTACTGGTCGATTCCCTGTCGTGGACGCGTAGAAAGTAACGATCATCAAGTCAATTTAGCTGTAATACAGATTTATTTCCGGTACTTCCGGTTGTTACTGTTTTGGCCTGAAAAGGTCCGATGTCCACCTGCAACAGCGTATCTTTTCTATGTGCTAATTCTTAGTTTCACACAATTCTATTACTAATGTCTGAGTGTCTTTTGAAGCTGATTACCGGAACAATGAAATGCCTGTTTTTCTTGCAATGATGTTGCAGAATCAGAATACTTTATTTATTCCTACGTAAGTTATGTGATTACAGTTGCTGCAAAACAATAAGAACAGTAACAGATTAAATGAAGTTTAATAATACAATATAGTACAAAGTTAAATAATAATAAAAGAAATAGCTCTAATATATATAAATAGCTCAATTATAAGTATCCAGAATATTACAGGGATTGAATATGTATATTGCTCTTATAGTTGTAATGCTAGTGCCCTTAGATCTCCACTAGAGAGAGCCAAATACTCCTGGTAGAGGTTTTTCATGTTTATCTCGCTTTTAATGCAGTATTAAAATTATTTATTCTAGTATGATACTACTGGGTTTGCGATCCAGTAACGTTTGTAACCTTCAAGAAATTAGGCCACCACAGTGGTTGCTTTGTTTGATTGCTATAAAAGTAGATTTGCCATCACTTCAATCAAGTGCAATATAAACAATCATTGATTCTTGCACTTCAGTCTATGCTCAATCACCCACCATTTGTCATTTCCTGTTATTTTTTGTTTGTTTGTTTTACAAAACCATTAAGAGAACTTTGAGTGTTTGAACAGAAGGCCATCCATAATTGTGAAATGCAGCAATTTAGGAAAGACTTGAGCTCCTCATTCAGATAACAGCCTGGAGTAAGTATATGAGCAAGATTGTCAGTGGAATAACCTCACTGCAGAAAAATATTACGACTTTGCCTTTTATGGTGGAGCCGCTGCACAGAATAGACTGTAAAAGATATGTGAAACCCTGCTTTGTGTGTTTTGAAGAGCATTCAAATGACTTTTATTGAGGAAAACCATCTCGTACCTATTCGAAAAAGTACAGCAACAGGGAGATTGGCTAGAACTGATCTGAAGCAAGAAACTTCAAGATGAGTTTCTCACTGTCCTCAAGTGGTTTGGCTGAAACCCAGACTGAAACACTGAGTATCTGTGAATAAACCTGGTGATGCTTCCTAGTATGCTTAAGAGAATCTGCCAACAAGAATGAGAAATCATCTAAATCAAGGGTGTCAAACATAAAGCCCGGTGGCCAGAACGGAATCCAATTTAGTCCACTAGGTTGGCTTTAGGAAATGTGAAGCAAGGCATAAATGTTTAACTTTTAACTGTATTTTCATAAGTTTTACAGCTTTGGCTTCTGATAAACACTTCCCTCATTGCCATTCATACTATCCCAAAGTAAATGAGTAATATATAAACAGGGAAATCACAGAAAACTTCCTGTTTTTTCACATCTGTTATTTATATATATATATATATTCACTGGTTCAGGCCACTTAAAATCAAAGTGTATGTGACCCACAGTATGAAATGAGTTTGACATCCATGATCTAAATCTTACTTGTAATGTCTACCCAGGAAGTTATAATGACTGCTAGATTGACTTCATGGGTCTGATTATATTTGACATCAAGTCCACAACACAAACCCACTAGATCCTGCTGATTTCATGTAATGAATGAGTACTAAATACTTAACTGGGGGAAACTGACACTTCGTTGTGAGTTTGGTTACTTCATACTGAGACAATTCCTTAAACCTCTGAAATGTAACTCCACAGTTCACGTTGGATTTTGAATGCCTTCAGATAACTAATTAATTAACAGGTAGCATTACATTCAAGTGAACTTATTTTATACAGCCAAAGCAATTTTTTATTAAATAAATAATTTTAAAACAACAACAACAAAGTAAACATGTCATTTGTTGCATTCTCATTGGACTATATTAACTGGCAAGCCGAAACAGGAAATTAATTATCTCTCTTTTTTTCTGGATGTATTTTTACTCAGGTATCTGGGGATCAAACTGACACATACCAAAATTAATCTAAACATATGCAAATTAGAATTGCTCTGACACATCTAACAACTGATGTTATAAAAATTAATAACCGATCCGTGCATGCTGCCTGGAGCAAAAATCTAATTTACATGAGGCTTTTTTCAATAAACCATCAGAGAGAAATAGAACTGACACTCTAGTAAAACAAACTCAAGTCACAAAACACCCAAGCTGCATGTGTGTGCGACTGTGTGTTTATCATTACCTTATGTAAACAAAGAAAATCTAATTTTCTTCTGTGATGTTATGTTCAAAACTGAGGCATGCTGCTCACATCATTTGCAATCTTGTAAAATAGTCAAAGTCTATTCACTATGTTTGTATACAAATACTATGAACAAGACAAGTATCAACGGGTATCGTTTTAGTGAAAAGTGCTTTTTCCTGAACATGTTCTGTTTAGCTAACAGCCTAAATGAGTAAGTTTTGCCAAATGGACCGTTGAGGAAAGACAGAGATGCCCAAAAGAATCCTGAAAGCTTCTTCAGAGCTTTCAGGTTGAATGTCTCCATAGACCTGGCATCCAGACCTCCACATGTACAAGACTGTTTATTTGTTTGCCATATGATGATGTACTCCTAGCCATGCTCTCTTTCAGCTTCAGTCCCATTCACAACATTACAGCATAACTTTTCTGATTTAAAAAGCTAAAAAAGAAAGCTAAACAAACTAAAGTGATGTTCTTAAATTAGAAATCTAACTAGAAAACTGAACCTTTCATGTATTACTACAGTTCAAGGTTCTGAGATTGAGTTAGTATCTCAGTTCAAGTACTTTGAAATTACAATTGATGACTCACTATTGTTTACACCTCACATTAAGCAGCTGGTCAAGAAATATAAACTGAAACTTGGGTTTTACTTTAGAAGAAAGTCCTTTTTCTCATTTGAGGCAAGACAGAGCGTTGTAGTTTCCACGTTTATTATTGGACTTGATTACAGTGATGTTACTTATATGCATGTGTCCAGGGAAGACCTACATATGCTAGTTTCCGTCTATCAAGCGCACTGAGGTTCGTTACAAGTTTTAAAACTCTTATTCACCGCTGAACATTGTATGCATGGGTTGGGTGGATTCAACCACTGGGATATTCTTATCTATAAGGTAATTGTTGGTTTGCCCCCAATTTATTTATACACTTATATTCATCAAAATGTGTGGGAGGTCTTAGGTCCTAAGAGTTATTCATTTTATCTGTTTCAAAGGTTTGCAAATTATATATGCATTATATACACCGTATATATGTGTAGTATTGTTGCATTGTTTTCTTTTAGTTAAGTATGTAAAAGCTTATTCCACTAATCTGTTAAAAATATTAAATCATTGGCATCAGTATGTCAGTAAATGTGTGTAAAAGAATGTGTGTAGAGATTATGTCAAATTATTATTATTATTATGTAAACATTTTAAAGCCAACTGTACTCCACATATGTGGTGCAGTAATAGTAATGCAAACCTGAAGATTCAGATGGGTTAAAATTATGCTTCGGGATTCTGCTCAAGCTTTTAAGACGAATAAAGTACAAGCCAAGTGGTTGTGACCAGTAATGCTGCTACCTTTCATGTTGTGTTCATAAATTTTATGTATACATTTATTATTATAAAAATGCAGCGGTACTGACTTTAAGTGACACATGAAAAAGAAACTCGCCCATATTCCTCGTTTCCGGAAACGTTGGCACAAAAGCTCACTGTCTGAAAAAAAAGTTCGTCTTTAAGTGAAGAAGTCTTATAGCCCACAGCTTACTGCAGATAAATATAGTTAGGTATATTTCATTTAGTAAATGACATTATTCCTCCAATAAGTGTCCCAATATTTTGCGTCAGCTGTTAATTCTAATGTGCTTTATATTTTTGGGTGGATGGTGTTTGCGCGCTAGCCGCCTGATGGCGCAGTGCGCACTGCTCTGGATCAGAGGAACCAGGGGAGGGAGGAGGCAGCAGGGGCAGATCAGCCGCGCCACAGACACACAATCCACATTTCCAGAGGAGAGCGACAGTCAGCCCCCCCTCCAACGTTTTCTGTCGAGCTCGGGTAACAAAACAAGCGAAGCAGGACTCGTCTCGCTCGTCGGGGTCTGATCATCAGATTGTTCCCTGGACTTGATTTGGTCTTTATTCTCTCGGAGGTCACCTTACAGAAATAGCTCACAGGATATAAGTTATTTACAGTAGCATTATCCGAGATCCTGGAAGATGGGTTCGGTCCCAGCGATATCTGTCCTTATTTTGGGCATTGTGGTTCCAACGTTGGCCGGCTACATTGAGGTATGTGAGAAGAAATGTTTCCTGATTTACTGTGTAGGCCTACCAGGTTAGTCTAAGATCCAAAGACCAATGTGGTAGCCTCAAGCAAAAGCTGATTATTTTGCCCTGTCCTCACATGAGGTACTTACGGCTAAGCTTTGCCGATCTTCTAATGAATACACTATGTTACCTTGGTTGATGTGAAATATACTGATAAGACTTTTTCTCTTCCACACTCGGATTCCCACAGGTAGCGGAATGAATTCAGCAGGGAGGAAAGGGTTTATGAAATCTTTGTTACCTGCTTTTTTTATAGTTGCAAATGCTTCGCCTTGTGTTCATACATATTAAAACTACTTAAATATTACTCAGTTTACTTCCTTTAATTCATTCTGATGCACTGATTGCAGTTTATTGGCGAGTTGACCAGCGTGGGGCTCAAATGTCCTATAACGAGAACTATAGCAGGATTTGGTGCAGAGATCAAACGAAAGACAATTGGTGCTTAGTCAGGCATTTAGGGAAACATAGAACCTCTGCACTGGATCACACACAGTCATGCAGCCTGCTGTACGTCATGAATGTATAGACGATATTACAGAAAGGGGTATCCTTTTACCTATGCAGTCTATTTTAATTGTAGCTTTTCCTGTGTCAACAGGATGTCCACCTTTTATAGCAGACTTGAGTTCCTGCTCTATAGAGTGGATAATATATTTAGAAGCACTGAATTACCTCTCAGTAGTTGATATGTTTGACACAAATGGTCCAATTGTTGGTCTCCTTGTTCAAGCACTCACGCTCTCACACTTGCACACTTATCTACGTGATGTCCTATTTTCCTGCTGGCTCACCAAAACTGTGATGCCTGCAGTGTCAGACGTGTGTGTCAGTGGATAACAATGCACCCATTTTCACAGCAAACAGCCCCACCACCCTCCTCCCCCTCAGAGGTTAAAGCATAAGTATTGCTGCTTACTGTGGAAGCAGCCATGACAAAACATTTTAACGAGTTATATTTTCCTGGCACTTGTATTTAGCAGGGAATGTTTCTCTCTCCTGTATTTGCGACCCCCAAAAAAAACCTCGGCCATTTTGAGGCGGTATTGGCTGGCATTGTGTGTGGGGAAATAATGGTTATTATGTCCCCAACAAAATCTATGCTGCTGCACACTCTACAAAGACCTCTCCCCTCTGCAATGATTGCCTCCTCAGTCAGCCTTACTAACCACACGGACGTGCTGATCGATACAGGACAGACTCTCCTGAGATGATTAATGGATGAAATCAATGAATTTCCTGATCAGTCACCCAGATTAAATTCAGAAATTTATGGAAGCTGCTCTGCATCTTGACTGTAATGCACATGCTGAGGATTCCTGTGGTTTAATCGATGGGTGTCCTGGAGGACGGGCCTTTTTTCTTTGTTGGATTATTGCAGTAAAACACTGCATGGACAGAATATGGATATTCATATTTGTTTTTGCACCTGCCTTCTTTGCAAATACACTTTCTTCACAAAGAAAAAGATTTGATATTGAACCAAACTATGCTGCTGTTAGGTAAAACAGAAATAAAAATGCCTTAGAGCTGAAGAAATAAGATGACAAACCCCAAGGGATAAATATTTTACAATGTATTTATTCAATTTATGATCTGACTATTCAGGATCAACATCAGCTCACAGCTCAATTTATTAAGGTAAAATACATATTCACAAAGGTTAGCTTTTTTCTAAGAATTGAGTTGAACACTGAGGTGTATCTAAACAGACACAATAATGAAGTCAAGCTGTTTTGCCCTTTCAATATAAATATCAGTAGTTTGAACCAAGCAGCCATCTTCCTCCTTTTCACTGCTGCTTTTGTTTGCTAGTGGAGTCGCTGGTGTGTGGAGATTGGGCAATGCTAATGAGGTTGTGGACGCACAGCTAAGGTAGCTGAAGCCACTGAGAGCTTCTAAGAATCACTCACTGTTGCTCAGACATGGTTGTTGCCCCTCTCATCCAATACTCACCTTCCATTGTTCCTCATTTCTTTTCAGTTGTGATTGTCAAGCTTCTAAGAATCACACTGACCATTTGTCAGACATGGTTTTCCCCTTTTATCCAGTATTCACCTTCCGTTGTTCCTCATTTTGTTTCTGCTGTGATTGCCAAACTGCTCTCTCATTTTGTAATTCCGCCTTTTTCGTGTTTCGGGAGTAGCCTGCTGACTTCAGCTGTGCAAACAGTTTAGTTTTGTTGAATACCTGTGAGAGTGGCAGATTGTGAGCTTTTGTTTCTTCAGCTGTAGGTTAGCTTTCTCATCTGGCCATCTCTGTATTGCAGGGTTTACTGCAGTGAGGTTTGTTTTTTTGTGTGTGTGTGTGTTTTGTTTTGTTTTTTGACCGTTTCATTTCAGATCCAAAAAACAAGAATCTGGGTTTTTATTTAAATGTCACTCACTTGTGGAGAATCATGAGTGAACAGCTGCATCTTTTCTGGAGATAATTTGGAAATGAGAAGCAGGTTTACCCAGAGAATTACATCACACACAGGCATTCGCCAATATAGCTCCCACTGGATTAATAGAATACAGAATATCAGGAACAGCTATTACATTCAGTACATTTTATTCTCTACTTACTTAGCAAACAGTGATTATCACAACGCACACAGTGTAAAATGTAGTGTTATGCAACACCACATCACATTTTTGTGCCTGTCATTAAAAAATGTTAGTGTTTTCCTTCAAGCTGGCCTGTAGCATCAGATACATCATCATGTTTCTAAGCTCAAGGCAAGACAGAACTTGTATGGAAGAGACAGCAGTGCTAACTCATGCTAGTAGAGTGACTTTGGCAAAACTCTGTTTACAAACATGCATTAGTCAGAATAGCCTTAGAGGAATGGACGAGCAGAGGTAATCGAGAGAAGATTTTTTTCCTCTTTCAACAATGTTTTCTCATAAGCCAAAGCCTGTGTGCGTGCTTATAGGCAAGCTGATATTAAAGTGTGCTTTCAAGTGTATTTGCTCTGGATATGGGCTGATAGTGAACAATTGCATGTGAATGACTGCCCCCACTTGGTTGTGATTGTTGGGGCGGGAGCTATGGAGCTGTCGGTTAGCAGGCTTGAATGATTTCCTATGAAGGCCTTTTGTGTGTCCTTGAATAGCCTGAGACAACCCAGGGTGTCCTTACCATACAGAGGGGATCTCGATGCCCAGCAGAAATAAGGACAAAGACTGCTGGCAATGTTTTATCTGGGAGCATTTGCATTTGATAATGATCTGTCAATATAACATAGTGGGTGGTGGAGCACAGTTAAAGCCTTCCATAGGCTGGTGCTTTTCTTTGCTCTGTAAGCTGTAAAGATTGCCTTTTTGACCTCCACGTTCAGCCATGTCAGTCAAGGTGAAGGCGGTGACATGTGCTCCATCAGCAGAGCATCAGCCTCACCCGCCCTTGAATTTGTAGATTAGCACCTAAAACCTTGCTTTCAATTGTTGGGACAGCCCCGTATCCCAAGAATCCTCTTAGTGACAAGAAACACTGGGTGCTTATAGATCTGCAAAGGGAACGGTACTAATCCCAGAAACCCTGTCCCAACACACACTCATACGCTCACTGATTTCACTCGCCCACACAGTGAGACCCTCATTTCCACACCCTGCAGAGGCAAACTGACTTCAAAGTGGCACAGAAAACAGTGAGTCACCTGTGTGTAATATCAGTGGCGTTCGCTCAACACTGAAGTCTGCTCTATGGCTAACAGTAGGAAGGTATGTCTGATTGAATCTAAGCCCTTAATCTCTAACCTTTCATTTCCTCAAAGATACCTTCCTGCCACTCGGTTCATCTAGACTTTTCTGTCTCCGTCTGTCTCTCCGTCTTTCTTTTCACTGCCTGATTCTTGGCTGATTCTTCCTCCAAGCTTGTGCATGTCTCCTGGAGCGATTCCATCGACAGACACACTCGCGGCTCATCCTGAGGATTTAAATAGAGAGGCCTCATCAGGCGAGCCTTGTTCTCACGATGCCAGGCTTTGTCTCCGAGGCTCTGCGCGCGCCCTAATTATCCAAAGTGAGCAGAGTTGTCTTTTTTTCTTTTTTGCAACTGGAAATGTGTCTGCGTGTGGGTGTGTGTTTGTGCACCCGAGTCCTCTTGCAGCTCTGCTCATCACATATTTAGTCAGTTTTTCTCGGTGAGAGATCCTGGGCGATGGGGACTTGGCTCAGAGTCAGTGGGTTCAAATCAAGACACCCATGGCTGCACATCACTTAAGTTGCATCAGGCCCTCTGCCATATGTAGGACAATCTGCACAGCCATAACAATCTACCCCATGTATATGCAGTCAAGGTGAACGGCACTACACCTGTGTCTGTGTATTCTCAACAATAGCCTGGCTCAGCACAGATGCCAAGATGTCAGTTTGTATGCCACAGTGCTCAGGAATGCATAGCCTGAAGTCCAAAGGCCTCACTTTATTGTGCTGTGAGCAGCTCTGTTCCTGTGATAGCACTGAAAGTAACTATACACTGTGGCGAGTTCAGCAGACAAACACATGCCTTTTAATCCGTTTTAAAGGAGCCCTGCCATTTCGGACTTTATTTTTTAATGTAGTTTCTGTTTGACAAAGAGAAGTCAGTCAGTGTGGGCTGGATAAACCCTGTCAACCCCCTACTCGGTTTGAACGTGGGTTTGTGTGTGTTTGTGTGTCCCCGCAGCTCAGTGAGTCACTCTTGCTGCTTGAAATTTTCTTCCCATGAATAAAATATCTGGTGTGCTATCTATGAGTTACAGTGCACTCGTGTCTGTGCTTATGGCCCCACCTGTCTCACCCTTAGTCCCTGCTTGTCCATATGAGAGGAGGACTTTGTCTACTGTCCCCTCCCCTCGCTCCTGGTCTTATTCAGGTGTGCAGATCAATGAGTCATGTGCAGGCGCGAGCGAGGCCTCTGCACTGATTTGTCTGGGGTTTTTTTTTTCCTCTTTTCTTTTCTTTTTTTACTTGCACACAGTGGGATAAGATAGAGGCAGGCAGCAAAGAATCAAAGAGCCAGTTTAACTGTGTGCCAGGCATTGTTTCCTGCTGTTTGCATGTTCATTTGCATCACAACATGTAAAAGCAAAAATTACTCAAGGGGTGTGTGTTTTGTTTTTTTTGGGGGGGTTTTGCCCCCCCCCCCCCCTTCCCCCCTCCCCCCCTCAATCTGTTTGAACCCATCTTCAACTGAGTTTCGTCTCTTGGCAAACAAGAGGAGTGAAATCAGACCTAGTTTTCCAAACTTCAATCATAATTGATGTCTTTTCTTGGATGCCATTTTTCGTTTCTTTATTTGTGTGTGAGAGAGCTTGTGGGCTGGTCTGTTTTTCTTTTTTTGTGTGTGGCTATATTTGTGTCTGTCATTATTTTCCACGGTGTGTGCTTGCAGCATGCTGGGAGGTCATATCTTTTGGTGTGTTGTGTCTTGGTGTCGCATTGAACGTGCTTTGGGGCATGATGGGGATGATCACAGACACAGTGACTGCTCTGTTGTTGTTTTGGGATGGCTTGGGTCCCATTTGATAAGGTTTTTCTCTTAACTTAAACTGCATGCACAGGTATAAGCACAGAGTGCCTTTTTTTGATTGGTTAATGGGGGAAAGGTGGTAGTCTTGTCTTGATAAGCAGGCTGAATGACTGGCAAGCTATTTTGCTGCCACAGTGCTCTGTTTTGCTGAGAGCACTGCACAAATGCTCCACCCGCTGCCAGGGAAAACAGAGCATGCTAGTTCCAGCTCCCTCCCTGCTTACTGGGCTTCCTACATATCTCTTCCCACTTTGCTTCTGTGCCTGTAGTAGAAATGCTATCATCCAAATTGAAACCAAGGACAGCACAGACTTCATCCTTTTTTTTTTTTATCCTTTTTTTGCCCCCTCCCCTCCTCTGTGTGTGTAAAGAGATGAAAATGTCAGAACAGTAAGAGATAGAAGCATTGCAGTGTAACTATATACCCCCAGAGAGAGGCCTGCTTCGGGTGCTTCTGCTTCTGCTGCCGCCGTCGCCATCGCTGGTACTCGAGCTTTGTGACGGCCCTGTTAGCAACCAGTCTGATACAGCACTTTGTCAAGGAGAACGTGGCCAAGGACAAACAGCAGCCCTGTAGGATGCTCCCCTGGGGACTAAGACATAACAAGGGAAGATTGTACCCATAAAAGAGAGAAAGTGAAAAGGGAAAACCTGGCATTGAAGCATGAGATGTGTTTTTTCTTTTGATCGAATACAGAAAAACATTTTTCCTTTGAGTTTTGCGCCCCCATAATTATGTGTTCTGCTCCTATATTCATGCACTGCAATTAATTCAGTAATAGTTCTTCATGCATGGTGGAGAGCTACAGGCTGCCGATCCCCTCCCTGCCCTGACAATGGGAATAAATGATAGATTTTTGTGTGTTGTATAGATTAAGGACAGGCTAAAACATGGGAATGTAGTGTAGTTTGGAAATAAGGGAGTATTTCAGGATATTTACATTTAAATATTTTTAGGAATATATGTTTATTTTACAGGGTCAGGTAGGCAAAAGGACAGACTTGTGAATGGGGATTATTTTTCAGTGTTTTTCAATTTTCATTTTGAAGGAATTGAACTTGTCTTTACAAATCATATTTCTTTCACAATGCCCCAATACAGAGGTCGGCAACCTGCGGCTCTTTAGTCCTTATAGTGCGGCTCCGCGTGGTTTGGGAAAATAAATCTGAAGTGTATTTTATTTATGTTAGTTATTTTTTAACTTGTAGTTCTAAATTGGAAGATTATTGTAATATTGAAATATAAAAATAAAATTATATTATATTATTTTTTTTCATCGCTCAAAATAAGCGTCACACTCGCGGAAGCCGGTATACCCGGCGAAACGCCGTGCCTTTATCGAGACTTTCAACCCCAGGTAGGCCAGTTACGGATCTTCGGATCCAAATTATGTCAGCAGCTATTCTCCACCGTCTATGTTAAAAACAAACACCGCTCACGTAGAGCTGGGCGATAGAACGATAACGATATGTATCGCGATATAACTTTTTCTCGATCGAAAAATTAACCTATCGCGATCGACCTCGCCGCTCTTGTCCTCTTAAAAAACCAAAAAAAAAACCAAAAAAAAAACCAGCCAATCCAAATTAAGTAGCGCAGAGCCAAACCAATCACAGCCGCAGCGTCACGTCACGTGACTTGTTACGTACAGCACAAGTGCCAAGCTGCACATGTGTATTTGTTTGGGAAGCAGCCAGCCACCGTACCGCCCGGGTAATGGAGGAAATTAGTGTGCCGACTAGAAAAATCAACCGAGCGTGACCGAAGGTTACCGAAGAGAAAACAGATGATGGTTCCAATGCCGGAGAGATTGTCAAACGGAAGAGCCATAGAAGTTCCGTAGTGTGAAGGTATTTCGGCTATTTCAAGTCTGACAAAAAACAGAGTAGCGTGCACTGTAAATTGTGCCGAAAGCAAGTCTGGAAATACAATAAACTGGTGCATGCGTCACACTGTGCGCCACGTTATTGTTTCGGTGAAATGAATTTCTACAATACTGTTACTGTTAATTCTACTCTCTGCAGTGTTTAAATGCTTACATATACACACAGTTACTGTCCCTCCACACATACCACTCGGTTCTGCTTCTATGCCCCAGCTTTGTTTACTTTTTCCCATCGAGGCTTCTAGACTTCTGATTGGCCAACATTTCTACACGGTTAGGAATCTAGCGCCACCTGCTGCTTTGGCATGTTCATAGCAGCGTTTTCCTTCATTTCTGCCTTTATGTGTGGACGGGATTATTTTTTAAAACGAAAACGGAAAATCTCCGTTTTCAAAAACACCCGTGTACGTGTGGACGTAGCCTCAGTCTCTGACTGGAAGCGCTAATTCGTCATTCGGCTTTTGTCAGACTAAAGTAACTGTTAAAACTGTTTGAAAAGCTAAGCTATACAACAAGGAGAGATTGAGAATTTCCTTTTAGTTCTCAGTTTATTTGATATTGACAAAAGTTAGTCAATTTTGTCTGTTCTTCTGTAAAACAAACTAAGATTTATTTTTAGAATTAATATTTTGTTTCTAAGTGGAATTGACAATTTAGTCTGTTTCATTTGTTCTATTTTGAAACTTAAACGCTTTAGCGGCTGCCTTTTGTGTATTTTGCAATATTTGCCTTTATTTATCTGAAAAAGTCTCATGTTCCTTAAGTACATCTACCCTGTTGAACTTATTATGGGAAATAAATATTTAAATAAAAACAAGCTGCTGATTATTTCACATTTTACTTGTGAGCAACGGCACATTTAAATCTTACAAATATAGTTATTTGGCTTATATCGTGATAGATATCGTTATCGCCTGAAATGAAAAAAACATATCGTGATATGAAAAAATCTTATATCGCCCAGCTCTACGCTCACGCCTCACAGATGACAGCTTACAGTCCTGCGTAAAGATGAAAGTGACTTCGTACAGCCCCGATTTGCAGACGCTGTGCGCAGAGGTTCAGGAACAGAAGTGTCGTTGTAAACATATCACGGCAGACCCGACGATGTTTGCATGAACATGCTTTTCAGCATCTCTTTATTGACCACTTTTCACACACGGTTGCTGTACGCATACAGCCGGCTGTAGCTTTGCAGCTCACAGCCCGACACATACCAACACAACAGCATAGATAGCACAGACGTTAAGGCGGCGAGGCGTGATTGCGGGTGCCGCTCAGGTGCGTCCATCTCCCCTGCAGCCGCGCTGCCGACCACGCCCCGCCACAACAGTTTTTGTTTGGATCATTTTAGTTCAGCTGGATGTCTTTCCTTTTGTTCTTTAGGAGTTCAAAATGTGTTAATTACATAAATAAAATGTAATTTTCTCTGTAGCACTTCATGGATTTCATAAGCAACACACCTTAGTTGTTCACACAAAGCATAAAGGTAAAAAACAATATATACAGTGTTATCTTCATTTTAGATGTCAAAAAGTATTTGCGGCTCCCAGTGTTTTCTTTTGCGTGGAAACCTGGTCCAAGTGGTTCTTTGGGTGTTAAAGGTTGCTGACCCCTGCCCTAATAAGATGCCTGTTCTGTCAAGCAGTATTCTAGTTTATTTATAATTAAACACAGAAAAGCAGCAGATCCTCATGTTGGTGAAGCTGGCCTTTTTAAACTAAAATTTGCAGTTCATATTCTGTTGGTAAGTTACTCAATTAATCAGCAAATTGTTCCTGCACTGAAAAGTCCCCTGAGCCTATTCATTGCTGCTCACAGTGTGTGTTACTGGGTATTGCTGCATGCTCTGGGCTTGATTTTTAGGAAGTATACTTAGCATTCGGTACCCAACTTTCATCCAGCCAGATCTGATATTAGCCAAGCTTTGACCCTCTTATCATCCTGGTAGTATTTGTCTTTTTAATTCTCCAACCAATGACCAGTATAGGTTTCCATTATCTGTTACAAGAGTTACTATCAGCCCACTGCGAAATGACTCTTGAAGCAACAATGACTGCGCATCAAGCCGTGAATTTAGAAGTGCTGTCAGATCACAAGTTGGAGGACTTTTGTTTGACATTATGTGTAAATTAATTTTTTTTTTGTTAGAGCCATTTCAATTTTATGCATTTCTGGCCTGAAATGGGACTTTTTTTCTTTTTCATTACAAAACTGCAGTTAATGAATGCTTCTGCTGCACACCTCAATCAGCCATTTTGATCTGAGATAAATCCCAATCAAGCACTCTAGAGAATTCCATTAGTTTGATGAGATATGAATATGGCTCCGAGCAGAAATCTGAAATAGTCTGCTGTTTTCAGACAAACCCATTAAAAGTCATTTGATCTTCTGCAGCTAATTATAGAGCCTTGTGAGCTGCTAGCTGCCTTCAGCAAACTCCACCTTCTCCATTCCCCACCTTCCCTCCAACCACTCCCCTCAGTGTTCATCACATCCCATCCTTATGTTTCATATTTAGAATCAGTGCGCTATTATTGAGGTGCTTGGAGCTGACAGGCAGGCTCTGCGGCCCAGTCATGTGAGGGCAAAGGGATTTGTCAGCCTCATACTATTTGTCATTGTGCTGATTTAGATTTGGGATCTCACCCAGACAAGTAGCAGGATACCGCAGCAGGGTTTGACGGGCCGTACACTGCAGGGAAAGGAACAGGAGGTGGCAAAGCAAGGTCAGACAGTTGACAAAAAGCGAGTAGTAGACAGGCTTGGAGATGGATGCTCCTGCTGTGAAGTATGTGCCTTCTCTATAGGGACATGACTGATTAGCTTTTGGCCTCAGCACGTCTCACTAGAGTTATAATCTTCACTAGTCTGATTGAAATCCCTTTGCTCTCCCCCTGCTGAGAGGCCGAGGGAGGGCAGAGCAGAGCTTAATGACAGATAAGCATATCTATATTACATCCATCATGTTCCCCTGGTAAAGATGGCCTCCCTTGCATTGCCTGGAGCTGCGCAGGCTAATACAGACGTGTGGGCTGTGTCTCTGCTCCACTGCTCAGGATCTGCAGGGGAGTAGGAGAGGCAGGGAGCTCTGCAATCAGAGCACAGATTCATTTAAAGTCAGCTTGGGTGGTCATGGGAGAGCGACACTGCATGCCGCGGCCAAAGTCAAACTCAGTCGCCATCCATAGCATGCCTCCAAATAGCAATCAGAGTTAGAGAGAAAAAGAATACAACTTCAGTAAGTGACGAAAAATGAATTTAATATAAAATGTAGGACTTTTAATATTTTCTTTCTCTTGAAAATCCATTTTAACATGAAATCCTCAGGGCTTATGGTACATGTAAATTTGTAATATGAGAATAATGAAGGCTGTCTCGCAGTTCATTGATGATAATGTTCCTGTGAGTAAGATTCAGACTGCTGGTCTGTCAGTGCTCCACATTTGGGAAAATGAACATTTGATATTTTGTATGATAAAATGACTTCATTTGAAAAGTTGTATTTTGTTCTCTAACTTTTGTGACAAAGTGATAGAGAGGAGTCCAATTAACTCAGATCTGGGATTTGCATTTGAACAGCAGTGCTAAAAGTCACAAACATTAAGCTGGTCAGTCTTCAAATACCTTCTGGGTGTCTTCAGGGAAAGTGCTGGAATTTTGTTGGTTGTAAAACCTCTTGGGCTGTTTCATTGTTGTTGACCAGCAACACAACCGCTTTCAGCACCACTGCGCTTGACTAATCAGTGACATTTTAGCATAGCCGACCTCTCCCTGAACTTTTCTGATCCTTTAGAAAGCATGGATGTTTTGGGGTGGTTAATCATTTAGACTTTATTTATAACCAGGTTTGTCAGCTGGAAAGGTCTCTTCTCCTGTGGGGGAGCTCCTGTAGTCAAAATGCTACCATTTGCTATTTACTGGATGTCAGAGTAAAACGGGGCAGGCTACTTGACGTTTGCATTTTTCATTTGGTTTCTTAATACTGAACCCCACAATGTTAAAACTGGCTGTGGCATCAGAGTCAAATCCCTGGTATCACTGGACAGGTCAACAACCGTCTCCTCATACACCGTGAATCTGTAAGCTGCTATCATTTCCTGTTGTCACACATTTTGGAAACATTGCTACATGCCCTTGATCTCCTCCTTTCTCCAGCAGTTTTCTGGCTGCACTCCCGCCCCAGGATGGCCTCACCGCAACTCATGGCTGCATTATAGCGAGCGAATGTGATATTTCCATGTTGCCCTTGAAGCTGCTTGCTGTCAAGGTCGGCTCATGCTGAGCACCGTTCCCCCCGCCAGCCCTCTGATTTAGACACTACACTATGTTCTTCCTCTGCTCTCTTCTCTACTGCACCGCACATTTTGGACAAATTGGCTATTTTATGTCTTACTTTGTTCACTAGAACAGTCCGTCCTTGTGCTTCCTTCACCCGGCTCTCCTCTCAATATACTACTCGTCAATTGCACCTCTCACCTCATAGCTGCTTTTTCCTCCTCACTTCCCCAGTTTCTCTTCTGCTTGCTCAACAATTACATGCTCATTAATTGAGGGAGTTCAGGCAGCTGAGAAAGACATCAGTGACAGGGCTGGAGGCCTTGCTGAGGTACCCTGTTACTGGTTCCTTTATTGACAAGTCTGCCTGCCTGTCTGCCAGCCTCCCTGGTTCTGAGGAGCAGCGGTGTGGTGCTGCATGCTGATGAGCATGAAGTCATCCAGCAGAAAAATGAAAAGGCAAGAGTGGGAGTGACGAAAGGAAGGAAGGATGCAAGGTAGGAAGGAAAGATCCAGTTGTGTTTTCACTCAACTTGGAGGACATGAAAAGAAGAGAAGCTAAAGAAAGTGAAGGAGCACAGGTCATTTTTCCAAAATCCCCTCTCCTCAGCATGAGAGATTAGGTGACTATGCTCTAGCAGACGAGAAGGAGGCACACTCCTGTGTCTAATCCTCCCCTTTTAAACTGCTGAGAGTGCAGTACAAAGTAGGGGAAGAGTCTGCATCCACATAAAGTGGCCTGTAGAAAACACAGGCACATAGTTCAAAACAAGCTGAGCCACGTCTAACAGTTGCCTAAGCTCCAAATCTCCCGTGATGCCACTTCTGGAGTCCTCCCCACCACCTGCTTTTCCGTGCCTGGTTATCACTTTTAACTGAGCTATCGCTTCATAACATGACTTCAAATCCCTCACAAAAAGCCTGCATTAACTCATTAACTTGTCCGCCTTGGTGCCACTAGGCTAACCACACACATGACACTTGCAAACACACAGCCCATCCATGTTTACTCAACTCACTGACTAAAAAGCACTTCCCACACAGGGGCTTTTAATAAATGCGCAGCCGATGGCCAGTTTAATCATGCTAATGTGTATGTTACACCGGACAGCGTGTCGGCTATTTGATCTCCACTGGTTCGCGAGAAAGAGCTGGGAGAAGAATATACAGGGGAGGAAGAATCTGAAGGGAAGGGAAAACATGAGAAAATGGTAAATTTAGCAGTAAGTAACAAGAAGGAAGCAGTTGTGAGGAAAGAAACATTTTTTTTTTTTAGTATAAATCGTATTATTAATGTTGTTATTATTACAACAGAGGAGCCTCCTGTCAAGCCAAGTATATATGCATTCTTTTGACTTAGTGGTGAGGTTAGATGTTATGTCTATTTTAGTCATAAACATCTGGCATAGTGATGTCAAGAATGTAATCCGCTCCAGGACACGTGGATCGTAAGCTGGGATAGAGAGGGCTGAGAGGGTCGCCAGCTCACATGCCTCAAAGAGGGAGTGAGACATACGGACAGAGCGGGAAAAACAGGCCGAGAGGTAAATGTATAGAGATGGCTGAGGGAAGAGGAGATAGGCTAGCAGAGAGTTGTCCAGAGCACTCAAAGTGAAAAGAGATGAAAGGAGGGGGATGAAGGATTGAAGGGATTGCTCATGCTGAGAGCTTTTAGTGGGCAGAAGAGAAGAATGGGTGATTGTGGTGACAGGAGCTCTGCAGAAGAGACACGCATGCTCAGCATACCGCGCAGCTGTGAAGATGCTGCAATAAATTCACCTGAAAATGGACCTCAATCATCGCAGTCCTTGAGTCATTAGTGCAAAAATGAAAAGCAATTATCTTCTTCCTGGAAGAAATGGTTTAAACTCCGGTACATTACTTATGCAATCATGCACCTGTTTAGCTCGCAGCTAAGCAACAAGCTGTGGGTAAAGCCCTCGGTGTAATTATCACTTGATCGTTGCAGCACCAGACTTATTTCCAGTAATTTCTCTAACTTATTTTAATCCATATGCCAACCTTCTGTGCACAAAACATCAAGGATCTTAGACTCTGAATTTTCAGCATGTTTTGCTGTTTTTCACAAAATGATAAATTCTTAAATTCAATTACCTATTTAAAAAAAAACTCAAAGTAAGAATTGTGACTCTTAAGTAGCAATCACCAATTTATAGTCTCTTTATTTCCCATTTTAAAGCTATTGTGACAGCTCATTGCTGTGCTTTACGAGCCAGCCCAGGAGAGACGCAGATCAATTTTTCATGATGGATAATTATTGAAATGGTTTTGCGATAGATGGCAGACTCTGTTTTATTCTCTAATAGTAGCATTCTTCAGCCCTGCCTCTGGCCTTCAGCACCTCTTTGTTGCTGTATTCCCTCCCCGACTTCTCTTGACAGTGATTGGACTAACAAGGAAGCTTTAGTCAGCCCCTTGCAATCACTTGACGTGTTTCTTCCCAAATTTGCAGCATGCACTGCAAATTCTACTCCCCAAGCAGAATCAAAAGAAATTTGCTTCCTTCCTCCATCTACTGCTCCATTCACTGTGCTCGCTGCCTCCCGCTCATCCACCAGAGAAAAACCAATCTGCTCTGTATGTAGCTAATCTAACCAGGTAGGAGGGAAGACCAAATGCAATATTATGATGGTTGTGGATGGTCCTCAGGCAATGTTTGATAGGGCTGGAGAGGTGAACGGGTTGGAGAAATATTCCAGGGAGATGAATGCCGTCTGAAATCTATGTCAAGAGGGGCTGTGGTGGAAATGGCTCTTCATTTCCCTCCTGCTCTGCTCTGCTCGCCTCGCTTCAGCAGCAGCTCCTGCCCTCACAATGAAAGAATAATAAAACACAGGATGCAGCAGGCATCCTCATGTCAGCCATCAGTAACTGAACAAACGGGCATCTGAACAGCAGCTCAGTGTGTCTGACGTGCCACAGATAACAGCTGAGAGAAAGATGGTGTGACCACACAGCACTGACAGCACTCATGTGAGAAAATGTATTACAGGGGAAGCCTGCGTGAAGATTTAAATGGAGAGGAGTGAAAACCTTTTTCCTGTGATGTCACAGAGTGGACACGTTAATCGTATCCGTGGCCTTTTTTTTTTCTTTTTTTTTGTCCCTTTGGTTAACCTGTTGGACTCAGGTTATGGATACATGATGCACACTTTGCATGGACTCGTGTTTTTGTCTCTGATACACTTGGACCATCTAACCATACTGTCTAAAGGCAAATTCTACCTTTGTATTAGTTATCAACTCATGTATGGTGTAGAGAGTCAGACTCAGCATTTCCATGAATGTATCGATCATGTTCATGTGTACAGTAAAGAAACAGGTTGATTTGCAGCAATGCACAATGCAGCCCTGTTATCGATTTCAGTTTGCCAGCACAGCTGGGGGTACTAACACTGTGGGCGTTGGCGATAAAAATTAAAAAAAACCCACAAAAATTCATTCTGCATTCAGAAGGCCTTTCACCACGGATTCCCAAATGAATGCAGTGATAGGATAAAATCATCACAGCTGTGAGAACTTCTACAAACCCTTGGCAGTATTTTCTAATCTCAGAGGCACTCAAAGTCTTAGATCTGTTTCTTTAGCCATTTTCCCACATGAACACAGACAATATCAGGAGAATGAAGTCAGCACTTTGTCTGAAGTTGTCCTTTCTCACCTGTAGCACAGAGCAGAAGATAGATCGCTGCAAATAGATTTTCACTACTGCAATTACTTTGATTTAGTTGAGAGGGCTCCCTGGAAAGAGCGTGCAGGAGGCAACACACATCATGTCTTCTTGAACCACATGATTAGCTTTAGATAGCTGGCAGGATAACACCACAGAGTTTAACGCTGCTTATATTTCCATCCATCCACCTCCCCATATCCACTTAAGGGTTACAGGAGGGTGGAGCTTACCCCAGCTGCCATAGACCTGAGGAAAATGGACACAGAAACGGGGAAAACCCTGACTGTTTTGCAACCTTATTTCCCACAATCCTTCACCCAACCAGTTGGTGCATTCAAACCCAGGACCTTCTTGCTGTGAGGCTAACCACTATGCCACCATGCTGCCTACTCCCTATATTTATTGATGAAATGATGATGTAAATATCACACGGCTCTTACACTACCTACAATAACATCAGGTAACTCACTATATAAACCCACGTTACCTGCTTGTCCTGTAAACATGCCATTGCAGACTGGAATCACTTTGAATACCTTATTTGCAATGTAAATGTCACAGAAGCAGGTTTTTACCTGTTTTAATCAGCTTTCTGGTAGAATTCTTTATCAAGCGAATGAACCTTTAAATCTATTTCACCGTTGTAATCCCACTCTGAGCTCACTGTTGTAACACTTCATCGAATGAAATGCAGTCCTAATGAGGATCGTTTCTCTTGACAAAACAACAGACTCTCATCAAGTTTGTGAGTGTTTATTTTTTTTTCTCTGAATGAGCTCCATTGGTCAGGGCGAGCCTGCAAGACAAGACCCCACTGGCCCACCAACTGGAGCTGCATATAAATAGCCCAGACGCACCTTCTCCCCAGTGAAAAGACTGGAAGGAAAAAAGTACTTTGCTCTAATTAACAGTGTTTTTTTTTCTTTCCTCTTGGCCTAGTATCTCTCCACTTTTAGCCTTTTAGTCGGCTCTTGTGTCCACAACCTCTTAAAATGAGACGTAGCATAATTACAAGGTAATGATAACAAGGAGCATACAGTTAGGAGTACAGAGATGAGAGTGACAGCACGCAGGCAATATTCTTGTGACAATACGGTGATCCTTTAAGAGAGGAGAGGAAAACAAACATGAGTGAAGTAGATGTCAGCCTTCTTTTTTTGTTAGAGCAGTTTATAGCAAGCAAAGGAGGGGAAAAAGAGAGATGGCATTTGTATGATTGAGCAGTGAGAGGCTGCCATGAAGTTCATCTTGAAGAGATGCATTTTCAGGCTTTGACTGAAAATGTGAAGTGACTATGAAGGCCTACTAATAGGGTCCCAGCTGCTTGACAGTGCTACATTTGGAAATGATATTGAGTGACTGTATATATTAGGAAGCTGCAAAAATGGTCAGAGTACCAGCTAAATCTTAAAATTGGCTGCTAAGCATACAGAGTCTGGGTGAAGCAATGTGGTGATGCTTTTGTGAAAGTCAGCCCGCCTGGGATCTTTTTAACTCTGTGAAAAGTTTAAAGCAGACTGCATTCAGACACAATGTGAATTTGAATTTGCTCTCACTTTGATGGCTGAAGCGATTTTGCAGTCATCGGCTTTTCACCACAAAAAGCCAACAGACAAATACTCTGACTTGCAGGTCCTCCATTTTCACACATGTTCGTCCAGACTAATTTAGTTTCATTCCTGTCAGGGAATCGTACATCAGCATGGAAAGATTTAAAAACATTCTCAACTGGAATGAACATCTGGTAAAAGTCAGATCTTTATGTGCATCCAAATATCTTTTTCCAGTTAAATCACCACATTTGTGGGCAGCTTGGAGGTTTGACAGGTGGTGGTAATGATGTTTTTAGTAAAGTTAATGAGCTAGTTATTCTTCCTTATTTGTATTTGCAACAGCCATTTAATTTAAAATACACCCCCAGTCCCCCCACGATCCTGAATTGGATAAGCAAAAGGTGGGTGGATGTTTGCTAATGTATGTGAATGTAGTCAAACTCAGCCCTGTTTTGCAACCTTATTTCCCATAATCTTTCACCTCTAAATCGTTTCACATATTGCAGAAATAGTATAACCACACTGTAAACTTGGATAAACACTGACTTTCCCACTGATGCTGCAGTTTTACCTAGAAATTTCTTTTTATATGATAAATAGCAGTGCAGTATATTCAGCACCTGACACAATCCTATACAGCTGTTGCATCGCTTCATTTTGAAGTGCTTGAATTATCAAATCCATTTGTATTTACACCTACTTGTGCTCTAAATGGGCTCTCCTCACAGTTTGACTTGCAGTATCTCAACATCATGACCTCTCATGCTAGAACTATAATAAAAACATTGAAAACACAAAAAAAAAAAAAAAACTAAATTCCTACCTTTTGCCTGTTTTGGGTGATTTATTCTTCTTCAGTTACCCAGATGGTGTTGATATGAGTGTTTAGTAATTTATCTGTTGTTGCAGCATCACTGTATCTTGTAACAGTGCTATCATGGGCAACATATTGTGACATCTCTAATTTATAAACTGCTTTTATTCGAGTCAGGATAGTTTGGGATTCATTTGTCTTGACAAATTGATCTTTGTCCCTCTAGCGCTACCTTATACTAAATGTAGAAGATTGATGTGGTTAATTGGTGATGTCATAGTGTTTTTAAGGCTTGGAGTTTTTTGCACTTCCACCCTGGCTTTTTTTAAGCCCCCGATGTTGCCACTTGACCATTACTAATAATAACTAATAACTCAGCTAAGATCAATCACTTCATATGTTTGTTTTTTTTTACCTCTTGAAGTCACAGTGTATGTGGCATGCAGTTGTCCTGAAACTCTAGCACTGTTTAGTATTTACCTCCCCTGATCAGGATTCCTCCCATAAGTCAAGCCGTGACTCACTGTCTGGTAAGTATTTTAGAAGGAACCAGCAGCAGTTGGTGCAGTATTTGCTTGTGGCATTGCTGAACAGACTGACGCACACTGCCATGGCAATGAGTGCACTTTTTTTTTTGTTTTGTTCAGGAGAGTCCCGAGCACAGACATAGCTTTGTTTACTGTACGTCTGCTCTGTATATGTGTGAACGCCAGGGAAAATGTGCAAAATCCTATAGAGCTGAGGGTCATTTTCATGTTTGCACACAAGGACAGAGTGTTGCTGAATGCACCAAACGGGGCAGAGCAGCTGTTATTGTTGTGTTATCCCCAGTGCCACTCACTCAGCCTTCGCAGCTCTTCTCCCTCTCTGCCACACTGGCTCATATGCCAGTCTCTTGTAACTGTGGCCTCATTCCCTCTTTATCCATTTTTTTTTTCTCTTTTTTTTTCTTCTGAACCACCCTCTTTTGTCTCTGTCCTGTCGTTCTGTCGCTTCTAATGATCTGTCTCCCTGCTTTCTTCTCCTCGCTCTCCCCTGCTCCACTTCTTCAATCTTTCACCCCATCATTTTCTCCCCTCTTTCTCTTTCTCCTTCTTTTCTTCTCTCTTTCCTCTTGCAGACCCAATGTTCGTCTGTGTGAATAGCTGGGATGCTTTTGTAGATCGTTTCCATAGTGACGAGACATTTGAACAAGTCGTTATTCACGTCCGTTTGCTGTAAGCTGGAGAGAGGCCATGTTATCTCCCCCTGGCATACAGGCAGACCCGCACAGCTCAATCACCACAACTGTTAGCCTGTAACCAGCGAAGTGCGCGTGCTTTAGCTAGATTTTAATTACAAAAGAGTCTCATTGATGTTTATCTCCGTTAATCAAGCATATCAGCCTTACAGAGCAAGAGATCCGAGTTTCAGCTAAAATCTGGCTCGTTTCAGGAACTGTTAACTTTGTTTTAACATAGAACATGTGGAAGATTAACACCAGTGAACACTTTACTTTGCAGTTAAAAAATAACTTTAAAGTGTTTTGCTATAGTCCACAAAATCTTGGAAGTTGAGTACATCTTAGACCCCTCAAAGTTCTTATCAGTATAAAATATGATGTCATCCTGTTTCCAAGAAAACACTCACCAATGAGCCATTAAAATGACACATTTGTAGCAACATATTATTTTAATTTCCCAATAAAAAAATTTATATCCAGAAAACGTGAATATTATGACGGGATATATTATGATCATGATGCCTGGTAGCCACCTACCAATAGACTAAAAATAACGTTGATATAGTAGAGCAGTGTTGCAGAAGGAAAACGGCTCTACTATATCAATGTGGTTTTCACACCCATATTTATTTTCTGTTTATTAATGTAACAAATGTGTAGTAACCCCCTATTTTTGCTAATATTTCATGTTTTGGAGAGTATCGCACTCTGAACAAAATCACTCATGTTGGTCAAAGAGAAGGGTACACTTTGGTCCTCAGTCCATTGCAGAGCTAAAGGCCAATTTAGAACCTCCAGTAAACCTAGCATGGATGTCTTTGGTCTGTGGGACTAAACCAGAGTTCTCAGAAGATCCACACATGCACACTCAAACATGAAAACATACACATCCCAGATACAAAGCTAGCAGCCAGTCAGACTGCTCAAAATCAGAACCTAACAACTGATTTTGTTAACAACCTAACAACTACCAGAAGGTTCTGAGTTTGAACGTGCTGATCACCTGGGGTTTTTGTGTAGAGTTTGCATGTTGTTGTGGGTTTTTTCCTGTGTTCCACTTTCCTCCCACAGTCCAAAGACATGAATGTTATGGTATTCGGTGGCTTTTTGTGGGAATAACCAAGTTTTTTTTTTTTGTTTTTTTTTTTTTCTTTCTTTTTTTTTTTTTTTTATAAAGGATCCAATTCGAATTTCAGCAAGATAAAAGTCAGCAAGCACAAAACCGTCTTCTAGGCCTTTTTTTCCCCCTCTTTTTTTTTTTTTTTTTTTTTTTTTTTTTAAATCTCAACGCACATGAACCACATTTCTTCAACCTACTTTTACTCCTGTCTCACAGTTTTAAAAAAAAATACTGGGTTAAGTAGTGATTTTAAACTGACTGTAGATGTGAGTCTGTCTCTGTCTTAACCTTGTGCTGAACATATCCGGGCGGAAAGGCTCAGTCATAGTTGGACAAGCTGTTAGAAAATTGGATTGATGATACATCTTGAGTCAGAAAGGTAAAAATTTCCTTATTGCATCTCACTGAGATCAATCATCCTTTGAACTCTCCTTAATTGATCAACTCATTGTCAAATTTGAATCATTTTCCTGGCTCGAGAAATGAAATGCATATGGTTACACGACTGTATTTTTACTCTTTCACACTTTGAAGCAGTCCCACACAGTCTCATTATCAATGGCATGTTCAATCAAGCACAGGTGGAGGAGCATAGAGAATTACTAATAAGCTGACTGTCTTATCTGAGGCTGGGGTTGGGGTTGGTGTGTCATGGATAATTCAAGGGTGTGGTAAGAGTATTTTTCTGCTCCCATGTGACAGTTTGAAGGAGAAGGAAGAGACTTTTCTCTCACGTCCGGTTCAGTCTGGCTGTGAATGATGGGAGGTTAATGAACCATACAGAGGTGACCGCTAGTGATTAGAAGTATTATGTTCGGTCCTCTGTGAAGCATCTCCCTGTCACCTTAAACTCTAACAAACACCGAAAGACACACTCAAGAGCAAAAAAACTTTCCTTGAAAACAATTGTACTTTAGTTTTTTTGTTTTCAAAGTATTTTTTGACTTTTTCAATGTTGAAGAAGAACTTTTTTTTTTCACTCGCTCAAACACATGCAGACTTTGTAGTTGGACAAAAGGACACTCATAGAGGAAGATCACAGTGAGTAATGTTTCTGTGTAAGGAGGAGGAAGCAGAAGTGCAACTTTCACATGTTTAGGTTTTGACTTTAGAGGGGAGAATGTCATTAACTGGAATCAACTGTTCCCTGAAATGCAAATGCATTTTTTGCACTGTTGGTTTGGGGCAGTGACTCAT
This sequence comes from Mchenga conophoros, assembly GCF_057382185.1. Lineage (NCBI taxonomy): Eukaryota > Metazoa > Chordata > Actinopteri > Cichliformes > Cichlidae > Mchenga > Mchenga conophoros. The sequence goes on from NC_140539.1 coordinate 34,296,914, forward strand.
AGGGCATTTCCTTCTAGGGTAGTCTCAGGACACTTTAGATGGTGAAGACAAAAGGCCATTTTGCTCAGACAGAGGAGCCAATTTGCATTGCAGTGAGGGTTTGCCCTTTGGATTCCAATTCTACAAACATGACACCTTTTTCCTTTTGTTATTCAGCTTTTACTGTCTACCCTTTGAGGGTGGGAGGTGGCAGAGGTGTTTGGTCAGTAGGAAAATGTCACTGTCACAGTGCTGCTGAAAGTCTCTCCCCCACCTCTCGTCTGTTATCTGTTGTTTGTGTAGTGATGGTGCCAGTGGCTCACGCCCAGCCTTCCCATGGGCTTCACGACTGGCAGGAATCACAGCTACATTTGTGTGTGTGTGTGTGTGTGTGTGTGTAATATAAATGTTACGTTCTTACTGAAAGAAGTTAGCTTATATATATATATATATATATATATATATATATATATATATATATATATATATATATATATATATATATATATATATATATATATATAGATTTTGATTCCGTGGTTTACACTTCTCATAAAAAACTATTTCCTGTGTTTCTTATTGAATTAAACTTTTGGCAAAACATGACCATAAGACCGAGGGGAAATAGTTGCCAGCTTTTCGGTATAAATAATCAGTAAATTCCAGATAATAAATCAAAGTTTTGTCATTTGTTTTTAATCCCTGAACTGTCACCCACTTCCTGTTAAGTTGTCATATCCATTTTAATAATGTTTTCCTAATCTCAGACTTACTCCTCATGTATTCAGTTTCCTCTAAGCTGCCAACAGTAATTCCTATAACACATGTCATTATTTCTTTTTTATTGTGATAGTCACCTTACTCCAACACAGTGGGCTCAGGTAAACAGCTTAACCCCCCTTTTCTTTGCACACATTAAGCTCATAATCTAAATAGGCAAAACGTAAGCAGGCTGAATGCTCCTCCATACTTCAAATCACTGTCGGCATGAACACGTCTGTGTCCGTTACATTGATTCTTGTCTCGGTCCACAGCGGCACCCAAAGTGAATCGAATGAAGCGCTTTGTTTGGAAAAATATCTGCGTTTATGTCACCGCTGAAATTTCGATCTGTGCAGCATAAGTTGCTCCGTCGATACTTAAACGAGATAAAAATGCCAAAGTCTGTCTCCTTCCTCTTTTCTTCGAGCTAACATTATCCACAGATCCGTCTGTACGAGTGAAATTCTCTGAAAATGTTTTCTTTTCATTAGTCGTGTTCATGGGGGTGTTTTCATGTCTAAATCTGAACACCGAGCAAAGTATTTATTGATCAGTGACTCAAACCACTGCATATTGTTTAAAGGGAAATGAATTATGTTTGCCTTTCAAAGAAAATGCAGTTACAGAAGCAACAAACTAAAGAAACAATAAACAAGCCATACTAACGGCTGTTATAGAAACTAATACAGAAACGTGCTTTAATTGCTCCCCCACACACATTAGCACAATGAAACAATGGCTGCTCAGTCACACATTTTACTGCAAGCAATAAGACATCTCAAATCAATATTACATTTATTATGTTCCTGTATATTGTCCATGTAGGTTTTCCTCCTGTACATGTGAGTGCAGCTTTCTCACTACTGCATATCTTGTTTAAGTATTAAGTCACCAGAGGGAAGGATTATGTGGATTAACGATGCCAGGCATTTCTCTGCAGAGTCACATGGACGCTAAGCATTCTGTGAACATGAGAAATCCTGACTGGTGCCTCGTACTGGAGCTGCTTTTAAAAGGGGGCCAGACTGTGAGAATGGCTTCACCATACCTCTGCCAAAATTAGACCGGTTGCCACCGCTCAGTGAGGCCTGAAAAGTTTATAGAACAGTTGACACTGGAGCGGACTGCAGTGTAGCTGTTTTTATGCACAACATGGGCAGATTACCAGAAACTGTTTATGAGAGAAGCCAGGCTCCACCGTTTATTCGACTGTCTGGTCACGGAGGAAATTTGTGTACAGTTTGTTTTGGCACGTTCAGAGTTTGCACCTCTGTGACTGCTTTGGTGGATCACCTCTGAGGTGCGAACCCTGCTGTTTTGAAGATTATGACTCTTATGTATTCATCTCCCCTTTCCCACTGTTCTCTCAGTGTGTGTCCCAAGCTCACACGCTTTTCATGCATACTGGCCTGACAGGTCAACCTGAGACCACACAACCACACACATACACATACACACAGATTGGATTAGCTTCTTCTGGATTTTGCCCAGATGCTGTGTGGTAGGTCATGTAATAATTGACCCGCACTGGTCCTGCAGGGGCTTACTGAAGCCTCATTAAGGAATGTTTCTTTCTCTTTTCTTTTTTGGGGGGATGTTTTTGTGCCAGCTGTCTTAGCTACACCTTCCTTATTCTCTTATTTCTGCACACAATCTGCATTGTTACCGATATCGGGCTTTATTTAGTCCTTTTCAGAGCTTGCATGGAAAATCATTTTCTCCCTTTCATATCAAACAGTGGGAAAATGTCCTCCACAGACTTGATAATGGCCTGAACTTAAATAATCCATCTCAGTAAATGTAAAGCGTTAATCCATTTAGACCGTTTCTGTGACTTGTTGTTATTTCATTTCATGTCATGTCGATTATTTTCAGCATTTCTTGTCATTACATGATAGAAATAGTGGGGCGAAACAGGAAATGTTGGTAAAAAGAGAAGGGAAATGACACAGAGCAAAGAAAATCACCATCAATTATCTTCTAATGACTTATCCTCTGGAGGACAGTTTTTCAGGGCTTTCAGCAAAGACAGTGGATGTCTTTATGTCTTTTCCCATATGCCACAAGTAAGTGCTTATGAATTCAGATACATTTTAAAATGCTACATCATGCATCATTATCAGAAAACACCCGATCATCCTTATTTTCTTCTCCACAGTCCCCGTAGAGAGCATGCTTCTGGTCCCAAAATCTTGTCCCTTGCAAATTTATGTTGATTCATCTTTTACAGAGATTTCACTGCACTTAGGTTCAGCATTTATCTTGTAAATATATTATTTTGAAGTAAAAGAGAATTAGAAGTGTTTCTCTGTTTCTTTATATTTATGTAACAATACAGCAATAAATAAGTCAAATGTGTACACAATGTATAGCAAACAGTGGTTTAATGTAGACTAGATATAGATGCTTTAACTCGCTCATGTTTTACCCTTCAAACGACAAACACTCTGTTTGTGTAGCTTGGTTCTTAGAGGGCCAGGCTCTAATATCTGTGGTATATTTATCTGTTACGGGAATAAAAAGGAGCATTGTTTGTGTGTTCATTCAGTGTTTCATGCGTTACAGCACAACATGCCCTGCCATGTCTTAGCTTGTTTTATGTGGAACTTGGCTCGGCTCTCAGAGCAGACCAATAAAACATGTTTGTGTGTAGGAGGCGGACTGGGAAAGCGGTGGCACACACACTGGTGTGTGTTTGGAGTAAAGAGTGAAAACGAGCTGAATGATCCTCAACCCACACAGCTTTTGACAAGCGCCTGTCTCTCCTGCGTTCACGCCACCTTCTTTATTCCATTACAGTCTGCATTGACTTGAGAATAATATTTGAAGCTGGGATATAAGCCAATCGGCGCATGTTTCCTGCTGCTGTTTACCCAATTTGCCTGAGCTTTCCTCTGTCTCACCGCCTCTCCCTTTTTCCAGCTTCCACTCCCTCTCGCCGTCTTTTGTCTCCCCTCTTGCTGAGCTTACGCACAGGAGCAGGTGTTCACACTTACACGATATAACATCTCACGGTGAGTCAGTAATGAGAGATGAGAGGGCTCGATGACTTTTTAGGCGCGGTGGCTTATTTGTCCGTGAGGTGTGTGCCTCAGCAGTTAAAATTACATTCAGATTGTTTTTGTATTTTAGCAGCATAGAGATACACACACACACACACACACACACACACACACACACAATGGTGGTAACGCATGACAAAGAAAATATTTTGTATCGAAGCATATTTCTGTATGCCAACAAAATCTCAAAAGACAGCATGATTTTCAGTGCAATCCAACGCTCCCGTTTGCTCTTCAAAATATGCTGAAGGCTCATCTTTTTTTAATCCCACTTATTAATCTATTATTTCATGTCTCCAGGCAATCTAATCTGTTTTTTCTGTTTGTATAAAGCCTTCAGGTCTAGCGAGCTGAATTAGCAATAACATTACATGAGGATTTTTTTACACCCTGATCATAAATATCAGCAAAAATAATTGACAGTCAAAGGGCTGCTGTACTGTAAAAATTAAAAAATGAAATAGTGGCCTGATCTTCTATTTCATGTTGAATCACATCGAGATTGAAGAACGTAATTAAATATTATTGCATATAACCTCCATTTCGCTGGCCCTCGTGGGTTGACAGAGCACATCGTTCTTGAATGACATAAAGAACTGGAACAATGACACTCCAGTTGTGTGCTTGACTGCTCTGGAAATGACATTCAGATGAGCGACTGTCCAAGGCTGAGTCGCAACCAAACAAAAATTGTCTGTTTCAAAGTTGGACCAAAATGTGCGACATGTTGAATCAAGAACAAAGGAATCTACGTCTCCTGTAGCAGTGTGCATTTCGCCGTGTGTTTTCTAAAGGTGACACGGAAAAGACAGGAACCACAAAGGAGCTAGTTTTCTGTGTGTCACTTCTCGCGCTCTCAGACGCCCTCCATTGCACTGCTCTTTGTGCAGGTCTGGCTCCTAAACTGGCATGTGACTGCAGATTTACCACAGTGGTATTAACTGCCTCCACTCTTCCTACAGTGCTATTGTTGTCTTTGAAGAATTAAATATAAAGCGGGAGTCAAAGGGGTGTCGAGACACACCCAACACTTGTTTTTCAACGGCAACCTTGTAGTTGTAGTCAGGCTGTCACTATCCCCTCTACACCTCTCTGCTCCTGAGGCACTCTGAGAATACCTGAGAAAGCAGGTGGAGAGCAAACAGGCTTAAATTTTTTGTTCAGGTCAATCCTCGCTAGTTGCTGTCTTTTCAACAATTAACAGTTTGTTGGATTTAACAGCGTAAAAATATACATAGTTCACCATGCAAAGTCTACAAAATTTTTCAAATAGAAGAATTTGTTAGGCCAGCAGGTAAAACATTATTATATGTGTGTATAAGTACACAAAGTGGAAGTAAATTCAAAGAAAAGAAAATGTATATAGTATACAGTACTGTATTTGTTTTTGTAAGCCTCTATCTAGCTACAGTTCAATAACTGTAATAATAACCTAAATCTTAGTGTTCAGTTTTTAACCGTTTGAGATTTGCTGCCGTTTTATTCCTTGTTTGATTGCCTATTTTAGTTCAGAGAGGGAGTATTGGAGCAGGGTAAAGGCATAATCAGGTAGTCTGTGTGGACGGACATGTTTTGAGGATGTGCTTGTTGCTAAATGTGCACGTGTATACTTATGTAGGTATGTGTTGGGCTGGAGCTTTATTCAGTTGATGTGTGTTTGTCTGTGTGCAAGCAGACTGAGCTCTGGTTAACTCTGCAGCTCATCACGCAGCACAGCCAACTGCTGATTACACAGCACTTGTTTTGTCCTCACTCTACTCTGTTCTGCATCCATTGTCAGCCTGGGAGCCTGCACAGAATTAAACAGAGAGCTTTGTCTAACACGCTGTTACTCAAGCGTTGCTCTTCAGCTGTTTTGTCCTTGGCTCAGTGCTACAGCGGCGACACCTCTGCCCACATCTTCTCTGTGTTGAGAACCCAGCAAATGGTCAGAAATGTGTCGCCACTCATTGCCTTGATCTCCCTCTGGGGCTGAAGCGTGTTTACTCAGTCTGATGATATTATGACAATCAAGTGGGCATCAGTTCTGTTCCACTCCCTGTCTGGAGACTCCCTAGTGTCTGCTTTGGGACAGTTTGGCATGCAGACCTACATCGCTTCACTGATTAATATGAGATGCCTGTGCAGTAGCACCACTAGCATCACGTGAACATTAGCAGGATGTGACTTATTGTTTCAATGAGGAGCCGATGACACGACCCATGCTAAACACACACCGAGCCACATGAAAGCCAATTGTGCAACAGATGACTGCACAGTAGCTTTGAATGTGTCCATTTGATATCATAAGAGCTGTTTAGTTATCAAATGAAGGACATGCATCTGGGTGTTTGTGCTTCCTGCTTGCTTAAAAAGGAACTACAGTATATTGTTTAGGAAATCATAACAGAGAAGAGTATACAAAGATAGCAGAAGCTAACAGTTAAGATCAAAGGGTGTGCAAGTAAACAAAGATGGGGAATGGCGTTAGAAGAAAGAAATATTATGGATATATTTCCAGAATATCTTGAAAAACCTGCTTATCTTGTTCTAATATGTCTGCACAGCTGACCTGATGATGCAGAGTGTGTGGATTGTTTACTCTGAAGAATAAATGATCTCTACTTTGTAGAAAGACTTTGGTCCCGGGAGGTCTAGACAATCAAAGCTCTGCCTTCAACTAGGAATGTCCTGGTTTGTGAGGCGTGACGGACTGCAGTTTTTTTCCCCGTCTGATCTCCTGCTCTCTGTGTGAAGCCTCTTAGTTACTCAGTGCACATCAGAGCTAAAAATGTTGTGCACAAATCCAATCAAACCTCCACTTGTTTAACCATCCACCCTGCCAAATATTCCCCAGGTGCAATTAATTTGTCTCCTGTCTGAATCCCTCTGCTCTCTCAGCACTGCAGCAGAGAGTTGGCAGCAGCCAAGACATGCAATACTTCATGTCTTATAAGTTCTGTATTACAGCACATAATCCGAATCTGGTTTATCCGATCAGACTCCATAATGCAGAATGGTGTTTATGAGAGATGGGAGTGGGGCAGACAGCTTCTCAAGTCTGTCAACCAGCTTATTCCCCAGCTTTTATGGGCTTTATGATGACTGAGTGTTTTAACCCTTATTTCTCTCTTTGCTCTTGTCCTTCTGCAGGCACTGGCAGCAAACGCAGGCACAGGGTTTGCTGTGGCCGAGCCACAGGTGGCGATGTTCTGTGGAAAGCTCAACATGCACATCAACATTCAAACCGGCCGCTGGGAACCAGACCCATCTGGGACTAAGAGCTGTGTAAGAACCAAAGAAGGTATACTGCAGTACTGCCAGGAGGTAAGACATTGTGACACAGACACGTCTTTATCCTGTCAGTCTCACAGACTTGATGAAACTCATTTACTACTTAGAACGCTCAGTAGCTTCATGAGTTGTCAGTTCATTAAATTAGATGGCTAGGGATGCAACTGTGTGAAAGTGCAAGAAACGTGTTTGAAGTAACAATTGCAAGGATTTTTATTTTATTATTATTTTTTTGGATAGTTGTTTTTATATGACTGCAATTAATCAAATTTAATTTCAGAACCACTTTCGGCTTTGAATGATTATTAAAGCTAGATAATCGAGATAAAGCAATTATTTTGCTGCGTTCTGTTTTGCAGTAATTGTTTTGCTTTCCTTTCCATTTACCTCTCAATGAATGTGCCAGACCGTGGCATATTTGGTTTCTTTATTTATTTCTAGCAGTTATTTAGTTGTTTAATTTGAATTATAATTAAAGTTCAGAGAAGTTTTAACAAATTAAGCTTTGCCTGTTAAGTAAAGTCTTTGAGTAGTTGTGTTAAACAATCCTGGTCTCAACACTGACCAAAACAACTGTGATGATGACTTTTGTGATAACTGAGCATGACATTACGTTGCCATTTATCCCCCATTTGTGCCATAGAAACAAGGAAATTTTCTTAAATTCATGTATTTTTGAACATATATTTTGTCACATTTTCTTTATACTTTTTATACCTAAATAATAAAATAATAATTTCATCATGTCTGGTTGATTTTAAGAGTTTTCGGGTGGCACATGTGTGATGGCTAAACCTGCAGTCTACTGTGTGCTTTTATTCATTTTTCTTGTTCCATTTAGCAGCTTATTGGTGCTGCTGTCAGGAAATATATTAAATGTCATTTACTGAGAGTTAACTGAGAAGAATACTTTGACATTTTTGGATACACGCCTGTTTTCTGTCTGGTGGGGAGTTAGATGAGAGGATCAAACCGATCTCATGTCTGTACAAAAATAAAAAAGCAGTGAACTGGAAAAAAAAACAAGATATCCGGTTTAATAAGTGAACTTTAGAGCTGCTTTCAGGCAGATTTTTGGACAGAGCCAGGCTATTTTCTTTTTTCAGCCTTCTTGCTAAACTAAGATAACCTGCTCGTGGCAAATGAAAATGGTGTCTGTTCAAAACAGCTGGGTTTGCTTCACAGTAGGTTCACAATGAAATAACAAACTTTTGCACAACTTTAGATTATTAAGTATAAATTATTTGTTGAGGACATTTTAGGTTAGGTGGGTGGCATTGAAGACTAAATTGATGTGTACTGAGGGAAATTAGCTACTGTGGTGAGGGGAAAAGCCAATTTTCATTTTTCTGTGATTTGTCGCTAGAGAGGCTATAAGGTGTTATTTACACTATGGTGGGTGGCTTTTAAATTCCCAGATCTTGTGACTGTCATTTTCTCAAGCTGCCTCTAAAACGAAGTTTTACACAACATGGATATCCTCACTCTTATTTACTCAGTACTCCTACTATACCTGCTAACCCAGGAGGCTTCTGGAAATGGTGTCATGGTTTATTATGCAGCCATCCAAGGGAAGAAAAAAAAAAGCAGGGCTGTACATTTTCAAGCAACCTATCTCAAAAGCTTCAGTTGCATTTACCAATGACATTTTGTTGGCATTTGGGGAAAGTGTAAATCATATGCTCTTTCACGGATGAACAGATGGCATCTAGAGAGTATAAAGTGTGGATTAAAGGATCCTACTGAAGCTCCACTTATCTCACCTTCTCTCTCTCTTTCACACACATCTACACACGGACACACACGTACACAAATGTACGTTCTCTCAGTGCTTAATATTAATTTGGGTCTTCTTCTTCCTGCAGATGTATCCAGAACTCCAGATTACAAATGTGGTGGAAGCCAACCAGCCCATTCGCATTGAGAACTGGTGCAAGAAAGAGAAGAAAGTGTGCAAAGGGCACGCCCATGTTGTAGTGCCTTACAAATGCTTAGGTAAGCTTGTGCACTTATGAGTGGTTCAAGGGTCGGGAGAAATCACTTAGGTGGTAAATAACCCTTCAAATCTAGATGTTCTTCATTTTCCCCCTTTGTCTGTATTATCCATCAGGGTGGAGAAAGATTAGAGTATGATACATCTTAGCCACAGGCAGAGGTGACATAGAGCAATATTGGAGTCTGATTCAGTTGACTAATTCTGGCCTTGAGCTGCAGATTGAGCAGATCCAGGCTGGATGGGAGCTAATGTGTTTCAGAATGGATGGCTTAGGGCCATGAGCCTTTTATTGCTGGGGAGGCTTGTTGAGCAATAAACTGCAATCTTATCCCCCCTTCCTCAGACAGTGGCCATAAACTCACACAGACACACAGGGTCAGCAAGAGAGGGGTCTGTGAGGAGGCCTACTTTATTACTCCCCATTTCGCCATTCGCCTGCACTGTCATAGACAATGCTCTCTCTCCCCTGTCTCCTGCAGAATCTCTGTAATCAGCAGTGGCAACATGGCTATATTCTGGTTTATTAAATGTCAGATATAGCCCCAGACTATGCAGGCCACATGCCTCTGTGGCCCCTGACTTACAAAAACACAGTACACTCCTGCTACCGCTGAGGATTGCAATAAGATAGAAATGGAGTCTTGAAACTCCTCCCTGTATTTGTCCAGCCATGTCAGGAAGAAAAAACATCTTCCTTCATGCTGCTAACACTTTCCGACATTCTTCCTCTGTCCAAAGGCCTCTTGCTGATTGAGTTGTGCCGCTTTCCAGGATGAAAAAGCCATTAGCACTTGCACTGGACTGTGAAATAGGCTACCATTCAAGAGCATTTTTGGCAAATGCAGAGAGGTGGTTTTGGGGTACTCCATGGGACAGCAAACACACATCCAGAGCGGCTACTTGGTGGCTGAGACGTGAATACAGATGAGAGATTTAGAGGCGGAATCATTTTTCCAAAATTTCACTATGGCTTCCTCTCATCTGACATCCAGAGGCTACAATACTTAATAGGACTGTACTTTCACTACAGCTGACTGTTGCACCTGAACTCTTTAAGCATAGTTCAACAGCAGTGAAACGACTTCCATTTGATTAGGCCAATTTCATTACCTCTTCTAGAATAATTAAGGATTCACTCTTGCACATTTTTCGTCATCATTGTTAAAGGGGTGACACTCATGCCCTATCAATTTACAGAGCCCTCTCTGCTGCTCTGCTAAGCTCCAAATGAGGAGCCTCAACTGAGAAAGCAGAGGGCAGATGGAGAAGGAGAGATAAACATAAGGTGTTGGTGAGAAGAAGGCTGTTCAGAGGGTTACTGCTTAATTATGTAATGGAGCATTTTAGGGGGATTAGTTGGAGGGCTCTGATCATACGCTTCATGACATGCCATGCTTCTGCCACTTCACCGTGGCTCCTCTCTGCAGTCCATTACTTGTCAGGCCTCTCTATCATATCAAATGCAGTAACAAGTGCTTTTAAATTATTCATTGTTTGCAATGTCTGCATAATGTTTCAGAGAAATGGACATCAGAGGTTCCGCCTTTTGTTTGTCAGTGTACTTTAATTATACTAGATTCAAAAAGAAATGAAATGCTCCAAAGGGAGCTGGGCTTTAGCTGGAAGGATTTGATTAAAAGGGCTAGACCTGCACCCATGTCAAATTAATAGGTTTATATGAATAATGCAAGTGCTAAGGAAGAAGCTCAGTGTAAAAGGAGAGAGATGGGTTGTGCTGTAGTCCATCTCTCTCCATGCAAAGGCTCAGAGCCACAATCCCTCCATGTTTCCTGTCCTCAAACAATGGCTCTGCAAATGAATGCGATTTTTGTTCCATGGCGCTTTAATCCCTGCAGCATGATGTCTTTGTCAGACGAGTCAGGATTATTTTAGAGACTTTTTTATTATTATGTCTAGAATGGTAAAAACGGTTATTGCACATGTGTGACTCTGGTGTTTGTTGGCGTGTCTGTTACATAGTGATTAAATTGACTGCAGACTGCATGTTATTGGAGAAAAATATAGGTGCACTCTTTGTATTTGCAAACACTGATTTATTGAGACAACTTTACATTTGCATTTTGGTTTTATAGAACTAGGGGCTTAAATTCTGCTGCCCCTGGTAGCTGTCTCCAATATGGCATCATTTATTTGAGGCATATTAAAGCCTTTTTAAGATACTTTGTAGACTTTTCAGGAGGCATTTTAAAGCGATGTTTAGGTGGGTGGGAAATGTACATAATTGCATAACATTTATGCACATGGCACATTCTTTGCTTTTCCTGTTGACTAAGTCTATTGGTGGAACAAAGGGCAGGATACACAGTGACAAGTTCAGTTGTCGTAACAGATGCTGAGTTGTGCTATTGTGAATACACTGAAAATGTGTACAAAAAAAGCTTGGTGCGCTATCTGTTAGTATTCCATTATGGCTTGAAAAATGTTTTGCAGAGTCAGAAATAAGTCTTCAGGCCATCACAAAACATTTTCTAGGGTCTAAAACCAGTAGTTAAATGAAGTGTTCTTTCCATTATGTGTCATCGAACTCCAGCTACTTCCTGATTTTAGAAATGTCTGGTTCCCTCCCCAAAAAAGCACAATCCAAATGTAAATGACAGGTTAGCCAAGAAATCAAAAATAACTTCACATTAAACGAGCTATATGGCTTAAAATCAGACAAAGCAACAGGTACATGCATGTATTAATAATATTCCTCTAATTTATTTTAAAATTATGTATTTCAAACTATTTTTGTCCAGGAAACACTCATTTTTTCCATCCATATTTATATTTGAATTTAGGGTGTAGAAATTATCACTGAAATTAATGACAGCAGGTTTCACCTTGAGAGTCCTTGAAACACAAAAGCTATGCGCTATGATTTAGCACCTTGCAGCAGTGAGAGGATCTTCAGTACATGCCTTATATGCATTCGGTGCAGCCAGACCAGGAATTTGACAGTGTTAGCAAGGGCATCTGATAGATGGCAGGTTAAAGGAAAAGTGGATGAATAGAGTATGTGGAGAGGAGGTCACCGAAATAGAAGAGTATGCTCACACTTGCAACTACACAAACTGATAATGCACAGAAAACACACGGTGCTGGGTTTCTTGCAGTGAGCAAGGCACAGCTGCTCACCGAACACCATCATCCATCACCCACTGCAGTGTGACTGCATACGGCATCTGCTTGAAACCCACTCCACCTCACAACCAGAGAAGCCTCTGAGAGTGAGTGGACGAAATGAAAGCATAAGTAAATGAATCGCTTAGCATCCGGTGGAGAATATATGGAGCTGAGGGTTACAGGGAGTCATATTCGTCCTTGAGCTTCTCAGTTTCTCTGGAAAGGAGGCCAGAGTTAGTAAAGCGGAAGGCAATTTAAATCATTAGCAGCAATGAAATAAAATAAAAGTTGTTCTCCTACAAAGTGAGCAAATGTCATTGTTAGAGCTCTACTTGCTTAAAAGTGGAGGACAGAAATATCAGCAGCAAATCCATAAAAATGAAGGGAGTAATCATGCAGAATGGCCACTTCAAGTGTTTATTTTATAATAATTTTGTTATATTATTGGGCTTGGCTGTTCTATTATTCTACTGTAATGCCCTGTGGAGTCATGACAGAGCTAATTTTTACCCGTTAACAATATATAGAATTGCAGATATATGGGACAGAAATTGAGCTATAAAATGTGGTGAAATAGAAGTAGTGCAAGAACAAGTAATGAGAATAAAGGGTATAAAATGTTCAGTGACAGAAGTGTCAAACAAAGCCATGAATCATATCTTCATTGAAAGCCAGAAGACAGATAAAATGTTAAATCAGATGCATTCAGTATTCTGTTGAATAATTTTGTGCCAACCAGCAATTGCACAATTACTTAGATGCAATTGATGTGTCTAAGTAGAGAACCTGGATAAATCTGCTTAATGTGGCTAACCTTAACCATTGGTGGGTATAAAGCAGACGGGGGTCTGAAGGGGGGGTGGTGAGAAGCAGCTGCTGAGTCCTCTACTATTTCAGGCTCTCTTCTCTTCCTATCCTACCCTCTCATTTTCCAAAACACTGCTTTTTCGCCCTCTACCCGCCTGCCTCGCCTCGCCTGTGCTCCAGCAGCCCTGCCTGAGGCCGAGTTTAGGGCGAACCACTAAATGAGCAGTTATAGGACAGCTCCCAGCCCTCATCGTGAAACCTCTAGACCCTGATTTGTGTGCTTTCAGCCCGCGCTCTAAACCTTCTATTCATTGGGCCCTCTTTTTCTTTCCCTGCCTGGCTGCCTGGCTTTCCATCTGTTTCTGGTGGCCATGGCTCTACCTGAGCAACTTGTCACACTGCCAGCATGTGAGCAGTCACTGTCCTTTTTAATCTTTCTTATGACCCCTGCACCATTTTCTCAGACGTGCATGTTTTTCTTTTTTCATCTTAAATCTATTCATAGGAACTCACAAGAAACCTTTCAAGCCATTTATTTCTTCCAGATCCTCTTTCTGTCAGCTCGCTCTATGAATAAAACATCGCTGAATTGAATTCATCAAGCAAATGATGTCATTTTCTTGCAGGAAGAGCCTGGACTACCTTAAAAGAGTCACAGTGTGAAACCTGATTTTCTCCACTGCCATTTTGATTGCAGATGGGTAACAGATGCAGCTATAGAAGGGAGATGAATCCCTCTCAGGTTCTGAGGCAGCTACAAGTGTTAAAGTGCCAAATGCCCTCTCTGTTATACCGCTGGAATAAAGTATCTAGGACCAGGCAGCTATGAATTATTGAATCTTGGCCCCCTTTTTTGCTCTTCATCTATTCCTTTTTAGTCCGACTATGAGATATTTTTATAAACCCTGGCAGTGCTGTTAGGCAGTGATTAGGCTTTTTTTGGACAGATTGGTGGTGTGAATAACAGGCATATTGGTCCATTTTCTGTTTTGCTGTTACAGTGGGCGAGTTTGTGAGTGACGTCCTTCTGGTTCCTGAAAAGTGCAAGTTCTTTCACAAGGAGCGTATGGACATGTGCGTCAGCCACCAGCAATGGCACAGTGTGGCCAAAGAGGTAAGGAAGGAATCACCTCACAGGAAATGGTGGGAGGCTGTGTATCCTGTGGGAAGACGTTGTTAGCTTTAACTCGCAGATTAAACAAGTCTCTTCTTCCTGTCATACGGATCATTCTTATATTACTTGCCCGTATTTCCACTCTAATGTCTTTCCACCTGTCTCTGAGAGTCTCTGAGGTCCTCTGATCATAGACGGATGGGGAGTCCTCACATTTCAGCTGTTAATCAGATTAGTGTTGTGGCTGTAATGCAGCTAATCCCACAGGGCGGCTCCAGAGCCACCCCTTTGGGGCCAGTATGACCACGGCTCACAGAGCCAATCATGTCACTCCCTGCCTCATGCTCCCTCAGTCCTACAGTCCAAAAAAAAATAGGCCAAAGACTGAGTATCATCTTCAGCCTTAGTTTGTGGGGCATCCAAAACAACCTGTAGTCGATAACAAATATGTTACACCTAAGCACGGATAAATCTTGGCAGAGGGAATAAGTGAGTAAGAAAAATGCTTCAAAAACAATCTCTCCCTCACCACCTGCCACTGGGATGTTCTTAAGCAGGGCGGCAAATTCAGTGGAGTTTCTCAGCTGCCATCAATTAGAGCGAGCTTGCACTCAGTGCTTGCATCAGCATTGTTGAAAAATAGCTTGGCAGTTGAAGGACTACATGACTTTTTATCATTCCAGTCAGTATGTGGCTGAAGAATGAGCTCTATCCGCTGGTGGAGAAACCTCCTCTGCGCAGCACTATTCTTGAAGTTAGAATAAACAATGAAATTCAGCTTACATATAAATGTTCTTACAGTGCTGGGAAAAAGTATTTCCCCTTTTCTGAATTGCTTTCTCTTTTGCATATTTGCTACACTTGTATATTTCAGATTCTTCAGACATATTTAGCAAATGTGAGAGCAGCCTTTTTGTTCTTCTTAGTCAGCAGTGATGTTTACATTGGAGCTCTCCTATGAATGCCATTGTTGCCTAGTCTCTTACTTATTGTTGAGATTCACCAATATTGACTAATCTTGATTGAATGGGCTTGGTTGCACCTTTGTAAACAGTCACTTGGAATAGCAAATAACCTTGTTATCAAAGATCAGTGAAAGAAACAGGAAGTCTTGTCCTTGGCATTCTACACTGGAAGTCCTGGTGGTTGTGTCCTGAGGCTCTTAAGATGATTGCTTCTTCCATAACTCACATACTCCTTTATCAGGCCAGGCTTTCGTTGATGCTGAGGTCTTTTAAAATTGTCTCGATTAATAAAAGTTCAACAAATATCACTTTGTCAAAGTTAAAGCTGGTAAATTGGAGAGTGACCGACCCCGTGCCACGTGCCCTTTTCTTTCACCCCCCAGGCCTGCGGCAAGAGCTCCATGGTGCTGCACAGCTATGGCATGCTGCTGCCCTGTGGCATTGATAAGTTCCAAGGCACAGAATACGTGTGCTGCCCCGCCTCTCGCACAGAGTCCACCCAACCTTCCCTCCCCTCCCAGGAGGATGACGAAGATGAAGAGGTAGAGGATGAGGAGATTGACGAGATGGACCTGGATGAAGAGGAGGCTGTCGAGGACAGGTGAGCAATTGCGAAGGTGGAGGGCAGACTGCATCTGGATGTGTTCATGAAATATTGCAAGCAAAATAAGCGCTGCATTGGGAAGGGCGGATGTAACTGGCCATCTGGATGAATTAAAGTTTTGTGACATTGATCCATGGCAGCTGCTCTGTCTCTCTTGATAAATCACTCCTTTCAATGGCTTACACCTCTTCACTTAACCGACTCTTTCCCTCATCAGCGAGACACCAGCTGACGAGCAGCCCACACAGAAGGAGGAATTGGTAGATGAGGATGAAGATGAGGAGGTGGAGGACGAGGAGGAG
Source organism: Mchenga conophoros (assembly GCF_057382185.1). NCBI lineage: Eukaryota > Metazoa > Chordata > Actinopteri > Cichliformes > Cichlidae > Mchenga > Mchenga conophoros. The sequence goes on from NC_140539.1 coordinate 34,312,904, forward strand.
TACCACTATGTCTATGAGGACGAGGAGGCTGACAAGGAGGATGAGGATGAGAAGAAAGAAAGCAAAATGTCTGACAACCAGGATGAGGACAAGATTCTACAAGAAGTGAAAGGTTTGTAATGTGCTGTTAGATGCTTTCATATCATCCACTCAACCCCCTCCCTCTAACTCTCCCTTTATATGCACTTGCCACTACCTACATCTTAAATATAATCAAACCTTTTCAACCTTTCAGCTAGATGCAGTTATACCTAAATCCCCACCGGTCTGTAATTAGATAAGCTGAGCTCACACCAGATACTGTGATGAACTGTTCTTCTTGTATCAGACTGAAGGGACATATCACCCTTTCTCATTCTTAGATAAGTCCAGCTCAGGCTGAACAGAAAGGAGGTTATGAACATGTTATTATCTAGTTTCTGTAGTTTTCTGAGTGTTTGTAATTGAGACTGCTGCCCAAAATGGCTGGTTGATCTAACAAGCTGTACTCTGGCAGCGGTGTGCACCCTGGAGGCTGAGACCGGCCCCTGTCGTGCCTCCATGCCCCGCTGGCACTTCGACATGAGCCAGAGGAAGTGTGTGCGCTTCATTTACGGTGGCTGTGCCGGCAACCGCAACAATTTCGACTCAGAGGAGTACTGCATGGCCGTGTGCAAACGTCTGAGTAAGTCTCACGTGACAGAGGCCGCTTTAACAAACCCTCCGCTCTCTTTATCTGTTTGTGTCTTTGCTGCAAACTTCCCACTGAAAGCCTTCAAGGAAATTATAGATGTAGTAAACAGAACACCTGTTCTGCAGTCGTTCTTTCCACGTTATTTCACAGCCACGTCCTCCTGAATATACTCTAAGCTGTTCTCTTTTGCTTTATTTTTCCAAACAATTATTTTTATTAATTATTTCAGTTTAAAAAATCATATCAAAAGTGACAGAATCTTCTTGGTGCAAAGAAGGTATTTTTTTTATCATCAGTTAAATTAGTTGAAATCTGTTTAAATGTGAGTCAGATTTTGTTTGATATTTAAATGATGATGTAAACCAATTCTTCAAATTACCATTTATTTGCTACTTCTTAATCCGTCAGATTTCATCCTTGCATCACTACACATAATGACATTTTTCATTTACTTTTTTTATGAAATAGTTTATTTGTAAAGACAAGATATAGCAGGTTCATTACTTTAGTGAAACGCTCTACTAATTTTGAACTGCAGACATTTTCCATATTAGTATTATCTAGTAGAAAGAAATCACATTTTCATTAGGTTTCATTTGAATATAAAATTATTTGAATAAAAGATTAAATACTGGAAATGTTATTTTCTTCCAGTCTTCTGCCTGACTGTCAAATCGGAGTTCTCTGTAGCAGTAAAAGAGAAAACTGTAAAACGCATTTAAAATTTAAACTAAATTTCAATTAAAAAAAAAAACACTCATACTTTCCCCTCAGTAGTGTTCCTCTTTCTTCTTCTTTGACGGTCAATGTTTGCTCCCGGCATGAGTTTGTTTCTGTCTGTCTATCAGCAACCTGTCTCTTCTGATCACAGAGCACTGCAACTATTTTTGTTAGAAACCACCAGCATATGTCAGTCAGTAGCCCCTTTTTTTGCACCTGCAGTGATTTACTTCCCATCAGGTTAGACATAGTTCACAGTTGTAACCAACTGAATTTTTTCTTCATTTTTAAGGACTGAAGCTGCTAAATTTAGGAATTAGAAAATAAAGGTCCTTATTTTTAACCCATTCCTCTTTTTTAAGATGACGGGGCCAAAGTGCTTGAGGTGTCTTTCTATTTGCCAGCCTGAAGCAGGACTGTTTTTGCAAGTTGCAGGGATATGAGGAGGGAGCGGTGCATGACTGTATAGAACAGAGCCCTCTGGCTTCACCCCCTGTGACCCAGTTGTCAAATACGGAGATATTTCTATTAGTGTCGGAGATGCGACCTGTCAGCAGAAAGCCGATTGGAAGATGAAAAGAACTGAAATGGAAAGACTGTCAGATTCTCTTAAATTTATCAGACTTACTGAGGGTGGAAGAATGCCAATGAGAGGAGTGCATCTGTGAGGATTTAGGTCCGGCGTCAATCTCCTTTCGCCTTTCAGCTCTTTCTCTCTGTGCCCAGTTGTCTGCCTGTGTGTCTGTCTTGCTGCCTACCTGTTTCTGCCAGGATCGGCTGGTCTGCTAGCCCGTCTCTCTATGTGTGTCAGTCTGTCCGGTTGTCAGTTTGCTGCCCTGACCTCTCGCCATCTGTGTCTGACTTTGCAGCCATGCCCCCGACTCCTCAGCCCACCGATGATGTCGACATCTACTTTGAAACCCCCGCCGACGACAAGGAGCACAGTCGTTTCCAGAGAGCCAAGGAGCAGCTGGAGATCAGACACCGTAACCGCATGGAGAGGGTGAGTTTACCAGCAAGAATCAGGACGCTGATTCCTGAGAGGCAATATGTAAGGATCTTTCCGCTCAGCTGCACTGTGTGACCACATTGTACATGATCGCAGATGCTTTGAAGAGATTTATTTCAGTAAAGCTGGTAGCTTTTTTGTTGCATCATTGGCAGTCAAATAGATATTTGTAGGAGGAAAAGGAGCAAGTGTATTATCTATGTTGTTTTTAAAAAAAAAAAAAAAAAAAAAAAAAAAAAAGAACTTGCTGACAACATTAGTACAGCACTCTATCAGTCATGTTTTCTCACAGTATCTAGTTTATTAGTTAGCATGCATTTATATATTGTGTATTTATAATGAATAAGTCAGTACAAACTTTAGTAGTAATTATGTCTTAATAGAGCACCTGCATTATGTGCCACAACATACCTCAATGTTGCAAATCATGAATGCTAATGACTCATAAAACAACAAAATAATGAACAAATTGATTAATTAAAATTAAGAAACATATTCATTTATATTTATATATAAATAAACCCAAAGCAATCGTGACTAAAATAAAGTTTAAAAAGAGGACAAAAAACCATCTTGAATCTACAAGAAAAAGTATTGTAGATTCAAGATGGTTTCTTGTAAAAACACAATAAAAATAGAATATTGTATGAATTGATATGTTTTTTTTTATGTAAAATGTTTCTCATTAAGAGTCTGTTTCTGTGTTAGGCCTCTTTGTGTTCCCATTTTATTTTTGTAGTCTTTTGTCTATTATGCTTTGTATTCAGCTTTACTTCCCTTGTCTTATCCCTGATTAAGTTTAGCTGTGCTAGCCTTGTGTTTCCATTTTACAATGATTGCTCTCAGTGTCTGGGATAATGTTTGTTCATTGTTGTGCTGCACTGCTGTCTTTAGTGTTTATTCTGCCAATTTGTTCCCAGATCCTTCCTTGTGTTTTCCCCATTATTTCTAGTGCTCTATACTGGACTGCCATTTATATAGAGCTTACTGACAACAGCCTATGTTACTCATGTTTTCTGCCTGTAACTAGTTTAATAGTTAGTACAAGTTTAATTATATTGTATTTTTTTGTATTTACATAGTTAAGATAGTTAATTTATTTAGTACAAACTTAAGCAGGAGTTACATCATAATAGAAAAGCTGCAATATTTGTCACATCATACCTTGACGGCCAATATTCTTTCCTGTTAAGATTCCTGAAATAACAAAAACAAATTGATAACATGAAATTAAGAAACATGTTCATTTATTACTTGCCAAAATAAAGTAATAAACAAGGAAAAAAAAAAAAAAATAAATAAGTTAGAAGTCACATAAATCATTTGAATTTGAGATAACAACAAGAAACAAAGTCGTACTTTATCAGTTTCTTACCTACCTGGTATTGTTTTCCCAACAAAATAGCAGTTTTCTGAGTCATCGTAGGACTGCCTTTTATCTCCATTTCACTTCCTTCCCTCTCTATGCACTTCTCTCTCCAGGTAAGAAAAGAGTGGGAAGAAGCTGATCGCCAGGCTAAGAACCTGCCCAAGGCTGAACGGCAGACATTGATCCAGGTAAGACACTGATCCTTTCCCATGGGAGTCGCCCCTCCCCTCGGTTTGTCCCTTTGTTTGAATGAGGGATGATGGCTTGGGTCCCTCACTCCCTGTACCATTAAAGATCCCGTTTCCCTGGCTGTTCCATCTTTATCACTCTAAGGCTAAATGAGGACATTGTTTGAACGGGAAACCTTCTAAATGAGTCCCCAAGTCCCTTAACAAGCCTGGAAGGCGACATGAATGAAATTGAGACTTGTGTTTTTCTGTTAGTAGAAACTGAAAGAGTGCTATGCAGTTTAGTGTGCATATGTAAGATTTTGAACTGGTTTACAGCACTTCCAAGCTATGGTGGAGTCCCTGGAGGAGGAAGCAGCCAGCGAGAAGCAACAGCTGGTGGAGACTCACCTCGCCCGGGTAGAGGCCATGCTGAATGACCGACGCCGTCTGGCCTTGGAGAACTACCTGGCTGCCCTGCAGGCTGACCCCCCCAGGGTAAATGGCACACACCTGCTTCTCAGAGCAACTTTGTCATCCTTACCTTTCTCCATCTGGATGTTTCTTTTTCCTTTCCGTAGTCAATTTGAAAATAAATCTACGCATATATTTCTGTCAGGCCACATTTACCACCAATTGCAGCTAATCTCATATCCTGCTAAAAAGAGCCTCTGACAACTTGCAGTCTATCATGAAGAGAATGGATTACTGCACCCATAAAAACACATATCCCCAAATCCCCCAAAGCACAAAGTCAATCACATTTCACCCTACAGCTATAATCCTTGTGTCAAGTTATTTTTAATTCCTTTTATCTAATAGACTTTTGATGCTTTTTGCCAGCACACAGTTTGGCACTCTGTTAGAAGGTGCTGGTCACCTTTCCAATACCACTAATGTTGGGTTTATCAGCAAAAAGGGAATTGATTTAATGCCTTCATTTGTTCTCATTTCAAGTTTAATGACGTTGCCAGATTTAAGAGCACAGCTTTCGTTACACCTCCAAAACTGTTAATTGCATCATCTGTAGTCTGATGCTATTTCTGTAAGTGCTGCAGAAGATTTTATGTTATGTTTTATGTGAAGTTAATCATTTTGCATTTCAAGCCAGCATTCTCATTGTTCTTCTCCTCGGATATATGACGAGCAAGAGAAAAATAATTTTCACTTATTTTATGTCTAACATAAAGCTAAATGGGTCATTTTTAATGAGAGTCTAAGGAGCTTGGAAAGAAAAGCGTTTGGACTAGCTCCTTAGACTACGATGACCTGGATGACTGAGAACCTTCACAGACTTTTTAATGAGAGGCACATAACAACAAAAGGGCTTGTCATTTTGAGGATTGGTTTCTTAAATAAACTTAAATCTGATTAAATTTGAATCCTATGAATGAAACATTTGGCTGAATGAAAACAATGAATATCACTTTTTGGTTGATAATTAAAAATGAAAAGGGAAATGCATTACAATGCATGTCAATTATACTCTCACGAAACAGGAATATTCAATCATGCAACAGCCAGTGTTATACAGAAATGTTTCCAAGGCCATATTGTACTATTTGACCCAACTGATCACCCTGCCCCATTTTTCCGCAGCCCCACCGCATCCTGCAAGCCCTGAGAAGGTACGTCCGTGCTGAAAACAAGGACCGCCAGCACACCATCCGCCACTACCAGCATGTTCTGGCTGTTGATCCTGAGAAGGCTGCTCAGATGAAGTCACAGGTCAGTGGGTTTGTTCCTGATAATTATCACTAATACCTCATTTGATTTAGGTTAAGAATTGTCAGGGCCCAGAGGTAATGACATAAAATCCCCACATTATGAACGTGTGATTCAGGAAATGTTTATCTTTTTTTGTTAGAATTAATTAGATTAAAACAGCTAATCATTTATCAATGCGTAATATTTTGCATTTGTACAGTTCAATTTTCTTAATTGGTCCCTGCAGCTGGTTTTGACAATGAAGATGTAATGTATTGGACACAGTCTCAATAAATCTGAAACCTCATGCCGAGCCAATCTAAGATCATATACTCCTATTCCTGCTCAGACAAGGCAGGGATAATGATGTCTCCTGCTCATTTCTGCCCTGTTTGTAAGTGTGTAGGAGGTAGAAAGAGTGTCTGTTGCTCTTAGCTGAAGCCCAGGAGGAGTGAGTAGGCTTGCCTGATGGAGGGAGGGCGAGTGCTTCATTCACTTAAGCCTCAGCCGAAGATTAACATTGCGCAGGTCTTGTGTAATGCTGGACTCTGAGCGGCTGCACGGGGATTTGGCTAGAAGCTCCTCTATTAGATGTACTCGTCTCTGTGTGTTTGTGTGTGTGTGTCAGTGCCCTTCGACACCATTTATCCTCCACCATGACTGATCATGCAGCAGATGGATGAAAAACACAGAGAACAGAGGAACGGAAGAGACTTTCTTTTAAGATAAATAGTTGGATCTGGGAAATGGTGAAGAAAAAACAATCTATGCTGTTGTGCCCTGACAATTTATGTATTTATTTATTTTTTTTGCCAAGCCTAGAGCCTCTGTCTTCCTAGACTTATTTTCAGTTTTACCCTCACCTGTCTGACTTTAGTAAGGTTGCTTGATGCATCAAAATTGCTTTTTCCAACATGGGGACAATGTAGTTTCCTTAATCAGAAATGCTTCTTAGACACAGACAGGAAGGTGCCAGCGGGCTGCAGAGCACCTTTAATAGGGAAAGGTGCATCATTGCCATCTGTTGCTGGCGCTGGTGCACTGCAGCCATGTGCTGGGAGATTAAAGCAGTCAATCATCATAGTTGGAAATAAACACCGGTTACCTGCCAAAAGCTGGTCAGCTTTGTCTGTAGGGGCTTTTTATTTCCTGCCAACCATTTTGGCAGTAAGAATACTGAAATATTTCTCCTCTTCAAACATGTTGTTTATAGAAATAGTGGTAGTGACTGGAAATGTTTTGGACATGCCACATTTTTTTAAAAATCTTTTCCATCAAACGAGTTGCTTTTATTTTTGCAACACTGTGATATGGTGGCGATCATTGGGGCCGACAGGCTGCAGATCCTGTCAGAGCGGCTCGGAGCTTCAAGACTAATTTGAATATTACACGCAGCAACTTGTTTTATGTTTGGAAGTCAGCTGGCTGTGAGCGAGTCTGGATTCATCTCAGGGAATATGCACACTTCCTGAAAGCGCAATTCTTCTCTGAGGCGGCTCTGTTTAAATGTGTGGTCATGAAAAGCTCTCTTTAGTTTAGTACATAAATATGCTAGTTGGAGAACAGAGAGCTGTCTGCCCTCAAGTTTGTACTGTATAGTGATTCATTACATTTGGGGAAAATTTTAAGTCAGTTTCCAACTTTTCCCTTTTCTTTTTTGTCATTATTTTCCTTCAGATTTCAGTTAGATTCGACCTCCTTTTCCTGCTGACACCAATATCTGAAGATTAATTTTAATCGTTTCACACACAGTGACCTCGTGTCACTGTGAACAGCTTCTCTGTGCAAATTTCCAAACATGAAAAGTCAATGCTGTGATCTGAGATATTATTAGGTGACAAAAGGTGGCAACAAAGAGGGATTTTCTGGGATAATCATGTTTGGGGTTTTTTTTGTTTGTTTGTTTTGTTTGTTTTTTTCACTGGTGTATATTCACTGGTTTAATGTTACAGTAATTGAAATGTGTTAAATACCATAAAATTGGCCATTTAAACTAATGTTTCATGATCCAGAAACATAATCCTTCTTGATCATTATTAAGGATTTTTAGGTTTCCTATAAAATTATAAATTGAATTCAATTATGTGTCTTAAATGGGGAAACTCTTTTGGGGGTCTTTGGGAACTGATGCTGAATTTGAATTATCAAAGCGCTTGTCTCCAATTGGTGGATTGGTTTTAATTAAACTAAATAGAATCATGTGCTAATTTCTTTTGTCACGTGATACCCTGTTTATTTTTTTTAATTCAGGTGATGACTCACCTGCGAGTGATCGAGGAGAGGATGAACCAGAGTCTGTCACTGCTCTACAAAGTGCCATATGTGGCCGAAGAGATTCAGGATGAAATTGGTGAGTCCTGTTCAATGAAAGATCCCTGGGCAACTTGATGAAATCAGATTAAAAACAGCAATGGAAATGTGCCAGAAAGAAGTCAGTACGTCACATTTTCTCTGGCTCATTTGGGACTCATTTGTATCCTTTGCCATTAGTTTCTTTGTGCAGAAGGAAATACAAACACTAAAAGAAACCAGATGGAAGGTTTTAGCACTCCAATTATTAAAAACAGAGAAAAGGCTGAGTTGTGGAAAATTGAATACAGCTATGCAGCTGTACATACAGCTATTACTGTGTTTTTAAGGCGCCTCTGCTCACAACCCCTCATTTTTCCAATTAGACCTGTTGGGACGTAGTGGTGCAATTTAAAGCAGACAGTGTCCACTCATTAAAATATTTTTTCTTTTGTTTCCTTTGCTCCGTTAAAGGAACCATAATATAGTGATGCAGCACACGTTAAAGTGGAGTGGGTGCAGTGACAGAACTGGGTCACAGCTTTCGCCGTGCAGTGTTCTGTTGGGAGTTGTGCAGATTTACACGGAAAATAGCTCTCAGAAAAATAATAATTGGTAGTTAGCAGAAATGGGAACAGACGTTTCTTGCAGCAGTTCTGACTGCTGGGGAAAAATATGCTAACAGTAATCAATGAAGCTTATTTTAGAAACCGCTGCTGCTGCCATGTCCCCAGTTTACAGGTGTCGGCATGCCCCAGGTTTATACTCTGTCATTTGCCCTTTTCTGCAGATGAGCTACTCCAAGAGCAGAAAGCTGACATGGACCAGTTCCTGTCATCCATCTCAGAATCACAGCCAGATGTCACCGTCTCATCAGAGGAGAGCGTGGAAGTTCCTTTGTCTGAGGGCAAACCCTACCGGCCCATCCAGGTCACATCCTTGGGGTCCCGTCCAGATCCAGAGGGTGAGCAGACACAGTCACGAGCAAGATCGTGAACAACGCTGTGGCTGTGAGGAGAACAATAGGCCTTACGCATAAGTCTTTCTGAAGGGCAGTGGTGACGAAGCATGTTGCACAGTGAAAGAGAATAGGTTTACATTGTGTTTTGAGCCAAGCAAATGTGCACTGTAGTCCACGGTTGAGACTTATCTGCGCCTGCATATTTCCCACTGGCTTAGCCTTCAACACAGAACTGCTAAGATTTTTTTTTTTTTAAAGTCACAAAGCCTCAGGGTCTGCTACTAAGCTTGAGCCAAAAGCAAGAGGGAAAGAAACAAGCAGTTATGGTTCTATTCTTTTTTACATCTGCGCCAATCAAAAGATTGAATCCTCAAGGAGAGAAAAAATGATGGATGGAACGCTTCCAGCGAGAAGGAAGGCAAATTACTAGTAAAGCCCCAAGCAACATTTAGTATCCAAACCAACAGCCCAGAGACAGAGCTAGCCAATTCTAAAATGGCTCCCTTTCTGGAGTTTAGTTATCTTTATCATTTATTTTTGGATTCTTCCCTGCTGAACTCTTCCTAATCAATTAACACAGCTTGATAATCCTGCCTTTTCTCTTCTTACCTGAGTTCTTTTCTCTTCTCTCCTTTCCCTTTTCTGACCTTCTTTTTTTCTGTTGCTCATTTCAAATGCCAAGGCGATCTATCAGACTCCCCACGTGCCTTCAAGAAAGGTTGGTGCCTCTGTTGCATCTTGTTTTTCTGCCCCCACTCATCTCCCCAAGCCATTCCCATCTACTATTTTGTTTCACTCTGCTCCTTCTCCTCTTCCTTTCGGTATTCTTACTGTTTCTGTTTTATCAGAAGCCGTCTGGTTGTTTTCTACTTTTTTTTTCCCGTTGGCCCCCAGCTATGTTTTGTGCTTTTTGTCATACTAGGATTATCACTTCATGGTAAATAACACATTCAGTGGCTTTGAAATCAGGTAGAGCTAGGTCACAATCAGCCCCGCGTCAGAGACACTGTTGTGTGTTCGTTGTCATCCTGTTCTCAGTGCATTTGTCAAAATACCGTAATTATTTCACCTCCCACAAACTCATTTTCCTCCTCAGTTTCCTACTTCCTGATAGAAGTTGGTAGATTTAGTGTCCCTGTTTGAGGCTCAGTGTTTCCTCTGCTGACCCACAGCCTGAAATACTCTGTTTAATCTGTTGATAAATGACTTAAATTCTTTTTTTTTTTAGCAAAATAGGAAAACTGCTTCAGGACTTATCAAATCTATATACATGAGTGGTCCCATTGTTCCCATGCTGCTGTGACTGTTATAGCTGGATATAAGATTATGCGCAGCCTGCAGTACAATCTGATAACCTGCCCTGCCAGAGTGATTGGCACCACTGCTCAACGAGGCTTGCAAACGTGCATACTTGTCCCACACTGAATCAGAAGACAGTTTTATTATTCTTAATTGTTTGGTACTGACTAGATTGGAGCACCCGCCGAAGGCAATAAGCTGATACTGAATGTTACTCTCGTTACCTTTTCTGATGTGTTTGTCCCTGGTATGAAACTGTAAGTGTGGCATATATTTTTGAAGATTTGTATGAGTTGAACTACAGTGATACGGTTATGTGAGGGATACAAAATACCAGGATATTCACAGTCGTTTAGTGGGGTCTCGTTCAGTGACTCACTGCATGTTTACAGAGAAATTGCAGATAAATGCAAAGCACCACTTCGAGGGGGCCTTTGTAGAAGGTCAGTGTCATGCTCACAGTGCTCGCTCTGTGCTGAAGGGAAGAAAGGTCTTTGTTGTTACCAGTGAACTAAGGAGACTGATGCAACGGGTGCAAGGACAGTAGCTGGATATCTATGTGCAGCTATCCACCACCGATACCGCCATCCCAGTTTGGTTGTTTGCTTGTGCTAACTTACTGTTATTGACTGTGCTCCTTTACCTCCTCCAGGGTCTGCCATGTCTGGCTTAGATGGTTTAATTGGTGCTGAGGAGAGAATCATCAACAGCAAACCAAAGGTCAGCGAGAATGTGGTAAGAGCTCTATTGTCAGTTTGTGATTGTGTTCGTGCCTCAAAACATATTTTTCTTTCTGACTTGAGAGAAGCATTGTTAAAGCAAAACACAGGACACGAACAGTTAGATATCATTCCAGCAACCCCAATTTGATACAGTTGTGCTGATGAGACAGATTAATGAGTACACTGTGCTTTCACATAGCTCTTAAGTTCAGCATTTAACGAGACAGATTATTCCAGTAACTATGTTGTCATAGTTACAGCTAACTAACACTGAGCTATTTGCGTGTCGGCGTTTGGCTTCTGCCAACCGACCCTCATTCAGATCAACTCCACACTTTGTTCAGCAGTCATTGCATGTTACTTTCCTTTGCCAAGCGCAGCAGTCTTCTTCATGGATTTCAAATTATGCTTGGCAGCTGTGTGCGCGAGTGTTATGTTTGCTGTTTCGCATGCTAATCCAACATCAACTGTAAAGCTGCGTGTACTTTTACGTGTCTGTGTTAATGTGAGTTGTGCAAGTTTTTTGAGTGCATGCATGTATTTTTTTGGAAATGCTAGTGGGTTGTTTTTTTGTTTGTTTTTTTGAAAGCGAAGCAAACTGGAAAAAAATGTAAAAATGGTGGTGACAGCTAAAATGTTCGTCGTGGTTATGTTCTGTGACAAACAGACTCTGGAGTGCTCTGTCTCTACAAACAGCAGATTTAGTTTCTGCCTCCTGAACACACCCACTCCACTCATCGTGCTTATTCTTCAGACCGGGGCTCTCAGTAATGAGAGGCTGACAGTCTGCTTAGAAAGACTTGTTAACTGTGTTCCTAGAAGAAAGTCTGTTGTTGATGCTTGCAACCCCCTTCCCTCTCTCCTTCCAGTTTGAACAAGACAGCTCCAAATGTATCATCACCCAAACACAGATAATCCTTAACAGTTTACTGCGTTGCACATTCACACCCTCTCACTCTCCCCCGCCTCTCTCTTCCTATTTCTCTCTGTCGTACATGCACGATCTCACACACACGTTGTGGTGAGTGTAACCTGGGCTCCCCTGTCTGTGTTGACAGGTGATTGATGAGTCACTGGATGTTAAAGAAGTGGTTTACAGTGCAGAGAGAGTCAGCGTTATGCATGATGATGAGCTGGTGAGTACAGCAGCACCCTCCAAAGGGCTCTCTGGGGAACTGTAGTTATCAGTAGTGGGAGAAGATGAAAGAAGGAGGGAGTGTGGGAGTGTGCAAAGACACCAGTTCTGCAGCTGATGGTTGTGTAAATAAAAAGAACAGAATTTATTTTTTTAAAAACAACAACTGCACTGAAACAGACCCCTGAACCCCTCACTTTTATCACCATATTTTGTTGAGGCTAACTTGTTTTGGTTATTTCTGCATGGGTGCATGCTTGTTATGTGACTGTATTTGAATGTACACATTGAAAATCTCAGTTCATATGATGGATGTGAATCCACACAAACTGGGCGTGCTCAGCTTATGTGTGAGACCGAGCGGTGAAATCCCCTCCCCCCCCTTACCCCAGTGGCTGTCCACATATGATTAGTTTGTGTCATATGTGTCAGGTTAGATTGTGAAGATGAGCGGAGGTGACTGCGATTGTGTGCATATATCGAACTAGCCAAGATACTACACAATCCTCCACAAAGATACCTGGCATGCATGTGCACACACTATTCACGAGTCAATCGTGTCCCAAAGAACAAAAAAACTGATTTGTCTCTATGGTTTCGTAACGTAGCTTAAAGAGTCTGCTCTTTTCCACTTAATTTATTTTCTAATTTTAAAGCAACTTTGAAGGATGGCTGAAATCTCATTTCAGTTCACTCTTGTTAATAATTTACTGTCTCGGGTTTTAAAGGGAAATTCTTACATGAATTACATTATGACTATTGATCGTGATAACAAATTACACCTCATGTCACAGTTGCAATTGATCTGATTTTATTGATTTAGCAGTGAACCACCTACAAAACTTCCCCAAAAAACGATCACTGCCAACAGTTCTCTTTAAAGGGACAGAGAGTAAGCAAAGGCAGTAGTGCCTTGGGAATCTGTGCAGCTTTGGAGGCAAACTGCACAGCATAGCAGATCTACTTTCAAATGATACGTTCATATTCATGTTTCCACTCATTATATGCATATCACAGAAGTAGCAGCTACTACAAGATTCCTCTGTACCCTAAACATAAAAAGGTCCAGGGGAATCTTGTGTTCAGAATGGCTAAATAGAACGAGGTAGGATGAGGTAGCTAGTACGTACATGCAGTGTCTTCATTATTGCAGAAAAACAACTTCGCTGTTTCTTTTCATTGCTTCAGTGGTCTGCTGTGTTTGCATTTGTTGTCTCCTGACTGCTCTCCCTGTCTTTCCCTGACTCATTCTTCCTGTTAGGAGTCCTACCGCCCTCTGGGAGAAGACTTCAGCTTCGGTAGCAGTGCACTGATTGGCTTGCTGGTGATCGCAGTGGCCATAGCAACTGTGATTGTGACCAGCCTGGTGCTTTTGAGGAAAAGGCAATATGGCACAATCAGTCATGGCATTGTGGAGGTAAGCCACCTGTTATTTGGAGGGCGCATAACCACACAGCAGAGCTCTCTAATGAACTGTGGCTCTTCTTATTCCAAGTATCAGCTAGCTATTAAATTATCAGAATAGAGCTGGATATGGAAATGCAAATTAGATTATTGTCCCCCTGCAGCATTTATGTATGCCACAGCATGAAGAGTTGTCATATGTAGGCCTTTGTAGTGGTCTTATTTTTTAAAAAGTGCATCTGTCTATCTATCTCTCTATCTTGCAGGTTGACCCCATGCTGACACCAGAGGAACGACACCTGAACAAGATGCAGAACCACGGCTATGAAAACCCCACCTACAAATACCTAGAGCAGATGCAAATCTAACCAGAGCCTACATGGGGTGCTGTAGAGTCTGATAAGAGGATGGCAACCGAGGGGAGCATACTACTGACCAACATGATGCTATTGTTAAAATCATTTGCATACATCCAAACTCCATTTACTGGTTTGTTCAAAACAATCCTTAAGTAATGCTACTACTTCTACTACTGCTACTATTGTACTATAGTGCTCTTTTTGATCATGTTTCTTTTTAAAAGGTGATGTATTTGCCAGTTTGCATAATGGAAAATGTGATTCTGCAGATTTATCTGTAATTATCATACAGCTATCTCAGATCAAGATGTATAACTTTTTTTTTTCCGGACATTTCTTTTTTTTTTTTTTTTTTTTTTTTTTTTTTTGAAAGGCGAATCATATTAAATTTTATTATTTTTGAGCAGCCATCAATAAACCCGCTTACTAGACACTATGCTTTTGTTTCCCCATCATGCAAAGTGTCATTCATGCAGTTTCTGATGGTATTCTCAAAACTAATTGACGTTTTGTTCTTTTTCCTCTCGATAGATTGCTTGTATATGAAGGTTCTTTGTACCAATTAAAACGTTTAGTGAAACAACAACTGAGAAAAAAGTGAAATCATGAATTATTTACTTTCTGTTCTTTGTTATGATAACAAAATGCTGTATACATATACAACTGAAATATATATAAGAATAGATGTTTTTATTCCACCTTTTTTCCCCCAGGGGAGATGTTATGAGTTGGCTTAGGGTTCTTAGCTTTGTCGTCGTGAATGTTTGCAGGCACACAATAAGAAAGCTTCAGGAAAGGTGTGCACAGGCCCCCAGCTCAAATACATCTCACAAACCCTGCTCCAAACCCCTTACTAAGTGAATGTGATGATGTATTCCCTTCTGCCCACACAAATATTTTATCATTAGGGAAGTTCAGTAAATAAAAAGACTTACTGATATGTGTTACATAGTTGAATGTATTATGGAAGCCATTTCCATGCTATGTATTTCACAGACGCCCTTTAGGTTTTAATTTCAGTGTAGTGTCACATAGACTGAGGTGTGCAAAGACATACCACAAACAGACAATGCTTTGTTTTTAAAGGGGGTTCTTAAGTGTTGAAGTAAAAACACAGTATAAGTGAGGCTACTCTGAATACAAATTTAGGAATGATGTGCATTCATATTCTAGCTAGCTTTGCTGGTCATAAAGTAAAGAATAGTATGGAAACTTATAGCAGTGCTAGTCCAGAGGCACAAATAAAACAATATGCGTAGTATGGAACAAGAAATCTAGGAAATGACTCAGTCTACCTTTTTGTGGAAAAAAAAAAAGTATGAATTTTGGCTGGTAATAAAATTTTGCTTTTTTTATTGGGATGTGTAAAAAATTTTGCAGTGTTGATTTTAGGATTTTGGCACTGGGACATGCTTGGGCCGGCCATACATCAAAGCCACCTGAAAACAGTTTGGAGCTGGAGGGCTGTGCAGGCAGACAGAGACACACAGAAAGTTGAAGCTTGGAGAACTGGTTTCTGGAAGAAAGATTTTAAAAAAGCAAACTTGTGTAATTTTACAGCTTAGAGATCGACACAAACAAGTAAACTGAATCCTAGGATCCTCTTTTCTCTCTCTCTTTATCTTAGTATTGTCTTTGTATGCCTGTATAGTTGATGTTGCAATCATGGCTTTTTTCCAGAGGATTCCATGTGGTGTGCATTGTTCTTATATGAAAAAAAAAATATATATATATTTGAGTTTTTTTCTTGTTTTCTATTTTTCTTTCTCTTCCTGTGACAGTATCTCTGTATGTGACTGTCTCACTATGCACCCAAACGGCTTCAATCTTGTAATAGCCTGCTTGATTGTGGAGGGGACTGGGAACTAATATATTATGCATATTAGTGATTTAAAACATTTTGATTGACACCAGTGGAAACAGATTTATGGTTACAAGGGGGATACACATCAATAAACTCACAACTTACATATGGGTGTGTTGTTTTTTTTTTTCATAAATAGCTTTTTTTTGTAGTGGGAGCAAAAGTTAATACTTAAGAAGTGCTTTAATTGGACTTTCAAAGTAATCTACACATAAAAACTCAAGGTAGAAATAATAATAACACTAATTTCTGTTTGATCGGCTGTCCAAAATGTAATCATGTTTAGTTTAATGAAAACCAGAAAATATAAATTTAAGAAAACGGAACAGCCTATTTATTTTTCATTGCACTAAAATAATCACTTCAATACGGAAGAGCGTTAGGGCCACTGGAAAAAAAATCTTCAGAATTCAAGAAAAGAAGAAAAAAAAGACGTGTCCACTTCCCCCCCCCCAGTGGCCCTAATCCTCTTCCGTACTTCAACTAGTTCAAAGAGTTCTCATTCATTTTCTGTTTCAGACGGATTCATCAGCTTATATCAATCCGCCATGTTCTGCGGTTTGATACTCTGGTTGAATGAAATACGTCTCGCGGACTTGTTTCTGTTTGGCGGCATAACAAAACCGTTTCACTATAAGAAAAAAAAAAACGCAGGTGATTCAGAAGTGATTCATCACTGTTTCACGAATAAGCCCACGCAATCACATGACTGATACTAACTATAAGTGAAGCTTTAACATAATTATAAAAATCACACAATTAAATCATTGTCCTACTTTAATTATGCTGATATTTGTAGAAATCCCAAATATAAGATCACAATAAAGCGTTTTTCCAAGAACTGGAAGCGCAGTTCACCTGAATGAATACCTGAACTCTAGCCCCACCTCGTAAACAGGTGTATCCTCTCCTTTACAGTGAAACCTAAAACAGCCACCATTAAAGAAAAGACAGTTCTCGCGCTATCTATATCTAATCTAATAGATTTCCCATTATTTTATTTCATATGTTTCGCCCGTGTCAAGTAAACAGGAAGTCGTTACAGGTGTGTGGGGTGGAGACAGAAACCTGAAGCTGCCGGAAAAAGTTTTTTTTCCCTAGGTTGTTTGGTCTGGTAGTCACCTGTTGTCACGAAGGTAGGGGACGCGTTCTCGTCAGGGAGACATTTGCGAACCCCTCGACTGAGAGGAGCCTTTTTTTAAGGACAAAAACACATTTTTCTTTTGTTTTTTGTTTTTATTTGTCGAATTAACACATTTAAAAACAAAGAAAAAGAAAAAAAAAAACAAGGCCTGCAGGTTCACCTCGGAAATTGGCTTTTAGAAGGAGTGGTAGGGCGAAGAGGAGGAGGAGGAGAAATTCAGACGTTTGAAGTCGTTTTCCATTTGATTAGTGACCCCAAGATGGATCACTTAAGCAGTGGGCCGCGATACACCCCAGCGTCGGTAAGTCACTTGCTTCTTTTTGTTCAGTGATGGGGCTTCACATTGTTTTTACTTATTTCCTGATACTCATGCATAGACGAAGTCAACCAAATTGCCGTAGAAATACAGTGAAAGACGTGTGGGTAGAAACATCTCCACTCAGCAAATTTTTCGGACTTAAAGTATAAGGCTACTTGTGTTTGTGTTACACACACACACACACACACACACACACACACACACTTACTTGATGTCAGTGTATTAAGCTGTGCTATCTTGACTGACTCACTCAGCAAAAACTGGTTTGCCTACAGACAAACAATTTAGTGAGTGGAAAAGAACTTCAATACTCAGAAACAGTTTTCAGTTTCATGTACAGACGAGAGCAGTTGATTGAGCAACCCACACTCCCTATTCAGCTTTTCACCTTTTTAAATCACCAAAATTAGTAATTAATAGCTAAAGAGTATTTAATGAGCATCTAGACATCGATTAATGCACACACTGAGACAATCAGTGCCACATAGCCACACAGTTATTTGTGCATCTGTTTATTGAGACTCAATAACAAGTTACTCAGTATTTGTGTAAATTGTATTCTAATATAGTAACATGCATGTGCTATACTTCTAAAATCTTACAAATGTAATCAGTATATCATAATATCGTATCATAATGGCCAAAAACAAACCTTTACAAGGAAATTAATAAAAGCTGGTGGTGGTTTGCACTGCTCCCTAACAGCAAGAAGATCCTGAGTTCGTCTGGTCAGGGACTTTCTGTGTGAAGTTTGCATGTTCTCACTGGGTCTGTGTGGGTTTGTTCCAGGTACTCCGGCTTCTTCCCGTGATCCAAAGAATGGCACTTTGCGGGGTTAGGTTAATTAGTGATTCTAAATAGCCCGTAGGGGTGAATGTGACAGTGTCTGTCTCTCAGGGCATACCCCACCTCTCGCCTTATGGCAGCTGCTGGGATAGGGTCCAGCCCCCCTGCAACCCAGGAATTAAATAAGTGGAAGCGGATGGGTGGATGTATGGAAAACTCTAATAATTCTGCTTATGTGGTTGCATTCCCAAAGCTCATTAATTACACTCAACAAAATGAGCTATGGAATCTTCCAATCTGCAAAATGCCAGAAATTATTGTTTCAGAACCTGTCGACAAAAAGTACTCAAAACTCTAGATAACCTTCTTTTCATCAAGTAACTTCGGCATATATTTTTGAGGGGTTTGGACATAAAAACATCCAGGAACCTTCACAGTTCCCAGAGCAGCTGGCCCTCCCAAGGTTGCTGTCTGAATTCCTCCACCTTGTTTCAACTTGTTCACTCTAGTCATTCTCCTTTGTAGATTATTATCTATCCAAGAATACTCTACGTCGTAACATTGTGTCGATAAATAAAACGTGTTATTGTGTGATTAGTCCCTTATAGAGCTGGGCGATAGAACGATAACGATATGTATCGCGATATAACTTTTTCTCGATAGAAAAATTAACCTATCGCGATAGACCTCGCCGCTCTTGTCCTCTTAAAAAAACAAAACAAAAACAAAAAAACAGCCAATCCAAATTAAGTAGCGCAGAGCCGAACCAATCACAGCCGCAGCGTCACGTCACGTGACTTGTTACGTACAGCACAAGTGCCAAGCCGCACATGTGTATTTGTTTGGGAAGCAGCCAGCCACCGTACCGCCCGGGTAATGGAGGAAATGAGTGTGCCGACTAGAAAAATCAACCGAGCGTGACCGAAGAGAAAACAGATGATGGTTCCAATGCCGGAGAGATTGTCAAACGGAAGAGCCATAGAAGTTCCGTAGTGTGAAGGTATTTCGGCTATTTCAAGTCTGACAAAAAACAGAGTGGTAGTAGTAAATTTTGTAGTAAATTGTGCCGAAAGCAAGTCTGGAAATACAATAAACTGGTGCGTGCGCTACGTCCACAGGTACCCGGGTATTTTTGAAAATGCAGATTTTTCTATGCGTTTGCACCTTTCGTCCACACGCGTTTTTGGTCACTGAAAACGAAGATTTTTAAAAACTCCAGCCAGGGTGGATATTTTTGAAAACTCAGTTTTTGCATTTACGTGTGGACTAGAAAAACTGAGAAAACGCAGTGTCAAAGGTGTGCGCATTTTTTGACGTCACACTGTGCGCCACGTTATTGTTTCGGTGAAATGAATTTCTACAATACTGTTAATTCTACTCTCTGCAGTGTTTAAATGCTTACATATACACACAGTTACTGTCCCTCCACACGTATGACTCGGTTCTGCTTCTATGCCCCAGCTTTGTTTATTTTTTCCCACCAAGGCTTCTAGACTTCTGATTGGCCAACATTTCTGCACGGTTAGGAATCTAGCGCCACCTGCTGCTTTGGCATGTTCATAGCAGCGTTTTCCTTCATTTCTGCCTTTATGTGTGGACGGGATTATTTTTTAAAACGAAAACGGAAAATCTCCGTTTTCAAAAACACCCGTGTACGTGTGGACGTAGCCTCAGTGTCTGACTGGAAGCGCTAATTCGTCATTCGGCTTTTGTCAGACTAAAGTAACTGTTAAAACTGTTTGAAAAGCTCAGCTATACAACAAGGAGAGATTGAGAATTTCCTTTTAGTTCTCAGTTTATTTGATATTGACAAAAGTTAGTCAGTTTTGTCTGTTCTTCTGTAAAACAAACTAAGATTTATTTTTAGAATTAATATTTTGTTTCTAAGTGGAATTGACAATTTAGTCGTCTGTTTCGTTTGTCCTATTTTGAAACTTAAACGCTTTAGCGGCTGCCTTTTGTGTATTTTGCAATATTTGCCTTTATTTATCTGAAAAAGTCTCATGTTCCTTAAGTACATCTACCCTGTTGAACTTATTATGGGAAATAAATATTTAAATAAAAACAAGCTGCTGATTATTTCACATTTTACTTGTGAGCAACGGCACATTTAAATCTTACAAATATAGTTATTTGGCTTATATCGTGATAGATATCGTTATCGCCTGAAATGAAAAAAACATATCGTGATATGAAAAAATCTTATATCGCCCAGCTCTAGTCCCTTATAGTGTCAAGATTTTGCACAGTGGAGCAGGTGTGAATGGTATTTGACTTCTACGTTGCTTTGCTGTACCGTGCATGTCGTGGTTGTTGATAGAGAGGCTGGGGCTGATTGTATGTGTTCTTCAAGTATAATTAGCAATTTTCTGTTAAAACCTGACATTTTAGATGTTGGGCCATTTAAAGAAATTTTCTCTAACAGTTTAACCTAACACTAAGACTTACATTTTGAGCTTCACGAAGAGTTTAAATACACTGTTTTTACATATATGAATGGATCTTAGTACTATATCTTTGTTGCAAAGGCAACCACAGTAGTAGTAGGTAGATGGGGCTCTATGAGATATATTCTTCCTTTTATTAACCTAGACCCTTTACGTTGCAACTTGATCAATGAATCCGCACATGAGAACAATGAAGTGGATATAGATTGCATAAACTCTTCAGTTAGCATTTAACATTATGATTAATTGTGACAAATATAAAGCTTGCTCTTTACAAATAACTATTCTGCCAAAGCAGCACATTTATATGCTTGAGTCATGACCTCATCAATGGAAAATAATATATTATTTAATTATATAATGAGCTTCAAGTTTAAACAGGCAGAAAGAAAGCCTTTCCAGTGGTTTATAAAGCAAAAAAAAGGCTAAAGCATGTCGTAGTCTTTTATTTCTTTTATTAATGTTACGCTACACAAAGCACTTACAGAAACATGTTGTTTGTGAGTAGTTGCCGCCAAGCAGGTTTGACAGGATTTTACATGCTGAAACCTTTGTACTCCCTCCCCCCCAGTCTCACCTCTGAAAGGTAACAGCAGAGCATGAGTCATGGCATGAAGTTCTCGTTTCATTCATTAACAGCACAAGACAGTGAATCTCTCTTTTCTGTTGCTCACGAGCCAATTTTTTGCTCACAGATTTTTTTAATGTCTCTTTCAGTTGGAAAATTATTTCAAAAGAAAACTATTATAACATTTCAAGCTTCAATGTGTCACACTTCTTGTATCTGAGAACAGTCATGTAGGTCACCAATAGCAGGGACATTCCTTAAATACGCAAGTGTTGGCTTGCTGTCTGCTGCTGTTGCTTATCTTTATGATCATATTTTCATGAGGGCGTGAGATGCTTTGCTTTGCTCTCCTTTGCACCTTTATCTGCACAAGTCTAAACCTTTGTAATTTTGATTAATATTTAGAGCTGGCTGATATTAATGCACCTGAGTTTTACATGTTGATCTTTCTCTCATCTGTTCAACTGTCTGTCTTTCATCAAGGAGAAAGACTGGGATAATGATTTCCACTTACAAGCATCGGACATCAAAAGGCTTGAGAAGAAAAAGCACCCAGGGAAAATTGGGGTTGTGATTGGCGTGGTGATCTTGGCCGCTCTTGTAGCTCTTATGGCTGGAATACTAGTCTGGCATTTCCACTGTAAGTACATCTCTGTTTAATAGGCAAATGTACTGCACGTACATTTTGTTCAAAACCTGCAGCGTTGAACGAATGGTACACACTCTGCTACAGATAAACAATGAAAAAATGTCATAAAAACAAAATTAAATTTACAGTAAAAAACACAAGGTTGAAAGCTTATTGCTAAAGATTAAGTAACTAAATCATTCCTATATTTGTGGCATGCATGAGTCATCTCTACCCATCTGTAATTCTCTAACAGTTTCAATCTGTTGCATCAAATTTCACCGAAATCTGACAAGCTTCAAGAAACAAATGCAGTCCCAAGTTTATTTCTATAAATGTGTAGAAATATATAAGCATACGTGGTTTTCAAAAGTTCAAAAATAACTTTTTATTCTGCTTGTATGTTTGCACATGGAAACCTACACAAGTTTAGACAGTTTTAAAGCTCGTGATTTAAAAGAGCTAGAATCGAGGGTTTACTGAAGGGATAGTTAAATCTCAATGAGAGAAAGAAACATTTGAAAGCCACAAGAAGTAACAGCAGTAACACTTGGCATAGGAGAAGAAGCAGTAGTGAATACTAAGCATGTTTCTTGTGCCGTGGTTCACATTGAGTCTTTTGTTATCCTATAGTCCGTAAACACCAGCGGGTCAAGAGGATGTACAGCGGGTCCATGCGGATCACCAACCAGGCATTTATCAACGACTATGAGAACTCCAACACTCCAGAGTTTAAGGCTTTAGCAAAGCAGGTGATTTCACAGGTAAGAATGCCACCAACTTCTGTGTGTCAACACTATTTTCATTTTTCATTTCATTTCATTTTTTATGATTTTGCTTCAATCTCTTTTCAGCTTAAAGTCGTCTATTCCAAAAGTCCTCTATTGTCAAAATACTACCGCGAGTCTACAGTTCAGGCCTTCAGGTAAGCTCATGAAGTGTGAAGGAATAAATCCTTCACACTTGCCATGTATGTATGTATATGTGTGTGTAATGGTCATGTGTTTGTTGTTTCTAACCCTGCTGTCATTGCTCTTAGTGAGGGCAGCGTCATTGCCTACTACCTGTCTGAGTTCAACATCCCCGTGGGGCAAGAAAGAGCAGTCGACAACGAAATGACTTCAGTAGATAAGCTAGTGAAAAAAATGCGCATGTCTATCAGTGAATTGACTTTTGAAAATGTGGTCACTTCAGGTACAGTGAAAGCAACTGCTTGTCATTCTATATCAAACATACACTTTTGTTTGTTATATTGTCAGTTGTCACGTTCTATCTGGTTGTGATTGTTTTTCAGTCAGTCCTAACCTTGTGTCTTTTTACTTCTCTTTTTTTTTTTTTTTTTTTCAACTTTACAGCTCTGGATGATCGCATGTTTTTAAGATCCTTTAAGGGTAAGTGTTCAAGTTTTGTTTTTTTGTTTTTAACATTTCAGTAGAAGTGCTACTAACAAATCCTCTACATAGACCGAAAATAGTAAACCACATATACCTTACACTATAGAACATGTTACCAGGGACGACACCTTTCTTCACTATTGTTAGTCTCTTTTTAGAGTAGAACATTTTTCTGCCATGGAGTTGAGTAGAAACCAAAAGGGCGCTTGTTTACTTCTTTTTTCCATACCAAATGTTTTTTGTTTTTTTTTAATAAATAACCATTTTTTTATTCAGTTTCACTTACATCAAAAAATGGAAAAAGCTTACTGCAGAATGGTCATGACCACTAACGAAACTACATTTCATTTGCATACTTTTAGTAATATTAATATTAATATATCTGTCTTAAAATGTGTGACAGTGATTCACAAGCTTAAATTCTAAATCTTAATGTTTCTCTTTCAGATAATCTGCAGTTTGCAGAGCATGCCAAGGTTGATTATGTAGGACAGATCGAGTCACCGGGTTTTCCCAACAGTCCGTATCCTCCTAACACCTTCATCCAGTGGCAGCTGAGAGCTGATCACGGCTATGTAGTCAAGCTGGTATTTGAAACATTTGAACTGGAAGAGAGCTGCGAGAATGATTTTATCAAAATCTACGATTCCCTGGTGCCCATCGAGAGTCTGGTTATGCAAGAGTGAGTTAGCCCTTTAAAACATCAGTTTCAAGATTCCTTCAGATAAAAAAACATTGCTACATCTGGTATTATTATTATAATTTTTATTATTATTATTATGTTAATATTTATCATCGTGATCATCACACCAATTTTTTACATGTTTTTATTTTTATTGCGCTTCATTGAGCTCATTTTTTTTCTGTAAAACAATGAAATACTACTGATCTCACTGAAGGATTACAGTAAAATATGAAAGCATGTACCTGCTGATGCTTTTGCATTGACATTTCTTTTACTAAAGTGTAAATTTGGTACTTTTGACTGCTAACAATCTGCTAGTAAACTCTGGAGTGCAGCTTAAAAATTTTAGGAAATTATCTAATTGTTATTTTTCTGGCCGATATTTCGTTTCCAATTCGATTCATGAGTTTCTTCAAATTAAGCTTCAGGAAAAAATTCAAAATGTACAGTAATATTTATAAAGATGATAGAAAATGACATAATCATCTTTTTAAGTAAAATTGAAAAGTAACGGTAACAAAATTAAACTTAATGAAATAAAGATGAAGCCAACAGAAACCTCTCATCTGCGAAAAGCAGAGATTCTGAGACCACCCGAGTAAAAGCCACTTGGCTACACCTAGAAATTCTGTCCATAAAATTCTGAACAGAATCGGTGACAAAGGTCGGCTCTGGCGGAGTCCATCACTCATCAGAAACCAGTTCGAAAGTAGTGTTTTATGGCATTAGTCATCTCCCAATGTCTTTTGCTGCTCTTGTCTAACGGAGTTAAACTGGCAAAAGATGCAGTAATTGCAGGCTGTTTGTGACCATGAGCCTGAGCACCACTTTCACTTGACTCTTCGCCAGACTTTTTTTGTCATGCACTCTTCATGCAAAAGCCTGTGGTGATTTTTCAAGTGCCGGTATAAGTTGGTTGCGTTTCTGCTAGATGTTACAACTTTAGTGCAACAGGTTTTGCAGTACCTGTTTCTGGTGCACGTCTCCAGTCTCAAACACAAAATACTCACAAATTACTGATGTGCTGTTTTTCTTAGGTATTAAATCTCCTAACTGCCCTTCCTGTTCTCCATATGTGCAGTGAACACAGTATATGGTTACTGTTCACTGTTGTGAGATCAAGCAACCCCTTTATCACAATCTGAAGCAGCACACACTTTTCACTCAGTTCCCTGTTTGCTGAAAACATGTTTAGTTTTTATGGTACAATATTAAGTGGTGCATATTTTGCTTTTAAGTTTGGAGGAGTTACTTATTAAGAAACTCTCGTCGAACTGTACATAATGGTGCGGTTATGTTGGTTAAACCTCATTTTAGATTAATAGCACTTGCAAATAATTTGTTCAGAATTTGTTGAGCACTTTGACTGAAGCTGTAAATGTAACTGTTAGTTATAACCAAGACTACATGTAATCAGAGAACAGAAAGCTTTCCGCAGGAAGGACTTACGAGTGTGTGGGTAGTGGTTTTTCTGCCCTGATGAGATAAGTGCAATAGCAAAACACTTTTCTGTAAACATTTTTCTGTAGAGAAGCTAAATATAACCTCTGCTGAAAAATGAGTCACTTTCAGAGGTAATGCACTGTTACATTTTCTTATTATGTGAAAAGAAATTCTGCCAAGAAGCTGATTTTTAAGCGTTTTATACATAACATTGAACGATAGTGAAAAGTAATTTAACCACACGTGAAGGAAGGCAGGGGATGAATCCATGTCACGAAAGAGTGAAATATGTGCTTTTTAAAGGACCAAATCTTCCTTGTGTATCAGTCTGTTAGCAGTGTGTTCAGAGCGTTATTGTTTTCTCTTTGCTTTCTACAGGTTGTGTGGCAAATATTTACCTAGTAAACGTTTGAGCTTTCTGTCCTCTGGCAATGTAATGTTGGTGACAATGGCCACTCATGACCAGTCCTTCCCAGGTTTTAGAGCACAAGTCTCACAAGTTCAAACAGGAAATAGAGGTAGGAGTTAAAGTTTACCTGCAGTTTTTTAAGGAACAACTTAAGTGTTTGACATTTGTGCTGATGCATCTTTTTCTTTTCTTTTTTCTTTTTTTTGAACAGCTATAGCATGTGGTGAGAGGCTGATAGGTTCAAAAGGCAACTTTACTTCTCCCAACTACCCAAATTACTACCCTCCTAAAACTACATGTGAGTGGTTAATAGAGGTGAGTGGTCAGTCCCTTAAATGGCGTACTACTCAACAATATGACATGTTTCATGCATATTTCTGCTCTGTACCACCCCTGAAGATCACATCCCATTGTGGGATGTAGTTTTAATCTTTTTTTATTGTCATTAAGGTCCCTACTGGAAAGGTAGTGAAGCTCGTATTCAAAAGGTTACTCTTGTCCCAGCTGGGAAAGAAAAACACAAACTGTGACAAAGACTATGTGGAGGTCAACGGAAAGAAGTGAGTCCTTGTTGTGCTTTAAAAAAACGGGAATGCCAGAACAAAGCAGGTGTGTCATTGCTTGTACATTTCATTTTTTCAGATGGTGTGGAGAAAAACCTGATGGGTCAGTGACAGAAACCAGCAGCACCAACAAAATGACTGTGGTGTTTTATTCTGATGAGTCTCGTGTGGACCAGGGCTTTTTGGCACAATATGAGGCCATTGACATCCAAAATCGTAAGCAATTTAGTTTTTCAAATAATGAGTATTCTTTGACATTAGGACAGTGTTTCTCATGTTAACCATGCCATTCACAGCTTGTCCAGACAAGTTCCAGTGCAGAAATAACAACTGCATTAAGCCGGCACTAAGATGTGATGGTTGGAATGATTGTGGAGACATGAGTGATGAGGCGGAATGCAGTAAGTACCATTTAGTCGTGATGCTAAGACTACACTTTTTTTTTTAATTGCTCTCTTTATTCTTATGAGAGGATTTGTCACATCCTGAGAATCATTTTAATGTTTAATGTTCATTATCCCCCCTTCCCAGGCTGCAGTCCCACTGATATTAGTTGTAGAAATGGATTCTGTAAGCCCAAGTTCTGGAAATGTGATGGCGTGAATGACTGTGGAGACAACACAGATGAGCTGGATTGTAAGGCCTTGTAACATTGATGGAGTATGTTTCATATCAGCACTGGAAATGCTTAAACATGCCTGTTACTTTTTGTATTAGGTGGGTGTGAATCTGGGCAAATAACGTGTAAGAATGGCAAATGTGTTTCTGAGAAGCTGAAATGTGATGGAACGGACGACTGTGGGGATGGAACAGATGAACACGACTGTACAAAAGCCACAGGAGGTACAACAGATAAGCCCAACTTTGCTATACATATAGATAGATGGTGGGAGAGAGTGAGAGAGAAATGGCTAGAGATGGATTGAATTAGCTTTGGATTGATTTTTCTCCTTTTCTTCTCTCCTTAGGTTTAACTGTAGGCTGCACAGATTTTACATACAAATGTAAAGACAATAAATGCATCAGTAAAGTGAATCCAGAATGCGACGGGACGCCGGACTGTGGTGATGGATCTGATGAGGAGAACTGCAGTATGTCACAAAAAAATCACATTTAAATTAATCATTCATCCTTCACCTGTGCAGTTTAGGTTGTCTTATCCAAACAGGTGTGGAGCTCCACCCAGTTCACAATAAGCTGCAGCGCACCAGCCCTTTGACTGATTTGTTGTTTACTTTGCAGACTGTGGGACACGTGGGAGGGCCCAACGTATTGTAGGTGGTCAGAATGCAGAACAAGGGGAGTTTCCTTGGCAGGTCAGCCTCCATGCCAAAAAATACGGTCACGTCTGTGGCGCATCCCTCATCAGTCCGAAATGGCTGGTCACTGCTGCCCATTGTGTGCAAGATGAAAACTCTTTAAAGTAACTTCTTATCCTATTCTTTGTCTCTCTTTGACACAGTACATTGATTTTTGTGAAAAATACGATCTTATATTCTCTCTGTGTAAAATGAGAGCTATTTGTCTCTGCTTGTTGTTCCTATTTTACATATTTAGAAGATCTTATAATCCAGATGAATGAAAATGAGTACCATTGGCGTATAACAGATTTAATATTTGTCCTCAGTACATTATTTTTAAGTCTACTTTAGAAAAATCAAAGTTGTTTACAAATTCTGTGTGACTTCAGTTAATTTATCCTTTTTTCAAGACTTTAAATATCTTTACATAGAGTAGAGTATGGTACGCAGTCAGTATAACAACAACTCTGTTATACACTTTAATAAAACTAAGAAAAGCCTCAGGTACTGCTTAAATTATTTAAATAATAAAGCTAAAATAAGCAAATCATGAATTTAATAGTTTCACTTGAAAGATGTAAATTGAACGTTTTTTAAATTGCAACAAAATCCTTGAATGTGGTGAAAAATAATTCGGCCCTTGCCATTTTGCAAGCAGTTATCACAGCCAGACTTGCATCTTATTATATTCAACAAGCACTGAGAAATCAGACTTAAAGTATATTTTAAAAATGCCATATAATGGGAATTATATATAGTGCCACATAATATGCTAATTATTATAAGTTCATTAATAATTGAGACCGTGAATAAAATCCTTCATCTGTTTTGTTGCTTACTTCCTCAGACTCTCCCAGCCTGGCTCTTGGGAAATTTACCTCGGCGTTCATACACAGAAAATGTTAGAAAGTCCAGTTCAAAAGAGGAATCTGAAGCAGGTCATACCTCACCCTAACTACAACCACTACACCTTTGACAATGACATCGCCCTGATGGAGCTGGACAGTCCTGTCACCTACAGTGACTACATAAAACCCATCTGCTTGCCAGCTGCGCAACATGAGTTTCCACCTGGCCAGGATGTGTGGATCACTGGGTGGGGTGCCACACGAGAAGGAGGTGAGTAAATGATTTGTCACTTTAACAAATATTTGTAGCCACCAAAACTAAAAATATAAAAGCCTGAACTTGAGCTCAACATTACACATTAAATCAGCATAAAATGAAATAATTTCTCTTGTTTTTCTGTGTTTTAGATTTAGTTTTAGTAATTATTCTTTGGGTTTGTACACACCTTGTAAATCAGCCAATGTAAACTACTATATGTCTTTATATAAACACCACTTGTAATACAAGCATTTTCAACTTTTTAAAGATGCCCAGTGATGTGACTTCCTCTTTGTGTGTGTGTGTGTGTGTGTGTGTGTGTGTTTGTTTCAGGATCTGCTGCAGTGGTGCTCCAAAAGGCTTCAGTCAGAATCATAAACCAAGCTGTGTGTGACGATTTGATGGGGGGCCAGATCACATCTCGGATGTTTTGTGCTGGTGTTCTAAGTGGAGGAGTTGATGCTTGTCAGGTACTTTGATATTCTTTTTTTCTTCTTTCTTGTTTTTTTGGGGAAAAACACAAAAAACCCTGCTTGTGCTGCAGACAGTGGCATGATGTAGATGGAGGAATTAATTGATTGAACTAAATCTGTAAATGTCATGAGAGAACATGTACAGTTTTAGGTCGTCTTGGATATATTGATGAATAGTATATGAATAGAATGTGACATGCATTCATACAATGGGGTAAGCAGAGGAATTTCACCTTAGAAAGTAGAATTAATGTGTTTGTTTTGATTTTCATTTTTGGCCCGCTGCAGAAGTCAAGAGGATAATTGGATATTCATAATATCCCCACACCATCCCCATGTATTGCCTCTATGCTAACATGTCTACCTGTGTTCCTGTGCATTTTTCTGCTTTAGGGAGACTCTGGGGGTCCTTTGTCCTGTCCTTCCGGCAATCGTATGTTCCTGGCTGGAGTGGTCAGTTGGGGTGATGGCTGTGCTCGCAGAAACAAACCAGGCATCTATACAACAGTTACCAAATTCCGTGGCTGGATCAAAGAAAAGACAGGAGTTTAGTTTGTATTGTCAAATAAGGCCAAAGGCATGGACATAAATGAGGACTGAGGAGGAGTGCCACAGTTTAAAAAACAAAACAAAAAACAAAACACTCTGATTATCCATGAAGTGGCTTTTACTCTCAATAGTAGCTGCAGTGAGGAACATGCTTTAAGAGCAGTTACAACACAATTTAGGTGCACTGTGATTTGGGGCTTGATGAAATATTTTTGAATGTAAATAAATGTTTTATTTTTGTGTATTTTTATCATGTTTTAATGGAGAATAATGTTATTTCCTGCACAGTAGATTCCAGTGTGATTGTTACCTATTTCATACATGTAACTCTATATCTTAAGAAATTCCCAACACTGTTTTTGTTTGTTTTGTTTTTTGTTTTTGTTTTTTTATATTTTTCCTCCCTGACTTCTGAATTAAAAGCTCTGAGGCAGCAAGCTCATTGCAGCTTACCTCCTATGGATCAGTTCACAAGTTCAGCTGAAATCTCTGGAAAAAAAAACTCATTTCCCTTTTCTAAACACAAAATGGTCAAACACAGGTTTAGTTTAAATTTTCTCTTCTGCTGTAACATGTCACCACGCTTCAATTCTCCACAATATTAGTACTAGCTGCAAAGTTAAATTGTTTCCAAATATTTGTAAATGTGTGTTTTATTGCAGATATTTTTAAATAAAAATATTTCTTATCTCCTGCACAGTCATTCACCTACTCTTTGTTTCAGGATGCTTATGTATTGCATCGAGCTTGACCCTCAACATACATGCCCGATTTTTTTTCTTTTCTTTTTTTTTTTTCCCTCTGGCACAGTTGGTGTGGAGCACCCATACTTTTATTGTACATGTACAATGACAATAAAGCTCTATTCCATTCTAATCTTCAAACGAGAGTGGATGAAAGTTTTCAGTATCATTGGTTAAAACAACTGTATGCAAGTACATGTTGTTTGGTTACATCACCAGTTTACCAAGGTCTGAAGGAGGACCTCAACTGTCGCCCTCAGGAAAGAGAAAAATGTTTAAGATGTTCAGGAACCACCAAGACTAAAGCCTGGCATGAACTGGAAATTTAAAGAACATCAGTGTCACTGTTCACAGTGGAGCGAGTTTTACTTTGCCATGGACTGAGAGGGTTCCAACCAAGAAAGAAGCTCCTAATTCAAAGACTGAATTATTAAGCCGCATTGACAAGAGGTGGAGTAAAGGTGAAGCTTTCAAACATAAGAACACCAAATTTTGTAGCATAAGGGTGCCAGAATGATACTAGAAGTTTGTTGATGGGTACCAAAATGATCTGGTTGAGGTGCAACTTGCAAAGGAACATGTTTACAACTAATAGTGGGGGTGTAAGTATATATTTGACCCTTTGTGGATTTGCGGAAATCTCAAATAATTGTCCATCCAATTCTTGTCCCCCCTTTTTTTTTTCTTTTTTTTTTTTTTTTTAGTAATTAAAGATATACTTTACGATCATTCTACCATGGACAAAGGCAAATTCAAATTAATCATGTGAGGAGCAGGTTTAGGGCGTGACATCTCTTCAAATCACCATTTCTTTTTTTAAACGCTGGCTTTCACCGGAAGATTTTAAAGGATGGAACGGAAGTTGTCCACCCGTATTATTGTCCCCTATTTAGACTTTCCAGTTTTCCCACCGGCTTTTATTTTTTAATATACAGTTGTCTGTATTTAGCATTTTAAAGCAGTATTAAAGATTCGTGTCATTCAGGCAAATGTAAACCTTTAGGGTTTGAAATGCGCTCTCTAGTTTATCTAGTATAGATGTAACATAAGGCTGCTACGAGCCTGGAAAGGCGAATACATGTGGAAGTTGTGTATTATATGGGGGGTTAACCCGCCTCCTGCTTAATTCTGGTGGAGGTAAGTAACGCTGTTTTTTGCTAGTAACGCTATGGCTTCAGAGAAGAGGAGTTGGGACTGGGGCAGCTCGCAATGCCGAGCCCAGCTGGACGAAATCTTTTTCCGGGAGCATGACTACATCCAGGTTGGCAGCTCTGAACATAAAGAGTTCTGGGCTTTCTTTGAGCGCTTCCAGAGGTTTAAAACGAAGAGAGACATGTCAGGCGCGGAAATCAGAAAGGAGGACAAAGACAAAGGGAGGGACAGGGGCAAGGTGGATCTTGGCCTTCCCAAAGAGTACGATGCTCGCTACCGGATTAACGTATCTGTGTGCACCAGGGACATCGAGGAGCGCATGGGAAAATCAGAGCATAGAAGCAGACAGAGGTCCTCCGGACCAGGGGCTCAACAGGTCTCCGACTGCCGCCTAGCGCTCCTGCATTTCCTGGATTTTAGCCAGAAACAGAGTTTTGGAAAAATTGCCAAACTTCGCCGGGAGCAGAAGAACCTGCCCATCTTCCAGTACCGGGATCGGATAGTGGAGCTGGTGCGACTTCACCCAGTGGTTGTAGTGGCAGGGGACACGGGCTGTGGAAAATCAACCCAAGTCCCTCAGTACCTTCTCTCTGCTGGCTTCAATAACATCGCCTGCACCCAGCCTCGGCGCATTGCCTGTATATCCCTCGCAAAGAGAGTCAGCTTTGAGAGCCTCAATCAGTATGGATCAAAGGTTTGTCAGGACAGATTGTTACATTTGTTGAATTCAATCCCAACCTTTCATCCAAAACAGTTAAAAGTACAAAGTAAAATGACTTTATGGAAACTTTAGGAAACTCTAAAAACTTACTTTATAATTCGGGTCCATCTGTTGACCGAAAAAATATCAGCTGGAATTTTGCTCATCGGTTAACTAAAAGGAGGGAAAAAAGGAAATAGAAAAAGAATATAATCAATATTTGAGCAGAATAAATACAATTTTAACATATGGTGGAGTAAATAGTTATTTGATCCCTTGCTGAGTTTGTAAGTTTGCCTACGTCCAAAGAAATGAATGGTCTCTCATTTTTATACTACCGCTAGTTTTATTTTAATGGAGATACACATAATATTAACCAAAAATCTTAAAAACAGACTAAAAAAAACCCTCCACCATTTTAGATAAAAGTTATAAATTGATTTGCATGCCACTGAGTGAAATAAGTGTTTGATCCCCAAGTAAAACATGACTTAGTACCCTGACCCTTGTGGGCACGCATGATGGTAAGACATTGTAGTTGGTCACCAGGTTTGCACACATCTCAGGGGGGATTTTGGCCCTCTTGTCTTTACATAAATCTCTAAATTCTTTAAGTTTCTTGGCTGCTGCTTGGCATCTCAAAACTGATTCCCTGACATCCTTTGATAGAGGTTGAAATGAAAGAAACTGATTCTGTGGACAGGTATGCTTTATATACATAACTCAGAAAGCAGAAGTATCTGTAATTGATTTATTGATTGTAAATTGTTTGTTACGTGGATACACAGCCAATCTGTGGAAGCCAGAATTCTGCCGGCTTCGTAGGGAATCAAATCGTTATTTCACTCGGTAACATGCAAATGAATTTAAAATTTTTATGGACTGTTTTTTGTTCCTGATTATTGATTATTGGTTGATATTCTGTCTTGCTCTATTAAAATGAAACTACCATAAAAGTTAGAGGCTGTTTGCTTCTTTATAAGTGAGCAAACTGACTAATTCAGATGAGGATCAAATACTTATTCACCCAACTGTATTATTTTCCGTCTAGATGAGGATAACTACAGCAAGTAGAATAAAATCCATATTTAATTTAGTGAAATATATTATAGAAATTTGCTTAAAACACTGACTTCATTATAACTGCATTAAATATATGATATTTTTCAGTTTCTTGGAGCTCACAAATGTTATTGGTCTTTTTCAGGTGGGGTACCAGATCCGCTTTGAGACAAGTCGAACCGCAGCAACCAAGCTGCTGTTCCTTACAGAGGGGCTGCTGCTTCGACAGATCCAGCAGGACAGTACGCTGGCTCGGTACCAGGTTGTGATTGTTGACGAGGTCCATGAGAGACACCTCCATTGTGACTTTCTTCTCGGGGTCCTGCGTTCTCTGCTGGCTGACCGCCCAGACCTACGTCTCATCCTCATGTCAGCCACCATCAACATCAAACTGTTCTCTAACTATTTCAGCGGTGCTCCTGTACTGCAGGTCCCAGGCAGGCTGTTTCCTATTCAGGTAACCAGAGGCAAACCCTAAACACAGGTGTAAATATGCATTTTACTCAAGATGATGTGATTTTTAAAACTTTGCCTCTTGCATCTAGTAGGCAAAAAACATGCACTGGAAAGATACTGGCCCAAAACATTTTCATTCTTTATATATATTTTTTTAATTTAGGATAAAATGCAAACAACGAGTCAAATGATTGAAGTTTTAAGAAAGCCACTTTTTAAAAAATGATTGTACTTGCTGTATTTGTTTTAAGTGCACAATGCAAATTTTGGTAGTCTAGATGTTGGTTTCTATTTACAAATTTAAATGGTAAAATTTTGTATCAAAGTAGCAGACATGTCTGAGAGTTGTTTTTGTTTAATGTCCTGTTTTTCCCCTCTGGCATGGTACTTAGGTTATTTACCAGCCCATTCCTCCTGAGGAGCAGTCCTCAAAGTCTGAGAAACTGGATCCTAGACCGTATCTGCGCATCCTGCAGGGCATCGATCAGCGTTACCCCCCAGAGGAGCGTGGTGACCTGCTGCTCTTTCTTAGCGGTGTGGCAGAGATCTCCACCATCCAGGAGGCCTGTCAGATTTATGCCACACACACACGTCGCTGGATAATCTTAACACTGCACAGCACCCTCTCAATTGCTCAGCAGGATAAGGTACAGTCAGCTTTTAAGCTGTTATTTAGAGTTACGATTTTCTAATTCTAATTGTGCCTCTGTTACTGTGTTACTCTTCAGGTGTTTGATATTGCTCCTCCTGGGGTGAGAAAGTGCATCATCTCTACCAATATTGCAGAGACATCAGTCACAATAGATGGAGTGCGCTTTGTTGTTGATTCAGGTATGGAACGAGTGGTACATTTATTCTCACCCCCTAGAGTTTGATGGTCCATCCTTGAAATTTAAATTTTGCAGCAAAGCTTTGTTTTAAATGACAAAACGTAATTAAATGAGGACGTACAGTGGGGCAAAAAAGTATTTAGTCAGCCACCGATTGTGCAAGTTCCCCCACTTAAAATGATGACAGAGGTCAGTAATTTGCACCAGAGGTACACTTCAACTGTGAGAGACAGAATGTGAAAAAAAAATCCATGAATCCACATGGTAGGATTTGTAAAGAATTTATTCGTAAATCAGGGTGGAAAATAAGTATTTAGTCACCTCAAACAAGGAAAATCTCTGGCTCCCACAGACCTGTAACGTCTTCTGTAAGAAGCTTTTCTGTCCCCCACTCGTTACCTGTATGAATGGCACCTGTTTGAACTCATCATCTGTATAAAAGACACCTGTCCACAGCCTCAAACAGTCAGACTCCAAACTCTGCCATGGCCAAGACCAAAGAGCTTTCGAAGGACACCAGGAAAAGTATTGTAGACCTGCACCAGACTGGGAAGAGTGAATCTACAATAGGCAAGCAGCTTGGTGTGAAAAAATCAACTGTGGGAGCAATCATCAGAAAATAGAAGACATACAAGACCACTGATAATCTCCCTCGATCTGGGGCTCCACGCAAGATCTCATCCCGTGGGGTCAAAATGATCATGAGAACGGTGAGCAAAGATCCCAGAACCACACGGGGGGACCTGGTGAATGACCTGCAGAGAGCTGGGACCAAAGTAACAAAGGTCACCATCAGTAACACACTACAACGGCAGGGAATCAAATCCTGCAGTGCCAGACGTGTTCCGCTGCTGAAGCCAGTGCATGTCCAGGCCCGTCTGAAGTTTGCCAGAGAGCACATGGATGATACAGCAGAGGATTGGGAGAATGTCATGTGGTCAGATGAAACCAAAGTAGAACTTTTTGGTATAAACTCAACTCGTCGTGTTTGGAGGAAGAAGAATACTGAGTTGCATCCCAAGAACACCATACCTACTGTGAAGCATGGGGGTGGAAACATCATGCTATGGGGCTGTTTTTCTGCCAAGGGGACAGGACGACTGATCCGTGTTAAGGACAGAATGAATGGGGCCATGTATCGTGAGATTTTGAGCCAAAACCTCCTTCCATCAGTGAGAACTTTGAAGATGAAACGAGGCTGGGTCTTCCAACATGACAATGATCCAAAACACACCGCCCGGGCAACAAAGGAGTGGCTCCGTAAGAAGCATTTGAAAGTCCTGGAGTGGCCTAGCCAGTCTCCAGACCTCAACCCCATAGAAAATCTGTGGCGGGAGTTGAAAGTCCGTGTTGCTCGGCGACAGCCCCAAAACATCACTGCTCTCGAGAAGATCTGCATGGAGGAATGGGCCAAAATACCAGCTACTGTGTGTGCAAACCTGGTAAAGACCTATAGTAAACGTTTGACCTCTGTTATTGCCAACAAAGGTTATGTTACAAAGTATTGAGTTGTATTTTTGTTATTGACCAAATACTTATTTTCCACCCTGATTTACGAATAAATTCTTTACAAATCCTACCATGTGGATTCATGGATTTTTTTTTCACATTCTGTCTCTCACAGTTGAAGTGTACCTCTGGTGCAAATTACTGACCTCTGTCATCATTTTAAGTGGGGGAACTTGCACAGTCTGTGGCTGACTAAATACTTTTTTGCCCCACTGTAAAAGGCTTCAGAGAAGTTGAATGTGCAAAGCTACATTTTCTTGTTTAGCTTTTAAAATAGAGAATGCTATAGTGTTAACGACAGCAAAATAATGCACTACTTAAAAGTAGAACGGCAACTATAAAAATTGTTGTTGTTTTTTTTAACTTGCTTTATAGGAAAGGTGAAAGAAATGAGTTTTGACCCTAAAGCCAAGATGCAACGCCTACAAGAGTTCTGGATCAGCCGAGCCAGCTCTGAGCAGAGAAAAGGTCGAGCTGGTCGTACGGGTCCGGGCGTTTGCTACCGGCTCTACTCAGAGTCTGACTACAATGCTTTCGCACCTTATCCTGTGCCTGAAATCCACAGAGTTGCTCTGGACTCCCTCATTCTTCAGGTAATAAGATTCTGTGAATAGCAGGTTAGTAGAATAGTAATAGATTTTTTTTTAAACTCTTCTGCATAAGTTTTAACTTCATCTATTCATTTCTGTTCTTGCAGATGAAGAGCATGTCTCTTGGAGATCCACTCTCCTTTGTTTTTATTGATCCACCCCCGGCTGCAAGTATCCAGAATGCTGTTTTTTATCTAAAGGAACAGGGGGCGCTAGACAGTCGTGGTGAACTGACGTCTATTGGTAGTTTGCTGGCACAGCTTCCCGTTGATGTGGTCATAGGTAAGATTTCATACAGCAGAACCATGTTGGAGTTTGTTTGTTTGTTTTTGTTTTTTCCTAAGTCACTATTAGGATGCTTGCAAGAGAGTGAAATAAAGTGGAAGAAATAACAAGAACGTTTTTAAAACGTTAAAATACGTAATATACATAATTTAAGGCTTTTCTTTCATTAAAAAGTAATTATACAAAGTTTCACATGGATTGACAGTGACACAGTGGTGGTCTTGTGATCATCCATCAGCTGGATTCAGGTTAAGCATGTTTGTGTCTGTTTAGGGAAGATGCTGGTGCTGGGCTGTTTGTTTAACTTGGTGGAGCCCGTGCTGACGGTGGCAGCAGCCCTCAGCGTTCAGTCACCTTTCCTCCGTAGTTCACAGCACAATCCAGATTGTGCCACTGCCCGGCAGCCCCTGCATAGCAACCAAGGAGACCCCTTTACCCTCCTCAACACTTTCAATGCCTGGGTGGAGGTCAGTAAAACAAGCATCATGTTGTGTTGGATGTTTAATATTATGAGAATCAACACTGGAGCAGTTAGGTCATAAAATGGTCTTCACTGGACGCAAAACTGATTTCGAAAACAGGTAAAAGGGGAGAGAGGTGGTGGATCAAGAAAATGGTGCAGAAGGAGAGGCTTGGAGGAGCAGCGGCTGTATGAGATGGTGAACCTACGCAGACAGTTCAAGGCAGGCTCCTCACAAAGCATTTCATACATTCATAAAACATTTTCAGGCTTTTTAGCGATTGACAACGAGTATTGAAATCCCTCTCATTATTAGGACTTGCTGAGGAGCCACAGCCTGCTGGAATCAGAAGATAGCACTCCCTCTGGTGGTGACCGTGTGCAACGCAGGGAGAGGCTAACTGAGAGGAGAAAGCTGCATCAGCTGAAGAGAGATCATGAACAGCAGGAGGGAAGCAAACGTAAAGTCCTGAGGCTGGAGGAGGGTCAGGAAGGAGACTCTTCAGGATCAGACACAGAGGAAACAGGAAGGTCTAAGAGGAACAAGGAGGGGTCTGGACAGAACTTGGACATACAGGTATCTTAGAAGATGTAACAGAAAAAAATATCACTATAAACTTGTTCTTAATTTTATCACATCCCATCCCAAGTTTTGTTTTGCCTAGTTTTTATTAAAAATATGATCTATTCCTGTTTTTCAAACAGGTAAGTTCAACTTTCAAATAAAGCAGCAAGTATAGCAGGCTCTGGTGAAAAGCTGAAGTCAGTTTTGTTATTATTAATATTTTTTTTTCCCATGGTGCTGTTTGGTTTGCAATAGGAGGTGAAGTTCAAGTTACGGCATAATGTGTCAGAGCTGCAGGAGGCTGTCAGTCAGGACTTGTCCTCACACCAGCAGGCTTTGCTCAAGCTGCTGCTTTGCAGAGGCCTGTACCCTCAGCTGGCACTGCCCGATGAACACAACTCCACCCGCAAAGACTCTGACCAGGTCAGGCTTCCTTCTACACTGAATTTCCTTTTATAACGTATGAATATACAGTAATCTGATTATTTCTATGGTGACTGAAAAAAATTAAGTAAGGAGAAAAATGAAACTTCCATTTTGTGATCTTATGTTGTGTAGGTGTTTCACACAAGGAATAAGCAAGGAGTGGTGATTCACCCAACCAGTGTGTTTGCCAGTGACCCAGAAGTGTTACAGGTGCCTGAGGGTGACACTGGAGAAATGGGTACAACCTACCTTCACATTCTTATTTTTTATTTTATTTTTTGTACAGAAGATGTAAAATAAAAGCCGTTACACAGTTGATCTGATGATACCTCTTGTCCAAAGTTCCCAACAGTGTACAAACTTTCACCTTCCTTTCTCTGTTGAGACTGATGCTAACCTTTTTCTTATAAGAGCTTTCTTACTGGCTATCAGAAAATACTGAACAAATATTTATTTTTATTTCATTCTTCTAATATATCTAGTCTCAAACCTTAACAGAAAGGGGCACTTTTACATTGGATATTTATTCCATGCTCGTCTTACACCTTACACCAGTATTACTGTAGTAGTGTACAACACCAAAAAAATGGGGGAATAAAACCCCTCCAGCAACAATTTCCTCGAGAAATTTCAAAAACTGCTTTGTGCAGGTGAAGAATCTCATCACGTTCTTTCATCGAAACTCTCTCCAAGACAGAGTTAATATACTTTTTCATTGTTATGTATTTAATTTTCCCCATGTTTTCAGCTACAGTATGAAATTCCCTCTTTTTCTAATTTTCCTTTATGCGTATTATGCCTTCTTCTTTCATTCTGTTAATCCACTGTATCATTTAGGAAAACATCTAAACCTTGGCATTGATTTATAAGCTTTTATAAAGATCCTCGGAACAACAGACTACGTCTTATCCAAAGAGTTACCACCTCTATGTGATGTCTAATTTGTAAAAATCTTAATCTGTCCCTCATAAAAAGAGTCACTGTATTTGTATTTGTTTGATTCTCTTTGACCATCAGTTCACGCTTAGATGCTTGGTTGATTCTGATATTTTGAATTTTTCTTTGACAAATTAGATTGGATTGTAAATAAAAGTATTTTTGATATTTGTACAAATTTGGCTTGTAATTAGATAATGCTTTTACATTGGTGGGTTAATCTGGTCAGAATTATATTTTAAGATATTTAAACACAGCATTTCACAGATTTTCCTAAACAATTTTACATTTCACAGCCTAAATTCTCAATCAGATACCAAGGAGGAGCATTTCTTTTTCAAGGTTACTTTAAAACTAGCAAAAACAACATCTTCACTAATCTGATTTATTATATGAAACCACATTTCCTGTCATATAAAGTCCAACTTTATATGACAAAGAGAAACCGTAACCTGCTCAAGGCAATAAAGGGTCAGCAGTGCTTTCATTTGTTTCCAGTTAAACAAAATCTCTCTTTTTCCGCCCTCTGATCACTGAGTTTACCTTTGATCTTCTATTGAATATCTCACATGTCATCTGTGTTTCCTGCCTGCAGGGCCTGATAGGAGAGACAGCACCAAACACCAGCTGTTAGCCTTCGTCACTCTGTTGGAGACCAACAAACCCTATTTGTCAAACTGTGTGCGGGTTCCAGCGCTACAAGTTAGTACCTGATGTGGGATATCCCTATTTCCTCCACAAACCACTACATTTAAACAAAAAAACATGTTGGATAATAATGCTCTGTATTATCTTAAAGACACCTGATATTGTGAATGTAAACAAAACGAATCCAGTTCGATGCTATTACCGATTCAGAGTAGGACAAATACTTAACATAGTAATATTTTCTTGAAATCCATTAATGCACTCGCTCCAGTGTTGCACCAAGTTGCATGCTTTAAATTAAACTAACCTGGATTACATGGAATTCTCTTTGTATTACGATGTGCTATTTGGGTACGCACCACACATGGGACAGTAAATTAAACTGGACGGTGTATTCCTTTCTTCCAGTTTAGTTTATTTTTTTCACTTAGTAACATATTAAGTAGCAAGAACTGTGGCACAATGTTGTCAGTGTGCAGGTTTAATAAAGAGAGGAACATCAGAATATACGGATGAATAATGGCTGTGGGAAAGAAAACTTTTTGGGGGATTCTGTGTCAGGTTATGGTTTTATTTCATCGTCTCTTCCATTACTTCCAGTTTTTGCCAGTTCATATATGATGTATTAATCATTTCTAATTTGTTCACCAGGCGCTGCTGCTGGTAGCAAACTCAGTGGACACTAACGCTGACTGTGCGCGACTAGTGGTGGACGGCTGGCTGGAGTTGGAGCTGAAGGAGCCAGAGGAGGCTCTGAAGGTGCTGTCCACAGCGCTTACTCTCAGGGCTGAGTGGGAGCGCCTGCTGCAGGCCCAGCTGGGACAGAACTCAACAGGGGGAGCAGCAGTCGGGCAGGGGGTGTCCCGCAGAGTTGTGCAAAAGCTGAGTGAAAGCCTGGTCCGCTTTCTGCTCTACACTGAGGTACTGATGTGCCAGCTTGGTTGTTACTGTATAATGGCCATCACTTGATGATCCTAGAACACAGAGAAGCAGAACGATAAAGTTAGAAGAATCGCCCATTTGTTCCAGAAACAATTTAACACATCACTAAACAGCTGATAAAATGTAAACAATGTACATAAGACCAATACGTTAATAGTCAAAATGTTTTTTTGTGTATTTTTTACTTTCCCTGACAGGTCACTTATAGCCTTCGGCGACTCTCAGCTTTCCAGACCCAGAACCTGTACATTGGTCCTCAGTCTGAGTCTGTGTCGTCGAACACTAAAGCTGGAGATTTAAACCCGCTGTTTCCAGGAGCCGAGGCCAAGCCAGACCCCATTAAAGGAGGCCTACGTGTCACCAACTTTTTCACCTACAACTGTCTGGCTGTGAGTTTGTCTAAAAACAGCAGCAATTCAGAAATGCATTGAGTTAAAGTTTCAAAGAAATTATTGTTTCAGCTCTTAGGGCTGTATTTACATATTACATTCCCTATATAGCAATGGAAGTTGAAAGAAGGACAATTCTAGAGTTTTACATATCAGAACATAATTTAAAAAATCATCTGGTCTCTAAAACATCCTAAAAACATCCCAAAATTAAGAAAATGAAACATATATATATAAATATAATAAAAGTAATAATTACCCAAATTGCTTTCATGTGAATTAAGATGGAAAGTAGCAGCCAGTTGTTAATCAAATGCACTTGATTAATTGAACATCTGCAAGTGTGACCACCTGTGTTAAAGTAGGTTTGGATGTTTGCTGGTCTGGAGTCTTCCTGTGTATAACAAAGTATACTGGAGTCAGATGTGACGCCATCTATCTGACAGCTAAAGCTTGGCTAACTGATCATCTACAGCAGACTGGCTGAATAAGAAAAGAATCAAGGTGCTGGAATAGCCCTGCCAAAGTTCAGACCTCAGCCCACTTGAAATGCTGGCAGGACCTTAAGGGGCTATGCTTAAACCTCTCATGAGAAAGAATATAGTTAGGACCAGGTGATTATTTTTTTTTTTTTTATATGTCCTGATATTTGAAACCACAGAAATGAAAGACATTGGAAATTTCTTTTTCATGACTGTAAGTTTGTCTGGGGTTTTTAAAAAGTTATTTGAGAGTTCTTTATATATTGTTTCACTTATCAACCTCCAAAATCAAAAGCTATGCCAGAAATTTAATCTCTTCCAAAGTAATACAAGTGACAAAATGCATTTTTTTGAAATACTTTTACCTTGTACGTGGAATCCATAACTTTTTAGACAATGACCCTCAAAATTACTGTTATATACTAGACTGTCCCTCTCAATGTTATTCATATAGATGCAGAGTGTACGTCAGAACCAGGATTTTAACCTAACTGCATCAACAGAGACATCAGACAAAAAATAGTTAAAGACCTGCAGTTTGGCTGTATATGGATTATAAGGTGCCATTTCCTCAACCAAGTTATAATGAAAAAATACAATTAAAAATTAAAACAATAGATGGTCAGTTCTAGGTTTAATGTCTCGAGTATTTTGTTCAT
The DNA here is from genome assembly GCF_057382185.1 of Mchenga conophoros. NCBI lineage: Eukaryota > Metazoa > Chordata > Actinopteri > Cichliformes > Cichlidae > Mchenga > Mchenga conophoros. Next base: position 34,355,232 of record NC_140539.1, read on the forward strand.
GCATGAAAACAGATCATTTTGGAATGAAACCGCGCAGCTTGTCTTATTAAATCTACGCATTATTTTAGTATTTCTAAATTATGATTCGCAGGATTCAAAAGACCTCTACAGTGAGTGCTTACGTACTTTCTGGAGCTGTCCCAACTGTGACCTGTACATGCCTCTAACTCCACTGGAAAGAATGCATCATGAAGCTTCCTGCAGGCCGGCTGGAGAACAGCAGCAGCCTGAGGAAGGTCAGGAATTTCTTTTGTACTCTGATTGGTTTAACACATTAAGCGTTAGGCCACATACTTTATTTTAGAAGAGCTAAAGAATTTGATACGAAGTGTGCGTGCGTTTGCCAACTGTGTGTGTTTTTATTTTGTATTTTATTTCAGAGCCAGAGGGTGGAAAAGCAAGCTCTTCATCAAGCCTTACCAGAGTTTATCACTGTGATGTGTGCAATCAAGACCTGACCCTCACCTCCACTGAGATCCTCAAACATAAAAGGCAGCACATGTATTCTGCAAAGTAATGGACCCCAGCATCCAAAGGATAACAGCTAATCACAGTTTTGGTGGTGGTTGTGGGGGGTGTTGTTTTGTTTTTATTTTAATGGAAAATTTGTGTCTTCTTCCTCCCTTTTTAATACTTGTGGATCTTTTTTTAAGGCAATGTTCCTGCCCTCTAGTGGTCACTTGTTATATTCTGTTGTAGCTTACTGTAAAGTCCTGTTCCTGTAGGAGAGATGCAGATTTAGAAAACTAGTCTCCTTAATTTTTTTTTTTTTTACAAAATATAATATAAATATTTGAGTAATAATCAAAGGCAAGAAATAAATGTGTGTTTAACAAAAGAATACATTTATAGGCTTTTTTCTTTAAAAAAAAAAAAAAAAGAGATTCCTTCCACAGCTCTATGGAACAGTTATAAAGCAATTTGAACCAGTGTTTGGGAAACGGCACAGTGAGTTTTATACATGCACACATGAGAAAGAAGAAAACGCTTTTAAAATATAGAGTGAGGGTTTAATAATGATACAAACCCACGATATGTAACACCTCAAAGCAGCACATTGGCACAAAGTCAGAAGTAAGACAGCACAGAAGATAAAAACCTGTCTCAAAAAAATAAAGAATCAGAATAAATATCTCAATAAATAAATAAACAGGTAATATCTCATTAATTACTTTGAAACTAATAAATACGTACATTTGAAAATATGCACATTGGCAGAAATTAATAATCAAAAAAGGAAATAGTACTTAATACAGAGTTACTTAGAAATCATAAGTTATTGATTACTCAAATCAAAAGGCACATTTATTAAGATGTAAGAATGGGGCCTGCAATTGTGATCGCATGACTGTCAGTACTGTACTCTAACACCATTTCTGAACCAGAAGCAGCAAACTGTGTGCAATGGCTTTACTAGTTCTGCACCATCGAGTGAACACGTGTGTCTGTGTGTGAGGATCTATCAGATTTGTGGAGAGAGTGTGTGTGAGTGTGTGTGTGTGAGAGAGAAAGACAAAGGTTTTGAATCAGGGGATGGCAGTCTTGTGACTGGGTTTGGATTTCCTGCCATTGTGACAGGGCGTCTTTAAAAAAATTAAAAAATTAAGAGGACCAACAATGTTGGCAGGCTGGCCTAGTAGTAAAGACAATGTCCCATAACCAAGAGATCGAGGCTTGTGTTCATCAGCAGTTGCATGTCCTGACTCTGAACCCTACTGTCTCTTCACTCACTTTAAGTCACTTTGGATAAAAATTCTTGGCTAAACTTAAAATGTAAATAACATGGTGAAGCTTCTGAAAGGTTCATTCTGCCATAATTTAAAGTCCACCCAGGTGATGCTGCATTTGAGACAACGAAACTCGGTCAGCACTGGTTTCCTTATACAAAAAAAGGTATATCCATCACTTACACTTGTATTACCTTTCTGGGATTCTCAGTACATTCCATGTGTTATTTAAATTTGTTGACTTTTGTTTTTTTTAAAGCTGCAAAATCAACAACAATCAACTTTTTTTACTTTGTGATGATTTTTTTTAATGACTTAAAGCTTATTGCATTTAATACATATTATATAACCATTATGGCCTTATTTAAGTTTTTTCACTTAACAGAAAAAGCCCAAATTTTCTTGTTGTATTTAATTTTGGAAGTGACGCACCTTTCTATAGTGGAACTGGTGTGCTTTTATGCAATGTGGCAATTTGTAAGGTGAAACAAAAAGACATACTGTAAACAAATATCCCTGTACCTGTATTCTAAGGAATTCCTACAAAAATGAAAGGATTTTTTTTGTCCATTTCTTGGTCTAAATGAACTATTAATGCACCTTTAACTGGTTATTAACTGGAAGTAGAAATGTATCCTGCCAATCAGCAAAATAAAACATAGAAATGCAAGGTACATCACCAGCAACATTTTTAAAAATGTCTCAGGGCAAATTCATCTTTAATGCCAGCTTTAAATTTACAAAATCTTCCGCACCCTGGGTGGAACAGAAACTTGGAGCTTTGTTTCTAAATCACGCAACCACTCCAGTTGACAACAGGCAGTGGGAACGTTTGAATAGAATAGCGTAAAAATAGCAGCTTTTTTGACCTTCCACTTAAAGCAATATAAAAACCGCATCGCCTGTTTCGTTCAGTGTTTTCAAGTTAATGTGTCTTTTTCTAATCACAGCGTCAACAGTCTGCAGCAGACGCGTTCGAATGTCGCACCTGCGAGCTACGTGCTGCTGCTCAAAGACAACTTTGTGTTCCTGTTTTTCTGTTATGCTTGATGTCGAGCACAGCAACACACTACAGTATTCAGTTTCAACACTTTTCCATTACTGCTTAGTGTATACTAACATGACTAACCAGTACAAAAATAAATTTTGAAACATTGTTCATTGCACTTAAATTTTTGGTGGTGTCTCACACAGAGGCCGAGACACATCAACAGATTGGTTACCATGGGGTCCTGTTTTGTTTTTCTTTGGGGACAGTGCAGTCACTGTGTACATTAGGTAGAATAGACTCGCTCAGAGGCCTCAGTTGTAAGCACCTTGACTGATTCAACAAGTACAGTGGTGGGATATGAGGATTTCTATGATATATATTGAAAATACTTGGGAATATGGGAAAAATACATGTATGTGCAAATGTGAGGGTGCTGAATGCTAGACACATATTCTCCTTTTTTCTTTTTGGAAACAAAAAAGTAACCATGTGTTTGGTTACAAAGGATCATTATGAATCATGTTATGACTTTTAAGTCTTGGTGGTCATCATTGCAACTTCCCTTAACAATAATTGTCTCTTTGCATTTGATAACCTTTCTCCCATTGTGGTATAATGCGGTATAATCAAAGGACAACACTAGTGGTCTCAGATGCTTGTACTCTCTTGAAGACTGCATGCACCATGTGCTCATTCACACCAAACATCTCTCCTTTTTTTCTTTCCTTGTTTTTAGTAACATCTGAGGTAAAATTAGAGGTAAAGGGTGACATCTGTTCATCTGACTGATAAACAGGCCAACATGGAACAAATAACTTCCCCAAGATCTCATGTTTGTGAGTACGTGAATGTGTGTGCCATTTGGGGATTCTGTCAATATGTTTTACATTTAATAAAATATACCAATTAAAATTATAACAATCATATATATAAACATCTTTTGTTTTTTGAGTTTTTTTTCCTTTCTAAATTAAAAAAAAAACGGACATTTGAAACAGTGTACACTTCACTGTTGCCTCTGCCACCTTCTTTCTGTGATAAAGTCACTGACAGCTAACTCTAGATCAGCCACTCCTCAATAAATCCACTATAACTCCCACAGAGCCTGGTCTGAGTGCAATGCACCTACAGCAGGCATGGACCAGTGAGGAAGGCCCCAGGTTGAAAAGAGAAAGAGCCGAATGCAGCGGAAGGCTGTTGGGCTTTGGCGGGCCAGAGGTCTGGGTCTACTGAGAGCACTGTTCCTATTTAGGGCCAACCTTCTGCGTCCTAACGGATGCTCTCTTCTCTCAATACCCAAACCCCCTCGGTCCAGGAAACCCCTCCCTCCCAAAAGCCTGGCTTCATCGGACTGCCTTGTGCTTTCCCCCACAGCAGCCACACCTCTCCCCACATCGCAGGCAGGCGCGCAAAGGCAGGTAGCAGCACATGCAGGGCACAAAGAGAGACAGGGCCAGGAGGGCCAACCAGCGGGCACAGCAGAGGGGATGCGGGTGGCCCCCCATTGAGTCATCACATGAACAAGGCTCCCAGAACTCTCCCTCAGAGTCCGACATGCAGTGGTAGAGCAGACTCTCTGCGCACCACACACAGGTCCACTGGCGCAGGCAGTGCAGGGCCGGGTCTGGGGCATCTCTGCATCGGCCCCGCCCATTCTCTGAAGCACTGAAAACAGAGCGGCAGTACACACAGCGAGACGAGCATGACGATGAAGCCTGAGGGCACGGGCTGTCATCATCGGGAGAGATTGCTCCTGGGTCACCACTACTACTGGCCCCTCCTCCTCTCTTACGAGTCCGCGACCGGGGAGTGGCCAGCGATGTGTGGATGCAGCAGGGCGACGGCGAGCCTTTACCCGTCTCCTGGGGTGAACCGGCACCTGAGGACACGCCGGATACAGCATTGGGCATGGACATACAGATGGGTGACGATGAGGATAAACGCTGGGAGGCTTTACTGTCCAGGCTCACAGTCACATCACAGCCCGCCGAACCCACTCCTGCCAGCTCCTTCTCAAAGCGAACCACGCACAGCTCTGACTTGTCCTGCAGGCTTCCTCCACCACCAACAACCACACCGCCAGTCAGCCCCCCAACCATAGTCCTTGTGGCCCCTGCCCGTCTGTAATCCTCATAACCTCGAGAACCCCACAGGTCTTTGCAAGGGTCCACACTGTGCAGGTCTCCCTCCTCCAGCAATGAAATAGTGGGTGAGAGGGGGGACAGGGGAGATGAGGCTGGGGGACCTACAGGAGGAGTAGGTGGAGCAGGAGGTGGGGGCGGGGGCGCCGGGGGATTCAACACAGCCGTCATTTGTGAGAGTTGGTGCTGGCCCGACCTGGTGTGGATCTGTGGAGAGGGTGTAGGATTACAGAGTGAGTCAGGAACATTGTGTACTATGGCAGTGGTTATAGAAGGTTTTCATTTCTCAGATATCCCACATCCATACACAAGAAATAGAAAAGGCCACACCTGTTAAAATCTCACTTTATGCATTCTCAATGTAGAACAAATAAACTTGCATGGACTTAACAGTGGGGACAGAGGGGGGAAAAATCAACCAAAACAGTTGATGGGGTTTTTTTTGGGGGGGGGGGGGGGGGGGGGGATCTAAAACAGCTCACAAACCTCTTTCTAGGTTGTCTGCAGAAATCATTACTCAGCTTTTAAAGTGTTTATTGACGAGAAATAACTGCAAATAAGTGCAAATAACTGAAAAATCAGTTACAAATGCACATATCAAGATGTGCACATTATTCTCAGTGCAGTGGTATGGTCTAGTCAGTAAACTACAGCTAGAGCAGGAGGTGGTGTGCTACCTGAGCAGGTGTTTGCGTGGTTACAGCATGGCTGGATCCAAAACTAAACTCTTCCGACCGCACGAAGCAAGTAGACGATGACTCGCTTGTCACTATGGTGATGGGTTTGGGAAGCATCTCCTTTCTGCTGTTGGATGACGACTCACTTCCTGTATGAGACTGATAGAGGTTGCATGCCACCCCGCAAATCAAAAATCAACAATGACTGCATTTGGGTCAGGTGACAGAATACACAAACCCATTTTATTCAATATGTGGTCAAACAATGACCTGTTCGGTTACTCACAGCTTGTCCGTCATCCTCAGTGTCGGCCTCTTCTGGCGTGGAGGATGAGGGCGAGTCAGAGCCTTGTAAACGTAAAAAGAGATGACTTAGGTTTTCCTGCATATTTTCTATGAATCATATTTTATACGCAGCTCATGTCTACCTCTGTCGAGCTTGTCTATGACAGTCTGAAGCCCTTTCTCAAAGGAGATGGCATCGGCAGGGCTCTGGAATGTAAGGCCAAACTTTCGATCCTCTACTCGCCAGTGATGGAAGATGGGGTTCACCTTGTTGTACACTAACCCTTTTTGCACTGCACACTCCAGCACCGGCTAGACAGAAACATCATTCCAGACAATTTAAGAAGTTAGTTAACCAATTAAGATCTAGTCCTTCCTTAAGTTTTAAGACAGCATATATCTACAGTCTTTGGATGGTGTTGACAAGCAACGTGTCACCAAAGACAGGCATAACACACGCACACACTCACTGCTCGATCTCGCAGCCGTTCTCCACGTATGATGTACTCCCTCCGTCCCCTGCCATCATGACTCCGCCCCTTACATATGACCACATGACTGAGGCCACCACCTCCAAGGGGCACCCAACCGCCACTGGAGTCATCACGTGTCATCACCACCGCACGAACACGCACACTGTCAGGGAAACCAAGAGTGAGCCGAGGCCATGGCTGATTAACCAGTGTATCCTAATGTCTTGATGCATGCTCAATCATCCAGGTTAGGAAATCCCAAAATGTCTATTCTCTTCATCTGGCTGTAGCCTTTTCAGTGGGAGAAAGACTTTGTCACTCATCCAAGTGACTTTTTCTCTTCACCCTGAGACTAAAAAGCTCTAAGTCCAGATGAACAGAATAAACTTATTGGTATGCACTATAATAATAAACACACACTGGCACACACATGTGCACAAATACCTGCAGCAACTGATATGCACAGTCATTCAAGTGAAAACAGGTAAAGCCAGATCAACTTTCAGAACACAAAAATTCAGTACAGTGTGAGGATTTCAGCACACATGTTTCCATAAAGAAATTCACACAAAAACCACAAAACTGACAGCTTAGTTGGACTATGAGTCGTGGCTATGCAACATGACCACTCAAAGGTATATCATACAGTAACTCATAGCTAAGGCAATTACTCATGTGACCGGTAAATCTAATTTTAAGTATCAGTCTGGCTTGGTGTTAGCATTTCCTAAGCATTTCTGCTGCTAATGTTTGAAAGCTAGAATGTTAAGCTATAGTGTGAGCTATATGGGCTCAAAATTAAGGGGCTATGGAGCAAATTGATAGAAAGAACGCCAAGGTTGAGGAGGAGAGAAATGGCCAAATGGGAGGAGGGAGGAAGAATGAGTGTTTCCAAGATAGACGTATCAATGAACGCACCCATCGCCATCAGAGGCCCGGCATTCTTACAAAAAGAAGAAGAAGAAGAAGCTGCTCTCGCCAAATCGGCTGAATAATTCAGCACTGCAGTTCGACATGTGTTTGTAATGCATGCACAGCTGCATCTTTTTGTCATTTTTCAAAGCACACTGAATTTTAATTGTTGCAATTATTTTTCTTAAGACGCTCCCTGTCTCCATTCCGCCCCTGCTGCACGCACTCATTAACACACCCCGATATTATGTTATATTTTTTTATGAATGGGATGGAGCGAGACTGGATTTGACACTGCACTGCGCGTTATACATTTCGCCGCAAAAAACGTTTTAGGCCCAAATACAATGCAATCGCGTGTGAAAAGGGAAGAATGAAGAAGAAGAAGAAGAAGAAGAAGAAGAAGAAGGAAAAAACGAACGAGTGGGTGAGAGGATGGAGAGGAAACGAGAGATGGGGGGAGGGGGCCCGATTAGAAAAGGGAAGAAGGAGAGGAGGGGTGAGAATGAGGGAGAGCGAGGGAGAGAGAAAAATCACATTTCATTCATAAAGTTTGGCTTTAAAAAATCATAATGAAACCCCGAGACACGTTGATAAAAATCACAACGCCTCCATCCCTCCCTCGTTTTACTGTAGCCATGTCTTGAATGACGCGATGCTGGCCCCAAACTCGCCATATTTCGCCTCCCCCCTCCATACATTTTACACACTGACTGATTTCGTGCTTGTTTTTACCAATCACTAACCACGCATTTCGTTTTTGAATTGCTGCATAGCACCCGATGTTTGCTCAGTACAATAATTGTTGTTATTTCGTTAATTTTGTGCGTGCATGCCGTGTGCCAGTCATCCAAAAAGCACAGGTCCACATGTAGGTGGCTTGACATTTATCACAATTTGGCGTGGATATATCGGAAATGGGGTGTATGCTGTTGATTCAAAACTACGTAATGGTGTTTTTATTCTCGGCAGCCTGCTAAACTGTAGAGCACCGAATGTGATAACAGTGCATGATACTGGTGTAACACTGAGGGTGGTGGCGTTCTTTCCTATCCGTTTTTTTTTTTTTTTTTTTTTTTTTTTTTTTGGCGGACGATTGAATATATATGTGCAATGTTAAAAATGAAAATGTAAGGACTTACTCGCCCTCCATGGCTCGGTGTTGCCCGCCGCTTGCAGCAGCCCACCCCAGGGTCTCCTCTCTCTCTCTCTCTCTCTCTCCCTCTCTCTCTCTTTTTATCCTCCTTTCAGGAAACACTCAGGCTCGCTCACATTCTCTCTCCATCTGCTCTCATTTTCCTAATCTTTCTCTCTCTTGCTCTCGCTCTCTCTCTCCACCTTGATGTCGTTTCGGTGTATCAGGATAGGCTTGAGGTTGCAGCAGCCATTTTCCGCTGGCAGCATCCTCCCTCTCTCTCTTTCTCTCTCTCCCTCCCTCCCTCATTCTCTCTCTCTCTCTCTCTCTCGCTCCAAATCACTCCCTCTCTTATTCCTTTTCTCACTCTACCTGCCCTGTGCCAGCACATCCACACTAATCATTGACAGCATCGCGGCTTTAGCTAGCCTATAGGGTTTTTCACCATGTGATTTTAAATGGCTGATAATGATACCGAGTTGCTGATACATGCAGTGACGTGGGTGGTGAATGAAAAGCTCGGTAAAACCATCAATGACCTCTGGTTGATCCGTGATAACTGTGGAGAAAACTAAATTCTATGAAATTCTATGAAATGCAGGTAAAATAAAATCCGACTGCATAGTTCCTTTAAAGTATAAGCCCGGCACAGTAATATGCGTCTGTATTAATTACATTTTAACTGTTTATATATACAGTTTATATGCAACCAAAAGCAGGGCAAAAATACTATTTAGTCCACTACAAGGTCCATAGTTTGGGCGAATCCACAAAGGTTTCAGCACCATGGACAGCAATTCACCTTAGCGTAATGAAATGGTACATCCCCAATGTGAAGGCATTTGGGGTTAAACGCTGTGTTTCAATACACTCTGGTGACTTTTTACTTTATGACCATTTTTGTTACTTTTTAAACAACGAATATACTGTATACTACCTCACTGCGGCTATTCATATAGGCCGTATATTTACCGCTAGTGTTTTCTAAGAGAAATAAATGCAGGTAAAATAAAATTAGAATGCATATTTACTATTTTAGTATAAGCCAGTGTATATATATATATATACATATATATATATATATATATATATATATATATATATATATATATGTCACTGTTTACTACAGGGAAAAAAAGTTTGCTACTGGCACATAACACTGTGTATCAATGGCACTGTGACAACCTTTTATTTTGTGGTAATTTATTACTTTCTTCTGCCATAAATATACCAGCCTACTGTTTGAACTTGGAAAAAAATATATATCACTATGGATGTTCCTATAAGTTACATAATATCCATATTTTTTAATGTACAATTTACCCCATGTGAATAGATGACACTCTGGCCACTAATCATTTTAGTTTTCAACTCTAAGGCCATAAATACACCAAATGCACTTGTAAAAATTATGCTGCACTGTAGCTATTCATAAAGACTGCTTTCTCACGACGTTTGAGAAAAGTAGCCCAGCTATGTTTTGTCTCTTTCCGTTAAAATTCCTGCAATTCTTCACAATGTCCTTGGACTGCTTTGAGTTAAAGCAGAAATACCACAATGAGAACTGTAATGTAAAGCGGCAATGATAGGCATTGCTGCCACGTGTTTTTAATGTCTCTTTAATGAAAATTATAGCGTGAGCCTATTCCATGTCCATCAAATTCACTTATTATAAATTAACTTTCTACTGTCCGTTCAGTCCCTCTAATCCATTTAGCATTTTAATTTAAAAGAAAAAAAGTAAGTGTGAATTAACAACAACATACCAGACAATGGAGATTCTTGGAAATCAAGCGTGAAAAGAAATTTTTTCTTAAGTTGAGAAAGAGATTACTTTTTCATTCATCCCTGAAGCTCAGTTATGTTACATCAGAAAAATAACCTGATTTAAACACACAGGTTCTCACAACTTTAACATGTACAATTCTTTTAAATGCAAAAAACATAATCTCACGGCACTTTACAAGATAAAGGACTTACACTATTAGAGTAACCAAACTAATCCCTTTAAGCCAACTCTCTTGGTGATAGTGGTCTGTCTCGCTCTTGTAGTTCTGTAGAAGATGTTGTGTTTAAATACCCAAGGTTAGTTTTCAGCACCACGGACAGTCCCTTAATAAACGGCTCAGACGCAATCACAAACGAATCTATGTTTTATGTGTCTTCATCACTTTTAAGTTAGTTTAGAAAAAATATTTCATGAAGGCTAACCCAAAACATATTTAATGTTAAACCTTGACATAATTTACTAATTTTAGTAACAATAACCTACTACTAACAACAACAACAATATGAGCTCGTTATTCGCCAAAATGTCAGGTATTAACAGTGCAGAGACAGGTATTTAAGATATTATAATTTTGGGGGGGGGGGGGTGGATCAATTCAATTCAATTTAATTTATACAGCGCCAAATCACAACAACAGTCACCTCAAGGCGCTTTATATTGTAAAGTAGATCCTACAATAATAGATACAGAGAAAAAACCAACAATCATATGACCTCCTATGAGCGAGCACTATGGCGACAGTGGGGAGGAAAAACTCCATTTTAACAGGAAGAAACTTCCGGCAGAACCAGGCTCAGGGAGGGGCGGGGCCATCTGCTGCAACCGGTTGGGCTGAGAGAAGGAAAACAGGATAAATACATGCTGTGGAAGAGAGACAGAGATTAATAGCAGGTACAATTCAATGCAGAGAGGTCTATTAACACATAGTGAGTGAGAAAGGTGACTGGAAAGGAAAAACTCAATGCATCATGGGAATCCCCTGGCAGCCTACGTCTATTGCAGCATAACTAAGGGAGGATTCAGGGTCACCTGATCCAGCCCTAACTATATGCTATATCACATACTGCATTTTTCCAAACTACGTCCAGCACCATGTCATGATCTCTATGTGTTTGGAGGCACACCACAATTTCACTTTAATTCATTCATGGAATAGCATTGCAGTTTTATCAGATGCAATATGCATCATGTAGATCTCCCTTTTCCACCACTTCTCAAAGATTCTCTGTTGGATTGAGGTCAGGTGACTGTGGAGTTCATTTCAACACAGTGAACCTGACATTGATATGGTCAGCAAACCAATGTGATATATTTTAAGCTCGTGAAAGCAGCTAAGATGGGCACACTTTAGTAACAAAGAGGTGGACAGCAACAATATTAAGACCGACTATAGTGTTTGAAAGATGTTCAGTTGGTACTAAAGGGGCCAAGAAGATATCACCCACGCTATTAAACCACTAGAAGCAGTCTAAGCTACTGATTCAATGCAGGATGAATCCACACTTCATGTCCTTTATGCTAAATTCTGACCCCAAATGTTGCAGCAGAAATTGAGACTCATCAGACCACAAAATATTTTTTGACTCTTGGATTATCCTATTGGCGACTTGTGGAATTAGAACCGTTTCGTTCTTAGCTGACCAAAGTGGTACCCTGTGTGGTCTTCTACTGCTGTAGCCCATTTGCTGTTTCGCATACCTTGGTTGCAACTGGTTATTTTAGTTACTGTTTCCTTCCTTAAAAAAATGTTTCCTTTCTTCACAGTTTGAAGGAGTCTTGCCATTTTCCTGTGACCAGGAGATGGATGTGAGAATTTCCCAGTAGATCAGCAGTTTCTAAGACACTCACCAACAGCAAGAACCATACCTAACCACTCAAGTTAATTAAAGGTGAGTTAAATCACCTTTCCTCCCCATACTGATGCTCATTTTGAACTTCAGCAAGTCATCTTAACCATGCCTAAAGGATTGAACAGATTGATTGTTAATACAAATGTCGAATCATTCAAACCGGTGTAACTTAAAAAGTGGCCGGTAAGTGTAAGGCAATGACAAAACATGGCAGCGTCATTACACATCCAAGTACTCAAAAAACTAAACTTCCACCGTGAAACCAGTTTATTTTTGTTTTGTTTTTTGGTTAATCTGTCATTTTAAGGTTATTTGAATACACAAAATATTACTAATGATTCAAAACTTACATATCTTATTCACAATGCTCTTACAAACCTCTACCTGGCCACATAACACCTTAATTTGCTTAAATGGCCTACAAATTAATACAATCAGGAAAATAAGTATAAATCAAATGAAACCCAGCAATGGCAGTGAAACAATACACAGATTGATGGACTCAATTCCTGAGCGATTGTGGCTCAAGAGTTGGGAGTTTGCCTTGTTATCAGAAGGTTGCCGGTTTGAGTCCCGGCTTGGACAGTCTCGGTCGTTGTGTCCTTGGGCAAGACATTTCACCCGTTGCCTACTGGTGGTGGTCAGAGGGCCCGGTGGTGCCAGTGTCCGGCAGCCTCGCCTCTGTCAGTGCGCCCCAGAGTGGCTGTGGCTACAATGTAGCTTGCCATCACCAGTGTGTGAATGTATGGGTGGATGACTGGTTGTGTAAAGCGCTATACAAATACAGGCCATTTACCATTTAGTTTGCCCCTCTGAAGCAATGAAAAGATTCACAAGACTGTGACCCAGTAACACAAATCCCACAAGCTGCATCAGCTCCAAGTGCAATTCACATCTCTTAAAAACAAGCAACCAAAAAAACCCAACAATCGTGGATTAAAGGAGTTGTACAATGAAACTAAAACAACATACCACAAATAAAAGAAAAATAGTCTGTTTTAAATCTTTTTTCATAATTGCAGAAAGGGATAATGAATAACTGAATGGATATTTATTTCAATTGCATCATCACCAGTTGCTGGGTGCTCTGAAGTCAGATATCCAACACCACCTCTGGCATGTCAGAATAACCAAAACATGCTTAGCACCCAAAGAAGTGCACAGGAGACATGTGGTATGGTATGGTATAGTATACGTTCAACATAAGGAATCTGGCTATCATTAATAAAATCTGAATAACTATGTGATCGTAACTAGGACCCAATCTTACCCTTAAGATGAAAGTTCAAGCATTTTACTCTTCCTTATATTTTCCTTTGTACCATTGGTTAATAATCAGTAATTCTATTTTTGATTCCACTTCCAAATGCACCAGCTGCATCCAGCTTACTCAACATTGAAAGAGACTAGAAAAGACACTGACCAATGAAAGAAGGCATTACTATTGAGCTGCTATCAGTGGCTTAATTCTGGGGAAAGTTAGAAATGTATAAAGAACACAACACTAACATGCAAAAAGTTTGTTTTATGAATCATTTATTGTAGATCAATGTGTTTACAAAATGTCTAGTGAGGAAGAGTCAAACACAAACTTCAGTGGCAATTTTAGATACAAGGCAAGGGCAATACATTTATTTTTGTTCTACCCAGGAGAGAAAACTTTGATACAAAAAGAATTTGAAGTTCAGGGAAAAAAATGGTGAGTTTATTGACAGTTGTTTGACACTGAATACCAAAATTAGGGTGATGACTTTAAATTTTCTTACAGTTGAAAAAGAAGAGACCCAGTGTTTAAAAGAAATATCTGGGAATGACTAAAGAAAACTAAAGTTTAACGTTGGACAGATGGTATTTTGAATAAAAGAACCGGCTTTAAACACTCAGACTCTCACATGTCTGCAATATAGATATTTATATAGCAACTGCTAATTAGACCAAAGGTGATATTTTCAGTGGGGGGTTTTGTATTAAAATAAAAACCAATCTGTCAGACTTCCAGGTAGATTTGGGAAAACAGGAATAATGGATGCCAGTTGATTTGTGAGGCATAGGAAACAAATAAACCACTCTGGCAATAAAGGAAGTCATATCCCTTAGTGAAACTGTGTTTGAGCTGACTGGATGTATACTGGACCAGTGGCGTGTTTGTCTGAGTGCATCTGTACATGGTTGAGTGTGTTCCTGGGGGCGGATTACACAATCATTTCCAGCTGTCGTGCGTATTCGATGACCTGTTGTGCCAGCTCAGTAGAAGGGATGTTCACCTCTTCTGTCCGCTGTTGCTGATTGGTGAAAGAGTAATAGCCATCTGCACTCAAATTCCATCCTCTCTGAAATGGGGGAAAATGTATTCATTTAAACAAATAAAAAATAAAATGAAAATCAACAGTTACAGATTGCTTATGTAGTTATTTGACTTATTACATGCAATAATCTAGGAAGGATTTTTATTTTAATTATAGACAACTTGTTAAGGAACATCTGAAAACAAACAGTAAAATGTATCTTTTCCATCTGATGTTATGAATATTACTTATTTTTCAGGTTCTGCCTATGCACAAATTTTATCTAACATCTGGAGGGACATTTTCCTGTATATTAACAAGCCAGTTTCTGACAACTCCCCTTCCTATATCCAATCATAATGACATCTACAACATAACACGTTGATTAAGAACCAACTTAGACTTTACATAAATATTTCAGGCACCAAGGCCACCTGACAGCCAGTGTTTACCTAATAAATCTTAATAAGCATTTGCATAAGCAGAAGCAACAGAGTTAAGCAGGAACTTAATTTCTTTAAATCATGTTATCACAGCAGGAATCTAATGTCTCCTCCTCATAATATCTGGATTTGACTACAGGCTTGATTCCCAAATGAAAACAGACTTACCTTCTTGGCATAATCTGTCATCTTTTTGGGGGAACTGAAGAAAAGCACACGGGTAGCTTCACTGAACTGGATCTGCTCATACGCCTTCTCTATGCAACCTGCAATCTCGTCGCTGCAATTGAAAAGGTCAGCTTTAGTTAAAGTCATCTTCAAAGGACAGAGTTGTATTTTTAATGACGTTTTATACATTTCTACATTATTATGGCACAACACAGTGAAATGAAGTTGTTTTTCCCCCCAGAGTTCACAGTACAAATCAAGAAAACATTAAAAATTAGACAAAGACAGGAAAGATATTGTTTAAAAAGGTGTTTAAACTGCCATCTATTTCACATTTGCTCAGGTTAAAGTATTGGTACAACTATGAGAGTAAAATAAATCATTGTGTTTGTTGTGTTGAGTTGTCTTTACACTATTCACTGCAACTATGTAAAATGGATTAAAATAGCTTTTGCACACCTAACTGTTGTTATGTGGTTGTAGGCTACTGATAAATATTTTAAAATTCACAACGAATGCAGAATGTGTAAAAGGCATAGAAATCATTATGGTCCTTACCGAATTGTGTCCAGAAGAATATCTATAAAAAAGGTGTAGCTCTCAGCAGGGATGTTGCCTTTGGCTAGGAATACTTTGTTGTAGCTTCCCTCCATCAAGTACTGAAATTAGCAGAGAGAGAATAAAATATTAAGATTGCATTTACATCAAAGTTACTATAACAGGACTTAAATTATTGTGTATAAGTAAAACTCCAATAAGCCAAGCATTTGTCCAAATAAATATTTAGTTTGTGTAAATTAATATATATACCTTTAAATACATAATGGGTATAAAATATCAGAGCACACATCAATCTACCTCAGGCCAAAAGCAATCTATTAAATCTTAGTGAAGCATATAAAGGAATTACTGCAAATAGCAGTCAAACATAACCCTCTGATGCAACATCTATTGTAGGATCAAAACTATTTTACAAATGTAGCTTCTATAATTTCAAGTTAACACTAATGCTAGCATGCATGCATATATATATCACTAATTTTGAGCAATTTACGGGTACAAATTTCCAATTGGACACACAAATTTTTTTTTTCTTTAACACCTGATATTACACAATAAAAATCATCCAAATCAAAATCAGGCATTGTCCATAAGTAAGCTATAGCACCTGCTCTAGAGACACTGGGTGTCTGATGTACACGTTGGTCTGAATATCTCTAGCACTCAATCTTTCGAGTTCTGTGTGAAACTCAGACACGCGATTCTGCGAAAGCAGGAAGAGCAGGTTCAGTCCAAGTAACTGATGCATGTAAGCAGCTTCAGGCAGCTCTTCCCTAAAAAAGAAAAAGATGTAAATAATTACTTCAGTTACAAAAAGACCTCAATCTTGGGCAACAAATTCTCTAAGAGAAAGTGGCATTTACTTGTAATCAAAGTAGTAACATTTTAGCTGGGCCATGTATCGCTCAAAGGATGGGATGTCCTTCTTGAGGATGCTCCATAAGGCTCCTATTTCAAGTACATCACCTAAAATACAAACATAAATTGTACTTAGAAATTATTTTGCAAGTAACTTAAAAAGCTGTTGTGTTAACTTGTGGCAGCTTGATTTGCAGGTACTCACGAGCTAAAATGAGCTGCTGCTTGGTGAGAGAGGATCCACTGGTAGGTAAAAAGTTCAGATCCAACAATGAAATCTGTTTAAAAAGAAAAGATAAATGTAACAATGTAAATCTAAATTACAACACATCATTTGTAACAGAACAAACCCCAAAGTTGGTTTTCATTGAGTTCTAACAACCTAGACAACCTTATAAAACATTTATTTTGATGTCAGACTCCTGTTGAAACTGTTTTCCTTCGTTTCTCAGTCAAACTCTGTTTTAAAAAAATAACAATTACATATACAGAGCATCTCAATGCCAGGGTTATATCACAAGAAAAAAGGAAGAAACAAGGAAGAACACAAGATACAGAGGAAAAAGCTGTAACAAGCATTAACAATCTAATTTATCAAAGTTATATTTTATTGTAACAGTTTTTTTCCCTTTTCAAGATCTTAACTATAGTGCCGTGTTGTAATAGTAATAGTTCCTAATTTAAAAAATGAATAAAGCTTGACTTGGAGATGGTCCACCTTGTTTTGTGAATGTGAAATTTCCCCAACATTATCATTTATACCCACCAGAAGGCAGTTGTCCAATAGGATGTCCTTAGTAAACAAGGACAGCAAACTGGTGACATGATGAACCAAACCAAAGATATCAAGAACCCTTTTTGTTTTTAAGCATTGAAGAGAATGCTAGTTGTGTATAGTTAGGGGGGACGTTTCAGATTCCCCTTGGAATGCACTTGGTTATTACATTTGTATTTTTTGTCATTTAACAAGAAGCTGCAATGAGCTCTTTATCTCCAAGTGGCTGTACCAAACGTGGAATTGATTGAATTGAATAGGTGTATTTTATATATAGGCTAATATAACTTTCATAATGGTTGCTTCTTAATAGAAATATAACAGATTTGACTGACTTTGCCTTGCAAAACTGGTTGTATATACGAACAATTTTTGAATACGAAAAACATCTTTGCTGATGTCCTTATCACGAGTCACTTTAAAAAAAAAAGCAAAGAAAAAAAGGTTCTTCTTTTTAGTGATACCTCTTTCAACTCGGCTTAAACTTGCCAAACAGAAAACTGAGCTAACGAAAGGTACAGTGACGTTAGCTTTCATTGACTAAGTTAATCATTTGTTTCATCATTATCCTAAAATGATGATATTGTTCGATCCCTCTCCAAACATTGGTTTGTAGTTAGCAAGTGAAAACTCTACACTATTCAACCAAAATTAATTTAATTATCGGTGTTTATCCAGTTACTGACGTTAACGTACAGCGTTAGCTGGGCTAGCGTAAGTTAGCAATCTGTTTGCTAACAGTGCTAACGTTTACAAATAGAAAGACTTCCTTCCTACAATCAACCCTGGACAAGCAAATGTGCGACTTTACCTTAAGCTTGCTCAGAAGGTCTCCACATTTGTTTAGGTTTGGATTTTTCTTGTTCCACTCCGCTTTAAGTGTCTCATACAGCCCAGCGGTCTCTTTCAGCGCCATGGTGATTCTGCAAAATATACGACACCGGCCACCGTAACACGTTAAATGACTGTCGTGAAAAAAACCAAAACACGTTACTGCTTCCTTCAGAAATCAGACAGTTGATCAAGATGGCGGCACTCAATTCAGAACGGTGGCTCAATGACTTACCGAATCACACGATATTCAAAATAATACGCGAGAAGTTGGATTTGGAGTGCACCTCGAGTGAAAGAGGGATCGCTAAGAACCTCACGTTTTGTTTGGGAGCGGATTTGTTCGTGTGGGACGATTCAGACCGCGTGTTTTACACAACCAACCTGCGGCACTTAAACTCAGAGGAGAGCTCCGGTAGCGGGAAGTATCAGACCTTGCTGTGCATCAACCCGCCGCTCTTTGAAGTGTGCCAGGTGCTGGTGAGCCCGACACAGCACCATGTCGCGCTGGTCGGTCAACGAGGCGTCTCGGTCCTGGAGCTTCCTCTGCGGTGGGGCAAGAGGTCCGAGTTTGAAGGCGGACGCAGCAAAATCAACTGCAAGACCATCCCGGTGGCGGAGCGCTTCTTCACCAGCTCACCGTCGGTCAGTCTGCGACAGGCTGCTTGGTACCCTAGCGAGACTGACGAGCCACATATGGTGCTGCTCACTTCAGACAACACGATCAGATTTTACAGCTTGAAGTCTCCGCAGACACCGGCCAAAATCCTGCCAGTGTCGCAGTCAGAAGACGAGAGCAGCCTCGACCCTCCGGTGCATTCGTACGCAGCTTCTCTGGGAGAGATAGCAGTGGCGTTTGACTTTGGGCCGATTTCATCCCCTCCTCGGCAGCTGGCAGGACAGGTCTCCAAAGACCAGCTGGTCTACCCTCTCTATATTCTTTACGAAAATGGGGAGACCTATGTGAACTACACGAGCCAGGTAAACGGTATAAGTCTGAGTAAACCCGTTGGACCTCTCCCCATGTATCCAGCAGCAGAGGATAACTATGGCTATGATGCTTGTGCCATTCTGTGCCTGCCATGTGTTCCGAGTATCTTGGTCATCGCCACAGAAACTGGCACACTGTATCACTGTGTCGTGCTGGAGTCTGAAGAAGAGGATGACACGGGGGCAGTGGAAAAGTGGATCCGAGGCACAGAGACAGTGCCAGCTCTTTATGTGTTTGAGTGTGTTGAGCTAGAGCTCATACTTAAAGTGGCAACGGG
Source organism: Mchenga conophoros (assembly GCF_057382185.1). NCBI lineage: Eukaryota > Metazoa > Chordata > Actinopteri > Cichliformes > Cichlidae > Mchenga > Mchenga conophoros. Next base: position 34,374,401 of record NC_140539.1, read on the forward strand.
AGAGGACGAGGAGCCGCAAGAGTTTGATTTCACCTGTCCAATCAAACTGCACAGAGACCCTCTCTGTCAGCACCGGTATCATTGCACCCATGAAGCAGGAGTGCACAGCGTGGGGCTAATCTGGGTCAACAAGCTGCAGAGGTTCCTTAAATCAGATGAGGAGGATAAGGACAGTCTCCAGGAGCTGGCTGCTGAGAAGCGCTGCATTGTAGAGCACATTCTTTGCACCAGACCGCTCCTGACCAGTCAGTCGGCTCCAATTCGTGGTTTTTTGATTGTGTCTGACCTTGCCTTGGGCGCCACCATGATCTGCATCACCAGCACTTACGAGTGCATTCTGTTACCCCTTCTGAGCTCCATTCGCCCTCCTTCCCCTCCCCTGCTTTGCTCCCACCCAGGTCTGGGCTCTGCCAGCTCCCCTCTGCGTGGGCTGGCCGAAGACTCCTTTGAGCAGCACATTCGCAACATCCTGGCACGGAGCTCCACCAATCCTCTTGTACTTAAAGCTGGAGACAAGGACACATCACCACCACCTCCAGAGTGTCTGGAGCTCCTCAGCAGAGCCACACAGGTGTTCCGCGAGGAGTACATTCTCAAGCAGGACATGGCTCGTGAAGAGATGCAGAGGAGGGTGAAACTCCTGACAGGCCAGAAGAACAAGCAGCTGGAGGATTTGTCTCTGTGCAGGGAGGAGAGGAAGAGTTTGAGAGAAGCAGCAGAAAGGTTGGCTGATAAATACGAAGATGCAAAGTATCGCCAAGAAACCATTATGAACAGGGTTAAGAAAGTGTTGTGTAGCCTGCAAAGCCAGCTACCCATACTGTCAAACAGTGAAAAGGAAATGAAGAAGGAGCTGCAGACCATCAATGATCAACTGAAACACCTGGAAAACTGCATCAGACAGGTGAACATGAAGATGGAGTACCAGAAGACACAAGTGGGCAAGGATATGCCCGGAACTAGGGCAACAGTTTCCCTCAACGCTCCCCAGAAGAAGGTTGTTCAGGATGTCCTCAAAGAACAAGGACAGCAAATTGGTGACATGATGAAGCAGATCAAAGACATCAAAAATCATTTTAGTTTCTAAGCACTGCAGAAAAATGCTAGTTTTTTTTCTGTATAGTTGGGAAAATATTTCAAATTTTCCATGGAATGCACCGTTATTACATTTCCGTTTTTCTGACATTTGATAAGAAGCTGTAATGAGTTCTTGAGCTCTAAGTGGTTGTGCTATCTTCTTATATGCTATATCTTATATGTGCTAGTGTAACTTTACCTTTCATACTAAATGTTTTTCCTTAATACAGAATACAGAAATACAAAAGGTTGGATTTTCTCTTACAAAAAGTTGTATATTTCTACATCAATATTTTTGACATGTTAATGATTGAATCACTAACATACTCAGTTTAATGTCCCGTGTATAGGCAGGAAAAATTAAAAGTAATTTGTGCTAAACTAACCTTATACAGCTGTTTTCAATTTTGTTTGCTCACCTTTTTGCATAAAAATAAATAAATGAACTTGAAATTATTAAACTTGTTTGTGTCTCAATGTAGGATAGCTACAAAAAGCAGAAATATTAAGAGACAAATCCAAGTTAACAGTTTTATATTGACATGCATTAACTGACACGTTCACAGCTGCTGGTTGCTGTATTTGCCAGAGTACTTGGAGAAAACCTGTGTAAACAGGGGGAAGATGCAAACATCACAACGAAAGTCCCAGTTAGTAATTTAACTGCGAAAAAACAAACAAATGTGAACTGAACTAAATATTCCACGTCCTGGCAAGATGTTTGAACTTCTAAAGGAGGCTAAAATCATGTGAGTGTTTGGTTTGATATGGATGTTTAGCATAGATGCAATACATAGCATGCCCCCAGTAAGAGACACAGCAAGAGCATAACTCCTAAACAGAAGGCAGGAAATTATTTGTTTTGTCTTGGTTATTGTCTTAATAAACATTGCAAGCCAAAATTGTAAACAATGTTAAAATTCAAGTAGGGCTTCCTACACACTAGGGATTCACTTTTTCTCCCGTGTCTGAACATGTCCTTCAATGTGCACAGCTGCATGCCTCCAGTCTGCCATCTACAGCTGGGAACTCCAGTGAACAATTTCAGCATAAGATTGCCAAGAATCCTGTATCCACCAGGTGTCACCCCATCTCCAGAGCTGACGGCCTCAGTTTTTCTTCCACCACAGGTTTCCTAGTGAGGAATTCCCCACATAAACAATCAGTGACGTATAAGGAGACCCCAGTTTTGTTGAGTAAGCTTCATTGTTGGGGATCTTTGTCGTCGCTGGGGTCATCAACTGTAATTTAGGCTGCTTGCAGGGTTGCAGTGGTAGCTTGATTTGAATACCAAATATTTGAGATGGTTTATGACCCAGAATAACTATTTACATAACAGACAAGCACTGTTCAAACTGCTATTGGGATTTATTTTTTTTTACTCTCTAAGAAGGTGTTGATAGCTGTGACTTAATAATATACAAGGAGAGCATTTTTAGTCAAGAAACTGCATGTCTTTATGATGATTTAGCTGTTTTTTCCACACACATCACCTCACACTTTTTCTCTCAGATACATAGAAGAGGGTGTGGTAAACAGCAGGGCTCACTCGGGAACAGTCCAAAAGGGGAATTTTAAGTTCTTTCATAAAGGTACAATGTTTAGATCCTGAGGAAAGTTAGCAGACCCTAGGAAAGGAGATATTAATAACTCCCAGTCCAGCCCACCACATTCTTCACATGTGAGTCACTGTAAGCTGGAGAGCTGCGAGGAAAGGGCTGCATTGCCTCTGTTTCTCATTTGTGTTTCTTTCCATGGAGGAGTGGAAAAAGAAGGCGGGGAGGCCACTCCTTCTTTAGGAAAGCCTGAAACTCTTATGTGAAATACGCAGCTCTACACAGGACACATTCACGCTCATACCACATAGTTTACACCAAAACCAAACACTGTGTGCTGGGAGGCTAATGTGAATGCGAACATAGAACTAAACTGGGATGAAGGGGTACAAATAGACTGCATGTGTATGTGCAAGAGAACGAGGGGCAGAAAAAAGGCTTCAGATGGTGGGAACGACAAGCCTCGGAAAATGGTGGTATGGGGACTTGGCAGAGGAGACTGTGAGTCACTGTTTATGTGGTCTGTCACTGAGAGACCAAGTGAGCTTGATAAAACACAAAATGTTGTTGAAAAAGAGTCAAATCAAACCCCCATAGCTATTACTTCCATTTTAGGTTATTTATTTTCAGATTGTAGGCATTTTGATAACTAAGTTTAAAAACCTTTTCAAGTTGTACAAAAGTTTTTGCTTGTATGAAAGAATAACCAAAGACACTAGACACAGTCAGGTAGTTTTATTTGGTTACAATGGTTGTTAACATAAGAACAGTTGGCAGAGCTGTGTACAGTAGTCAGTAACATGGCATTCATTCAGTCTAGTTGAGAATGTAATGTTCTTTTATGCAACGCAGATCCTGATCCTGCACATACAACGTAAACAGCGACAATTTACAAAATAATGTATAAATTCAGCACAAAAATGTGACATGTAAAGCATCAGAGTGAAATGCATTCAGATTTTTAGATTTGTACATGATTGTTCTGTTACATGGAGAAGAAAATGCTGAAAACACAACAAAATAAGTTGAAAATAAATTTCTAAATGATGCTTCACTGGACTGATCACATGTGAAAAAAGGCATATTCCTACAAATAATCTCTAATATCTAGACACTGAAGGAATGTTAAAATGTCAAAAAAGGTGTTTTTTTTTAAGAATAAAATTGCTCTGGAGTTTTTAAAAGTACATGCAGATTTTTGCTCACTTAGACTCAGCCTTTCATTTCTGCTCAGCAAATATATATTCATCATAAAAAAGCCAACTTTGAGGAGTCAAAGGGAAGAAGCAAACAGATCCTTTGACTTATACACAATCCTTTTCTGAAAGCCCTTGTTTGTCAACTTATATTTAAATACAGCATGTTCATTGTGCAAGATTATAATCATTCTCAGAGGAAACGTTGCATACCTAACATGCAACGTTTAGATTTGGGTCTGCAGGAAAATAAGAGCAAATACAACAGTAGCATAGGTGTGACAGCCAGTAGATGGTCTATGCATCAGAGCCTTTCTGCCTACGTTTGGAGGGTGGGATCAGACGGTTGGGAAGCTCAGGGGGAAGACCATGACCCTCCAGCTTGACCTCAATTAGGTGGCTGGCCAGGGCAAATTCTTCATCATCCAACATGCCATCACGATCGACATCTGAGAGCTTCCAGATGCGACCCAGAACAGAGTTGGGCAGGCGGGAGCTCACCATCCAGTCCTTTGCCTTGGTGCCGCTTAGTTTCCCCTCGTTGGGAGCAAGGTTGTAGAAGATTTCATCATATTTGGGCTTGTCTTTGGTCACCACCCAATCTTCCTCCTCCTCACAACCCTCTCCATTTTCCTCAACAAAGGGGTCACCTTCTGAGAAAGGTCCAGCACGGGTCCCCAAGAAGGCACCACCCTGCACACCTGGTTGATCACCTGCTTCCAGCTCCTCTTGCCTCAGGAGGGGCATCAGTTTGGCAATGTCACTGGAGAGCAACTCATCCAAGGATGCCATCAGATTAGGCTTCAAGGATTTGAACTTGGTGAAATCATGAACCATCAGTTGTTCCTTTAAAAATGAGAATAATGTGTTAGTCCTTAGATTAATAGTTACATTAGAATAAACTTTCCTGTTGTAACCACAAGTTAACAGAAGTTGCTTGTAAACAAAGCCAGTGTTTCAAACAAACCTGCATCTTAGCACAGTCTGGAAAGTCTCCAGCAGAAATGTTGTGCTGAAGCTGGATCTTGGAGAAAATAACTGGTAGCTGATAGATCAGATTCTTCTTTTTATTATCCTTCCTGAAGACAGAACGCATCTCCTGCTTCAGGTGGCTGATGATGTGGGCGTGGACCTAGGATTTCGAGAAATAAAACACACAGAGTGCACCAATATGACTTTCTGAATAATCATTTAATGAAAACATGCTGAGACGTGAACAAATATGCAACTCGCTCACCCTAACCAGACGGGCTCTCTTGACCAGATCATTGAGTTTGCGTATGGCTGCATTTCGAGGAAGGTTTTGAATATCAGCAAAGAGATCCTCCTCCTCCAGCTCAAACAACTTACGGTTGTCGTTTACCAGCAATGGCTCTGCCCAGAAGGAGCCAATATAGACACGTAGAACCTCTGGAGTGCCAAATACCTTCCCCAGGGACCACATCAGGGCACCATACACTCGCATCAGCTGCTGGGTGCCCACCATGTCTGCTTTGTTTAGCACCACACGCAGTTTGTCTTCGTTGCCTTTCAGGGCACCGATGGCCTCAGAGAACTCATCGGATATCTCTAGCTTGTGAGCATCAAACAGCAGGACGATGCGGTCCACACGTTCTGCAAACCAGCGCAGTACAGCTGGGAAGTCATACCCTGTTTAAACAAAAAAGATGCAATCACTGATTCATCCGTAGACCTAAATGTGGAGTATGCATTGAACAAACAAGGGTCAGGAGAGGGAAGAAGGTCGACACAGACACAAACCCTAAAGATTATAATCTGTAAAATCCCAAAGACTGAATTTCCGGTCACAGAGGCTTCATTTTTGTGCAAGACATAATGAAAAAGAATTCTTTGACTTAATGTATGAAAGTGAAAGTCTAATAAATTAGTTAATATTTTTTCAGGCACTGGTTGATCTGTATCAACATGATTCTACTAAATCATAAGTTCATCAAAATCCCCCCAAAGAAAACACATTCCACATACTTTTTGTGGGATGGCCACATAGATAGTTTTGGTTTTTATCTTTTTTGGTTTTAAGAAAGCATCTCTAAATTTTTGATAACTGAACTGTGGTACACACAGCACAAGAACTGATAAAAAAAAAAAAAAAAGTAGTAGCCTACTTTTAAAAGAGCATCTCAGTATCTCTGAATAATCCAGTCCATTTGTTGTTGAGTGAGAAACTGAGACTTCTCTTTTAACATCTTATTTACTTCCATCCTCTTAGGATATAGAAGCAAATCTTGCAGATGAATATTTTAAAAAATTCTAGTGATCAAACCAAAACTGTTTACATGGCTAAATACCACCAGCGGTAAGCAAGGAAATATGTTTTCATAATTTGGGTATACTGACACTTTAAACTTGTTAGTTGCTCATGCAGATTGATTGGAATAATGGTTTGCTTGGAGCATGAGTGAATATTAAATTAGAAAAAAACAAAATGGTGTGAGGTGATTGTGATAGTTAATGCTCAACAGTACATTCTTCCAGATGTGCTCGCAGAATTGACTGCACTGTTTCTGTTCCTTATTATGATTTTATGGCTGCTGTGTACTGCAGAGATGTTTTTTTGTTTTTTTTTATCTCTGCTGCCAAATGTCATTGCAACAGAGCATACTGGTCCCATGAGTTAGCCAGGCGTGCCAAGGAGATGAGTTTGTGAGCTGATGTTCAAGGACGTGTGTCTCTGCAGGCCCCCCATGCCCTCTCCTCACCTTTGCCTTTTCCCTCACCTCGGCTCACTCTCTGTTTGGCACCAGACAGGATCCCTGGTGTGTCAATAATGCTGATGCTCTCCAGAACCTGGTTAGGCATTTGGGCACACTGGAATCTAGCATATTCATCAGCAAACAAAGAATGACATAAGATTGTTTAAGAGTCTAAATTATGTGGAAATAGTCAATTCTTATCAAAAAAAGCCAGAGCGATCTCAGGAGCAGATTGAAAGCCACTCTGTCCACACACCCTGTCCCTCCCACTGAAGGCCATTGTGTGCAAGCAGGCCTCTTTTGCTCTGGGCTTCCTGAAGGAAAATGACCATTACTGCCAGAATCAAACAATAAGGCCTGCTAACGATGTGGGGCTTAGAACAACACCACTGCTTCCTGCAGCTTATGGGCTTAACGAGCCCACTGGTTCCTAGAACAGGAAGTCAACGCAAAAGGAGAGACGCAAATACATTCTCAAACATACCCTGCTGAGGGAGACAGGAACGCATGCTTGGAAAACTTGCACCAGAATGTCATGATGGAGCCCATTAACAGAAGCACTCTAAGTTCCTGTCACTTCTGGCCTGCGTGGCTATGCCTCTAGTACCTCACTTCACTGTAAGACGTAACTTCTTCCTTGGCTAACAACAGTGGAAAAACATCAGCTTGGGCAGTAAACATGACAGGAATAAACGTCACGTTTGTCCTACAGTTTCTCCAGTCCCTCCACAGTCTGTGACTTCTGTGTTTCTCTTTACCCTAAGAGGCTGTAGACCCCACTAACCTCAGTTTTCAACTTTAATACATTGCAGTTCCTGCCTGAGTACATGAACTTTCATCACCCTCTTGGGTGATATCGCTCTGTTTCACCATTTTTCCACAAATAAGGCAAGTGCCTCCTCCTCTGAAATTTGGCACAAGCACTTGAAATTCCAGAGCTAAAACACTCTCTGTAATCTTAATATCTCCTTCTCTGTTTTCCCTCCATGAGTTCTCTCACATGTTCTGCCTATTTCATGCTAAAATGTAACTGTCTCGCTTAGTGGGGAAAAAAATCACAACGCACTGTGAATAAAAGCCAGATTCTCACCTGTTGAGAAAGGTGTTTCCAAATGGATTGAGTTTGCGGAAAGGCTTGTTAGGGTCTACAATAAGGGCATTCCCTGGGATGACTGACTCCACGTCCCCATGCATGATGGCAGTGAAGCAGTCAGTGGTGGGTTCAGGACCTATCCTGCTCCCAGGAATATCCTGCTCCAGCAGATACCTGTAAATCAGACAAAAAGCTTGTAGTTTGTTTTGTTTTGTTTGTTTGTTTATATTTGCTGTCACTTAAATAAAGTAGAAATACTCAGGAGATATAAGAATGGGCAAATGTATACCATAGCATTGTAGTGTCTTACTTGATGAATGTTGTTTTTCCAGTGGAGTACTGTCCAACAACTAGCACCATAGGCTTATTGTCAAAATCTGCATCCTCCAAACTAGGAGAATGGAAGTCATGGAATCCATAGTACTGCTCCAGAGGCAGCAGTTTCTCGCGGTACAGGGACTTCAGTCCCTCTGTCACAGTGTGGATCACCTCAGGCGCCTTCTTCACATTCTTTCTCCCCCAGCGTGACATATTGATTGACAAGAGGATAGAGAGCTTCTTGCAAAAATCAGTGTCAGAGTTATATCAGTTGCTTGGAGTTATATTTCCTGTGGCCAAGCCTTGGAAAAACCTTCAGGTGTTTCCTGTATTTATACGAATGCTGCTCACTTGTCCTTGAGCCCTTCTCTGCACACACTTAGAGAAACGATAGGGCTGGTGTTTAGTTTAAAGTTGGGAGTTTCTCCTTTGAGTCAACACACTGAAACCTTTAGATCCTGAAACGCAGAGAGAAAATGAGGCAGGTAGAGGTTTAATCAAACAGAAAAAAAGAGATAACTCCACATCCCAAAAGAAACCTGTGTGTGCTTGATCAAAGTCTGCCACATTCTAGAGAAACAATGTGGAATCTAAAGCAAACTTCAGCCCACCCTCAGTCTGCCAAGCATTTTCAGTGGATGCCTGGAAAAAGTTGGTGTTCATGTTGGAAAACTTGCAAACCCAGCCCTGCATCAGGATTTGCTCAGGCACAGCTCATGCCTTTACAGTGAAATGAGTAAGACATTCTTTTATCCGCTGCAGTTCCCCTAAGTGGAACATGTAATTCGTGCACAGACTGCTCATACAAGGAGACATCTCAGGAGATAGTGTTCTCATGGAAAAACAAATGTAACCCTTGAGTAATTATCTTTTTACAGCAGTCTATATAAACAGAAACCCTGGATTAAGAGTCAAAGGCATAACTCATTATAGAAAGAGACTGACATTAAGGAAGATAGGCAAGACACATGTCAACAGATGTTAGCTCATCTGTGAAGAGCTTCTCTTGCAAATCCAATTTAAACTAGGATATTAAAAAATCTCCCCCCGAGGAAAACAGTAATCACAGTCCTGACATGTCATAAGACCAGTGTGGAAAGCCCTCTTGTCAAAATGGCGAACCCTGGAGATCTAATGGAGAGGCATTAAATGTAGCCATTATATACAAAAGTTCTGCTGCGGCCAAGCTGTACGAGTAAACGTGGATTTATGGTCTCACTGTGAAAATCAAAAAGCTGGTTTAGGCTTTGGGATCCGTTTATAATGTTTAAGGATGAAGGAAAATGCCTCGTGGGTTTGCACACCGGAATTGCAACAAAATTTTGGACCTGGAACATGGAAAGTAACATTGAAATGTGCAAGAGCAGCAAGTATCAGGGGAGTGAAAAATATCAGAAGCCTATACAGAAAGTTATTTAGCTACTTTATAAATTGTTGCACTCATTATATACCAAATCAAAGCTTAGTTTTCCCTCTACTTTACAATTACAGCTACATATTTTCAGTTAAAATGCAAGCCAATCATTACTGCCACATTTAAAGTTTAAAAGGAGTATTTACCAAGTTATTATGCAGGCTTCTTCAGGGAGTTCCCTCCAGCTCTCCAATCTTGCCCTCTGGAGCCTGGAAAATATTTTGGCTTAAGGAGATGAAAACAGTCTCTTGGGGAGCTGCAGCTACATGTATGGGTGTACCTCTAACAGCAAATAGGAACCCTCAGTGGAGCGTCAACGCAGCTGAATTAGAGGATCGTTCTTCTCCTGGGTTTAATGTATTTCAGATGAGCTTCAGATCATCTGGAAAGGGTTCCCAATCTCCCAAGGCAAACACTCAGACACACAGGCGCACCACACCGAGGATTTTTTTTTCTCTCTCTCCTTGCTTGCTTCTCTAAGTTTAATACACCTCCTCTTCCAGGGATGCCTGGCAATATGTGGGCAGCACTAACACTCTACTCAGGGCAAGGATGAACTAAGTCGTGGCTAGAGGGCGTGGACTGGAGGAGGGGGTTGCGAATAAATAATTTGGGTGGAGTTGCTTTTTAAAAAAAAAAAAAAAAAGACAAAATCTCCCACAGTCCTTATGCACATTTTAAATATATACAACTTCACTCTGCAATCTTTTGACTATACCTTGGAAACTCCTTGTTTTACAATAGTTGTATTTCAGTATAATCACATGCCTTAGATTTAGACATGCTAGTCCCCCACCCCCCATGTAAAAATGACTTATTCTTTCCAAATTCTGCGGATTCTCCAAGCAATGACGCATACAAACCAGCTCTATGATTTCACTTCTATGCACCACCTGCTGACTGTCTGATAGAGAACACACCCCAGTGCTGAAACCATTACCACCATCTCCTCCTCCTGACTATCATACAGTCCTCCTCGGTCAGCGTTAGTAAACGAAAGGAATGCAGCCTCGAGTGGTGGAACAGAGTTGAGGAATAAAAGAGCAGAGGACAGGACGCTGCAATATTTCATAAAAGAAGCAAGGTTTAATTTACAGTTTTACTAAATGTACATTTTCTTTTTAAAAAGTGTCATTATACACAATAAATACAATACAAAATTAATCTGTAATACTATACTTCAAATTCTCTCACGGTCTTTTTTGTACATTATTATTGTTCCTTTTTTTCAATTTCAATGCTTGTGCTGTGTTTGTGTTTGAATTGTCCACCAGGCTTATACAAAGGGGGGGAAATAAAAACAAACAAACAAACAAAAAGAAAAACAAAAACTCAAGTGAGGCAGGCATACAGTGACAGGAAGATCCAAAAGACAGAAAACACAGAAACCTTGCCTGACCCCTGCTGACTGAAATGCATAAAGTCCTAACCTGGCATCACAGGCAACGGGGGGGTGAGTGGAGGTGCAGTCTAAAAACAAGAAACTGGAAAATCATCTGACAATAGAAGCAGAAAAAAATGCATTTCTTACAAGTTCATTTACATCCTGACAGTACAACAGCATCTGAGCAGTCAATTTCAAACCAATTTTACAAACGTTCAATTTTTTCCCCTCAACATTTACTTAAAAAAAGAAAAGAAAAAAAAGACATGATATCTGTTTAAAATGGAGACACACAGAGGTTGATGGTACTCACTTTTTTCAATTCAAGAGGAGTTTACCTTAAGACCAAAGCAACTGATATTTAGGGTTAATACACTACATAAAGAAGCGTGGTCTTGATAAAGAGTTGGACTGCTTCATTTTAGCATTTGTTGTTTGCATCTCTGGAGCAACACTATCTTTGCGATAAGAGAATCAAATATGGTAGGTCCGGCAGCACACTGGATGTATTATGACTGTTTACAGTACTACACTGCTGTAACCTCTTTGGCCTTTCTTCTGCAGCTCTCTTAGTGAAAAGCTGTTACCTTTTAAACTGTTTGAATAAGATGCCTGATGCTCATTACGACACTGATTAAACCAGAAGATGAACCGCTGTGGACAGAGACTGGTGCTCAGACCACATGAAAGGAATGTATGAACAAGTGAATGAGGGGGAAAAAAAGACCAAAGTGAAAAATAAAGAAAGAATTAGAGAACAATAGTCACTGACAATTTCATCTTGTTACTCGAATTTGGCTGAGGGAGCACATCTGTCGAGCATGTTCAAGTCTGCAATTCACCATTTTTGACTATGTTTGTATTTCCATCATGGGGCAACTTTAGACTGTAAATGACAAAGAAATGTTTGGACAATTCAAATAAACAAACAAAGCCAACACAGCCTGGCAGAGTACTACAGTGATACTGTTTTCACAGTGCCCCTTTCCCCTGCCTCGTTAAACTGTTTCATAGTTCCCCTTGTGAGTCCGAGGCTGAGGGGCTGTTATCTACTTTGAGTCTGGGGCACCAGGCTGCCGTTGTGGCCGCGGCCACCAACCTGAGGGTGCTGGGCCAAGGAAGAGGATGAAGAAGCAGAGGAAGAGGATGGGACTGAAGGTCTGTGTGATGAGGGCGCTGAGCCCCCAGGGCGCTGACTTTGGTGTTGGTGGGGTCTGCTGTTGCCCCCTTTAATATGGTGTCCGCGGGTAGAGGGTTCCTGCTGCAGATTAAGGATGCTGTCAATGGCGCACTGCAGATGCTCATTCAGTGAGTCATCTGGAGGGCTGCCGCTGGAGAAGCTGGCGTTATCCATGTCAGGAGAGTCTGACTTGCAGCGTTTGGCAGGAAGCAAAGAGTCTCGTGTGAAGGAAGACTCTGGCGACGGGGGCCCAGGGGCATGCTGGTCCATTCTGAATGTTCCTCCTGCCTTATGTCGATTTTTTCCACTCAACCTCTTATATTTACTTACATCTGTCTCTTGGTCTGTGTGCTCTTCCCCTTTCTCCTTTGCCCCTTCTCTGTCTAGAAGCTGTGGGAGATGATGGTGTTGCGTGGTTTTGATACCACGACTAAACACATCCATTTCGTCCAGCCCCTGCACTGCACTCCCCAAACGGCCAGTTTCGTGGCTTGAATCTGTGTGAGTGAGTAAAGCCTCCCTGTCTCTCTTCTCTACTTTCACACTTGCTATCACTGTCCGCTCTGAGGGAGGATTTGAGGCCTCGTGTCTGGGGGGTGATGGTGTGGTTCTGGGGTAGGACAAATTTTCATCTCCTCCACCTGGGACACCAGGTCTGACCCGAGGACTAATGTTTTCCCGGTAAGTTTTTCGAAGGGGAAGACGGCAAGTTGTCTGTGAGGAAGTGGCAGTAGAGGCAGGGTTGTGTTTGACCCCACCTGTGTCGTGGTGATCCAAAGTCCCATTCATTTGAATGGAAGATGAGGAGGTGGATGAAGACCAAGTATGGGATGAAGAGGTGGAGGAAGATAAGGCTGAAATGGGGGGAACACTTCCTCTCAGTGATGGGTTACACTGAGAGGTTGATATTGTGACTGACAAGCCAGACGAAGTAGTGCATACAGGGGACTGAGTTCTGATAACCGTGGCCGAAGGGGTTGATAAAGGGTGAACCTTCGCTTGTGATACAGCAGCTTCAGACTGCGGCTGAGTCTGGGACATAGACTGGCTGCTCAGCTGAGGTTGAGGTGTGTGCACTGGGTCTAAGGCAGTGTTGTGGACCACCTTACTGAACCCCGTTTGATCCTGCTTGATCTTTAGCTTCAAACCAATTCTCCTGCGAGCCTCATAGGTCTTGATAGGCGGTTTGCTCGTTCGCTGTGGAAGAGCATCATCATCATCAGCCGCTTGAGAGTTTGATGTCGAGGATGAAAATGAGGATGACGATGCTGGAGTACGAACTGTAGAGATCTGGCTAGTGGGTTCAGCCACTGGCTTGACTGGTGGAGCTGGAGGAGGAGGACAGCTACTGGACCAGGACACAGATGCACTGCCTCCACCCTGCTTTATCACGAGCTTGGTAGGAGGGAAAGGGGAAAGAGAAGGGGCCGCAGAAGGAACTGAGACAGGAGAAGAAGCAGGAGCAGAAACTGGTGTGGGTGCAGGCGGAGGGTTTGGGGCAATGATTGGAACAGGGGATGGGATGGCAGCAGGAGCAGGAGCAGCAGCAACAGCAACAGCAGGCGCTGGAGCAGGGACAGCAGCAGATACCCCTCCGCTCACTGGGGTGGGTTCAGCAGATGATAATTTCTGCTGGGATGAAACACTCTCCAACATTCGCACATTTGCCACAAACTCTTCTGCAAGTAAATAAACAAATGTATAATTAAAACACACCTTCTTTATTTTTGAATACCTACAAAATTTTATTAATAATTTTTTTAATTATTTATTAATAATTTAATAACCACAGACAGTGGTAAAATACCTGGCCTCTCCTTTGCCAAAATCTTGTCCTGGTTTAATGCAACCTTCTCCTCTTGAATGAACATCCGGTCGATCATCACCATCTCTGCCGAGGGGCCCAGTCTCTGCTCATGTTCATATGCCAAACAGCATCACTTTTAAAATCAATTCAGGACAAAAACGCACTAAGAATGCTTGCAGTGAACATGCTGATTTATAAACTTACTTTTGACTCTGCAAAGAGCAGGTAACGATATTTATCCAGCATGGCCTGAGTTCTTTTCAGCAGCTGGCTGGAGACCTTCTCAAATTCATCATCCACTGTGTAAAAGAGAACCAAATTGTTGAAAATTCTCAACTATAAATCAAGCAATACATTGGTAGCTAGGGATGGGTACCGATATCCGGTGCCACGATGGCAGCGGTTCTGACATAAACGGTAGTAACCAGACCGAAAAGCAGCGCACATTTCGGTGCTTTTTTTTCTGAGATGTCATACACTTTGGATTCTAGCCAATCATTTTACGTTTCTGAGGATAGTAGGCGGGTCCAGGTACGTAAGTTCTTTTAGAGCAGAGCTACAGATTAAAAATGCCCAAGGCGAAGCGGTCAAAAGTCTGGCTGTACTTCACAGCAAAAGATGCAAACTCAGCAGCCTGCAACAAGTGCTTTAAGCTGATACTGTGATACTGTCAAAGGAGGTAACACCTCAAATCCGATGAAACACCTGGCAACGCATAGCGGTTTTTTTTTAAAGCCGAGAAATGCACCGTATTTGATAGCTTGCTGCGAGACCTCACACATCTACTGCGGGTGGGTTGCCTGTTATCGGACCCGGAGTTAGCAACATCCCCCAAAAACCCAAAGAGGAGAGTCCTGGCCCCTAGCCCTGCCAGTGTAGCAGAAATGATGACGGATGATGATGGCAGCAGAAGCCGTTCTTCTCTGCGTGAGTAGCTTAATGTTGTTCGTGTGTAATTTACGTTGAGTAGGCTAACCACGTTATTACATTAATGCATGTAAGGTGAACTAGCAAACACCGTAGTAGTTACATGCGGCTGTCTTCTTTTTTGATGGCAGATACTCCCGTCACCCTGGCCAAAAAGGCTAAAATGACCAAAGAAAAAGTGGAAAACAGCTAAACATGAGAGGTTTTTGGACAAGGTTTGTGTTTTTTCCATTGTTTAAGCACTGCTTAAGTCAGCCAAGAGTGATACCATATATGCCCCATACCTGCAGAAAAGGCTAACATTATTATCTTTTTACAAACAGCTGAACATGAGAGGTTTTTGGACCAATTTTGTGTTCTCCATTCTTTAAGCACCGGTTTGAGCACCGTTTAAGCACCGGCACTGTTTCAAAAGTACCGGTTTGGTACTGGTATCGGATAAAACCTAAACGATACCCATCCCTATTGGTAGCTTTACAAAAGAGGCAATTTGTTACCTCTTTGATAATCTTGAGAAGAGTTGGCAGTTCCCTGGTAGAGATGGTAAGGCAGGAGTCTGTGCAGTGTGTCCTCAAATGAGCAGAAAGGGGCACTGTAGTTTGGGTGAAGCACTGAACCCTGATGTTTCCTTAGCTGTTCTAGCATCCTGCAGTGAAGTGTGTAAAATTAATACTGTTCACAAATATGGCTTTTAAGAATCAATTAAAAGAAGCCCTGGAAAATTACCATGGAACATACCTGGCTTCTTTACTGGGCTCTGCGCTGAAAGGCATTTTCATTATTGTTGTTGTCTGTAACAGGAACAAACAAATATAAAGTGTAAGGGTTAAAACCCTTCATACTAAAACTTAAATACCAGAGGCAGTACAAACATGTAGCAACGCTCATTTACCTGAGCTTGTATTGAAGCTGGGGGCTGTGGAGCAGGCATTTGAGTCAGACTAGCTCCCAACACCTGTATCTGCATGCCACCTTTCCCCAGAGTCACCCCTCCAACAGAGCTTATCACTCCTGGCTTTGGCTGAACCTGAGAAAGGAAAACAAGAGGGAAATTTAAAAGCAGAAAGTGACAAAACATACAAAAGGAATGTATTGGGAAAATACTATCCCTGTTAAATTTTATATTCACTGACAAAGGTGTTAGAGTAGCACAAAATAACGCCAGGCAAATACCACACATATGTTCTTACTGGGAATTGGGTTATATTACATACCTGTGCAGGCTGGGTAAGGCTGGCAGGAGTGACAGTCTGATTCACCATTGCTCCAGCTTGCCCTTGGGCTCCTGAGAATACCTGTAAGTCACTTGATGCTAGCAATAAAGAATAAAGATAATTACAAAAGGAAACACTTCAACGTCTGTTTTGCATCACTGACAATAATTAATGTCTAACCTGTAGGAGTTTTGACAAGCACTGATGTCGGCTGCAGCATTGAGGGTAGCTGAGCAGGTGTACCAGTGCTGGCTGATGATGATGCAATCACCACTTTATCAAGAGGCACATCTTGCTGGGAACTAAACTGAGTGGTGATTTGAGGCTGAGGCTGAGTAGGCTGCTTAGCTTGTAGCATGATGTTCTGCTGGACCTGGAAATACCATCAGGACAGATATATTTGTACCTACATTCAAAATATTTTGGAGCATGCTTAGGCTCCTAATTTAGTTATGCTGATATTGTACTGGTAGGTTTATTGGTAATGTTCACAATGTATTTAACCCAACTGATAACAGAAAAAAAAATCATAAATGGAACTAAACTGAACAAAAGGAAAATAACAACTAAGTATATATACAGAAATCGCATATATTATTTTTCCACGACAATACAAACTGTACTAGTGAAAGCAACTTAGCATGCTGCTGAACCTCAGAAAAAAGAATAAGTCAAAAATACACACAGTGATTTTACAGTCAAGATCCCTAATTGTATGCTAATTACGTTACAAGTTTTCAGTAAGAAGAAATGTGTAACATTGTAATGATACCTGGTGAAGCCTTTCCAGCAGCTGTTTCTGCTTAGGTGAGGGTTGAGAGATGGCTGAAAGAGTCTGAATTTGTGCTCCTACTAACTGCAGATTATGTTGCTGATCTGATGTCAGGCCCTGGATGGGAACATGAGTTTTAACCACAGTGGTGGCACAAGCGCTGACAGGAGCTGCAGTGAACTGATGTTGTGCAGGTGGAGGCTTCGGTGACTGTGACATAGGAGGCATGTCTTGTTGGTAAGGGGCAGACTGAGAGGCCGGCTGAGGCTGAAGTTGAACTTGAATGTGTGTCTGTTGGGGTGGCGTTTGCTGTGGCTGGCCCTGTAGAGCTGGTTTGGGGGACTCTGCAATTTGGTTATGGACAATAAAGAGTGGAGGGTGAGATGAGGGTGTGCATGAGCGAGAAGGAGTTTGCGACTGTGGCTGAGGCTGAGAGGGAGGGCGTGACTGCTGTTGGTGGTGTGGTGACTGGATCTGCTGGCTCAGAGTAAGAGGAGACTGGGAAGGCTGGGGACTTTCTGCCACTGGTGGTGCTGTGGCAGGTGGACAAGGAGACATTCTATGGATCTTCAGAGGCTGCTGATGTCCACTGGAGGGTACCTGAAGAAGTGGAATCAAAATACAGTATGCTTATCTGATTCAAGGGAGCAAACAGTTTAAGGAAGAATGAAATCAGGATATTAAGCACATAAAAAAAGAAGAAAAATCACATACAAAAAGTCTATAGCGAATAAGTGTCCAGCACACAATCTGAGATTTGACACAAAGTAGGGTTGGGCGATATGGCTTTTCACGTTTTTGACATCAATATTTATTATGATGTACTATATGTATGCATCATAATACTGAGTTTAATACTTACACCTAGGTTAAAAATCCTAATTGCAAATATCATAATACACTCACACACTTTAAAATGAAAAAAAGAAACAATCAAATAAACTAATAGATAATAATACAGATTTATCACCCAATCCCGACGTACACAAACACAAGTAAATAACGACCAAACAAACACAAAAGCAAAGTGTTAGAATTAAAAACTAATAGATTTTAAAGTAAAAGTAGTAGAAGCTCACAGATTTTATTTCTAGCATTTACACATAAGAAGAGGGCAATGATTATTTAGCGAGCCAAAAAGAAAAACTGTAGACAAAAGCAAGAAATCAAGATCTGTGGGTCTGTGGTGGTAAATTAGGAGGTGATCTGCAGACTTGAGGGACGAGGGATAGGTGAACATGTCATTTTGGTTTTGGGGGGGCTCATTACCCTGGTCACACTAGGGGACAGAGGGGTGAGAGGTGGAAGATAGTGTGGAGTGAATCAATTCATCAGTCCTTAATCAGTAATGCAGCAGATGAAGATGAGTTCATTTACTGTGACTAAGCAGTGTTAGTGAAGAGATTATTCTAGCCTTGCTGCTGTAGGCAGAAATCCAGAAAAGGCCAAAAAAGATTAGATCTCGTATATTTCAGCATGCTAAAATATATAGTCCAATTATACCATAACTTTTGCCCATTTCAGCTTTGAGTCAAGGATGTTAGAACTGATTAAGAATATCAAATGAATTTAAAAAAAGAAAAAGATATTCCTTTGAATATTGTTTGCCAGTCCTAAATTCAGAGTAGTTAGCACGCAATAGGTATGGACAACTGGAATGATCATGCCTTTGCATGTAATTAAGCAACGTAAGAAACACACAGAAGCCGCAAGCCAACAATCATATTTGTTCTTTGGAAATGCAGAGCAAGGGTGAGCGCCATAGAAGCAATGACCAATGCAGAAGAGAGGTACAGAATAGTAAGGAGAAAAGATAAGATATCCTAACATTGTTGTGGAGGCAGCAGCAGCAACAAGGGGGTGGGGCTCAACATAAAGGGGCATTTCTACCTGCTTTACCATAGGGGAAGGGCTGTGGCTCTGGCCCACCCAAGAGTCAGTTAATTGGCTGTCATGGACAGCAGGGGCCGGAGTAGTGATGCTGTTGCTGCTGACGATTACAGATGCAGGTACGCCCACAGAGGGGGTTGACTCATTCTCTGTTTGGTGGTGCTGCTCCTGATTGGAGTACATTTACCATTTCAGGATGAGGGAGGGAAGGAAGGAGGAAGGGGATTGGAGGGAAGGGGGAGTAAAATAGTAAACCAAAGAGGTCAAACCAAGATATCACTCCATGCATGTTATTCATCTTTTTAGACAATGTTAACTGAACACAAGGTAAGCAAAAGTTTTAAGTTTGAACACTGACCTGTTGAAGAAACATTTGCAGAGACTCTTGGCTCAGGATCATGCTGGGGCCCTGGTTGGTGAACAGTAACCTCCCTGGACTTTGCTGAGCCTGAGGGGGGACCAGCCCCACTGCTGTGACAGAGGAAGAGGTGGAAACTGACATGGACGGAGAGGAGGAAGATGCAGTGGTAACCGTGGACACAGTAGAAGCCGGCTGCATGGCAAGGATAGATGGCTGTGGTACAAGCTGCTGAGTGGGATGAGTAGCCTGGTCTGTGGAGCTTCCCAGCACAGTTACACACTCTCCAGGCTGTCCTTGAGCCATAGTTGCTGCTACTGTGCTGCTAGGGACTCCACCTGGCTGAGGCTGCAAGGCTGGCTGAAGGCTGACAGCGGGGCTCAGTCCTTCCACCTGGCTCAGCATGGTCAGGGGGTTCTGAATTGGCATGCCCTGTATGACTGTCTGGGCATGACCTGAGACAGTCTGGGTCTGTGTCTGATTTTGGCTCTGAGCCAATGTGACAGGCATCTGAAAGAGGGTAGGCGTGCCCATCTGGCCAGGCTGGAGCTGAATGGGTGCAGAGAGGATGTGGGCTGCCCCAGGATGGCTCTGCGACGTCAACACCTGACCCAAGTTGATATTCTGGTTTGCAGTTAAAATCTGGTTTGCAATGATTTGTCCACCAGGACCCTGGCTTGTGATGATGTGGCCCCCGGGGTGCTGGGTCAGGATCTGCCCACCTGCTTGCAGCTGTGGCAAGAGAAACTGGTGGTTCTGACCTTGCAGAACTGTCTGAGAAGGAATAACAATGCTGCTAGATTGGTTTAACAAGTGTACACTCAGGGGCTTGCCAGATGGTTGTGCTGCTTGTGGCTTGAAGAGGGTTTGCTGAAACTGAGCGCCTTGAGTTGTGGCTTGAGTACTCAGGACAACATTGGAGCCTGGCTTTCCTGTCAGGAAGGCTACATTCTGAGCAGCAGAAACTGGAAGTTGCTGCAGCCCTAGGGCCTTGTGGGCATCATTTTGCAAGACTTGGGGTGCTGGCTGTGGCTGCTGCTGTTGTTGTTTGAAGAGTTTCGGTTGGATGGCTCCCCCCTGAGGGGGTTTAGGCTGAATAGGTGGTGGTGTGCGCTGGATGATCACGTTCTGCATGATTTGGCCTTGAGGTTGTGTCTGGGATCCTATTCCTGAACTTAGAAGGGTGTTGCCAAAACCCACAAGCCCAGCAGGAGCAGTCATTGTACCACCACTGCTGCTGTTTGTGCTGCTGACACAAACAGCCGGTCCATTTAAAGCTGGGGATCCGAGAGTAGCTTTATTACTTTGGATCAGAAGTCCACCTCCTGAGCCTCCAAGCCCTGGCTGAGGACCAGCACCTGATACCTCTGGCCCAGACTGGTGCAACTGGTAACCACTCATGGCTTTAGCCAGGATTGGCTGGCCAGACTGATTGATAGTCATGACGGTAGGCTGACCCACAACCTGAATCTGTCCAATACCCAAATGTCCAGATTGACTCCCATTAGAAAGAGCCTGAAGACTTGAAATGGGTTGAAGCGTCACATTTCCTAGGCCCACTTGCTGCATAAATGGCTGAACACTGATTGCCTTGTTCATGACCTGGGATTGGAGTTGAAGGCCCTGTTGAGCAAGGACTGACCCTAGCATGTCAGTTGTGGCGTTGGGGGGAGTAGCAGTGGTGCTCGTGGCTGACCCGGGAAAAATTGTTGCTGCTCCCCCAACACCAATGCCTACACCAACAGCACTGTTTCCAGCCCCAGCAAGGCTGGCATCAGGCAGTGTCTGAACCACCTGTGTAAGGCCTGGAATTCCAAAGGAGCCCAGGTCCAGCTCAGCTTCTGCCTCCTGTAAGCTTTGCTCTGTGATGTTGGCTTCAGCCAAACTTTGCTGCAAGATGTCACATGGCTCATGATTTGTCCCAATGCCATTGCTCCCACCTTCTCCACCTGGGGACCCTCCCAAGATGTCATCATCCTCCAAGAAGTCCAAGTCAACACTGACTCTAGGAAGGCCTGTTGACTCATTGGCCGACAGCTGGGCTGTAGGCTGGACCTCTGGAACGTGGCCCTTCAAGGAACGGAGGAAAACGAAGAGGAAATAAGTGAAATCAGGTAACACGTAAATTTTTATCACTAGATATGATGGTAAGGGGTGGAAATGAACAAAGTAATGCAAATATAAAAACCCCACAAAAATATCTTGTCAGAATGCAGCAAAACAAAGCCTGTCAAGTGTAGATTTGTTAGTAGATGGGAGAGGAGTAATAGGTGAAGCATGCGACATATATAAATAGAAAACAGAAGGAAGAGCATTGGGGGATTTTACTCACCCCAGTGGCAGAGAAGAATGAGCTGGAGGGGTCACTTGAACCATCCAAAAGGTCGTCAGTGTCCAACTACAGACACACCCACAAAGGATAGGAAAGATGGAAACCAAAGGCACCCAAACCAGCAGGCAAAAGTCACCAGGACAGATAAATATACAAACCATCAGCCAGGGGAAGGGCAAGGAAAGGACAGAATACAGTCCAGGAAACCCAGATTGTAAAAGAACCAGTAAAAGGATAAGTGACAAAAATGCAAAATGATAGGTGTAATACAGAGTTGGGAAGCGTTAGTATTATCGTTTCTCATTTTGTGAATATGCCAAATAAAAAGGGAAGGGAGGCTGGAACTACAAATAGTGCAAATCAAAAGCAAAGAAAACCATTAAGCAGATACAGCAATAAGAAAATTACATGAAAGCAGTGAGGGAAGCAGGTTTCAGAGTGCATTAACGTGTAATCTAAAGTGACTTAAGTACAGAGTCACACTTCACTAACTGATGCCAGCACTAACAAAAATATGCATAATTATGACTCCTCATCACATCAATTACAAACTCACTTTTTGTAAATAGAAATCATAAACTTAAAAAAAAAAAGGAGACATCTTTCTTTCTTTTCTTTTTTTTAAAAAAAAAAAAAAACCCTCCCCCACTCATACTCACATGGGTCTCAGATCCATGAAGAAAGTCATTGAGAGCTTCTGGGTCACTGCAAGAGAAAACAAAGTGAATCTTCACAGTACAAGGGAAGAAATGGCTGACCAGTTTGTGATGAGATTTAGCCGATTTTCATCGAGTCATCATTAACTTACCAAATTACATCTAGAAGGCACCTGCCGTCTTCATCATCCATGACAACTGTTAAAGATGAGAAATTGTTTTTATGACAACTTGATTTATTTCATTGTCAGTGCAAGCTTTAATTATTATTATTATTTTGATAGGGCAGTAGGGAGCAATGCAAAAGAACAGTGAGAGTGAGGGGAATGATACACAAGAAATGTCCAGAGTGGACTCGAACCCAGCCATTTTTGTCTCCATGTTTACTAGGGCTGCCACGATTAGTCGACTAGTCACGATTATGTCGACTATTAAAATCGTCGACGACTAATTTAATAGTCGACGCATCGTTTGAAGCTTTGTAAGATCACAAAGGACGCAGGAATGAGTAGTAGGATTTAAGAGTGTAAGAGTGGCCAGTGCGATCCTCTATGCTGTTGCATGCTGGGGGAGCAGGCTGAGGGTCGCAGATGCCAACAGACTTAATAAACTGATCCGTAAGGCCAGCAATGTTGTGGGGATGGAGCTGGACTCCCTCAAGGTGGTGTCGGAGAGGCGGATGCTGTCCAAGATAAAGACAATGTTGGATAACACCTCCCACCCACTCCATGACATGTTGGTCAGTCACAGGAGCTCGTTCAGTGAGAGACTGAGATTACCGAAAAGCACCACTGAACGACACAGGAAATCATTCCTGCCTGTGGCCATCTCCCTGTACAACGCATCCACTTAACACACTGTTTGCTGCTACAGCTACACATGTTTCTTTTCCAAATATTTATTTATAAGTGACTTATGTATGTATGTATGTATATATATGTATATATTGTACTATTCTTAGTTAGCGTATTGTCTGTCTTGTCTTAATGTTGGTTTAAAATGGAGCACTGTAACAAAAAATAATTTCCCCCAGGGATCAATAAAGTATTCTGATTCTGATTCTGAAATAACGGACTGAAACAGAAGATGGCAGCACTGCATGTACAAGGATGCCAGCTGCCGTTAAACCCCGAAGAAGAAGAAGCTGTGTCCCAGAATTCATAGCGCAGCCCAGCGCAGTTGTCAACAATGGCGGCAGCTAGTTAGTTTTAACTTTACTCTTATTATTCTTTCTGGGTCACAAAATAAACGTTTAACATATTTTCAGGCGAGAATGTAGCTGTGTAAACCTCAAATATCTGCTCAGTTTATCAAGACACCACATATTTTCAAAAGCGCTCCGACGTTTTCGGAGACGTCTGTTACCCACTAGCTCGTCAGCTAGGCGGGGGCAAGGCTAACTAGAGCCGTGAGAACACCGGACTCCCGGCAAATCGTTTTCAAACCCACCGCCGTCTTTTGCTAGTCAGGTTAAACATATATATAAGTCACTTAGATAACTTAAAAATGTTATTGTTTGGCTTTCTTTAGTATTTTATTTGTTCCTGAGTAAATCGGTTTGGCTGAGATTAAAGTTATAGTTTTTGCACAGCTAAAACTGTCAAGCAGACAGCTGATTATCAGAAGTGTGAGACGCTGGAGAATATACTCCGGTGTCCTGTTATATTTTAGAAAGCAAGGAGTTTATTAAACTTCACCGAAACAATCTGCAAATTTCATTAAAAATTAATAAACTACCATCTTGTCTTTATTTTTAGTTAGCACAAACACTTCAAGCTGTAAGCTAATGATAGTTATATAAGACCAGATGCTGCTGGTGCAATAAGCTGTACGCTGTACGTCCAATGGATGATGATCTGATTAGTCGACTAATCGCAAAAATAATCGGTGACTAGTCGACTATCAAAATAATCGTTTGTGGCAGCCCTAATGTTTACACAGAAGCTGATTTATGGCTTGCCACACTTGATAGTGAACTACAGAACAGTGATGTTTTTCAAGTCCTATGCTTCTTCAGCATGACAGGAATTAATTTCATATGATTATTTAATATTACTAATCCTTTGAAGTAACAAATTTTTGTTAATTTTTTTTGTAAAGCACTGCAAAGTAGCAATAAAACATATTTTCAGCACTGCTTGTCATCATGAGAAAACGTCAAAATTATTCTATTGGTGCAAATATCATAATCACTATTACTTTGTTCCTAATTAACTTAAAAAAATAATGAAATAATATATTTGTTGCTCCCCGTTGGACTCCTGGTTATCAGTCGGTTTCCAAACAGATTAATTTGTTTTGCTTGTTAACCAAATTTAAACTGTCACAGCATCTGGGGGTGTGACTTGGGGTTTTTAGTGAGAGGCAAATAAACACCACTGTAAAGAAAACAAGTACACTGGATTAAAAAACGAAAGGCAAAATTAGCGTACTGCTGCAAAAAGAAACTAAAGAAAAAAAGAAAGCAAAAATATTTCTGTTACCTCATTTATCTTGTTTTCATAACTGTTGGAAGTCATAATTGTAATTGAACATAGATTTGAGTTAGCTGCTCACTCCTTAGAAGAACTACAAAAAGAAACCACAGATCTTAATATTATGTTCTCAGATCGTTAGTTTAGACAAAGAGGGGGTTCAAACTATATTCAGTTAATGAGCCACATACAACTGAATTTGATCTCTAGTGAGCCACACCAGTAAAACAATTTCACAATAAGATACGTTCCTTTTAATTTATTAGAGTACAACTAAACATTTAACATTTAATTACCTATCGATGTGCAACACTGATGAAGAACAGCCTATACTAGCTTACAGTATCTCTCTAAAAGCACAAAACCTTCTAATTCTGTTTTTAAACTGAACTAATGTATTATTTTACTCTTTATGACTAAAAATTTGTCAAGATACAGAAATACTTTCAATTCCAACATAGTTTAGGGTATGGATTAAGCTGTAATGTAAAAATGTCATAACTCTACCAGGTCTAGAAATGCATTTTATTGAAAAATCACAAGCATTAAAAATCTAAACATTTTTCTTGCTTCCAAAGCTATCCAGTAAGCTGGACTAACCATCATGGTCATTTGGCATCCAAAAAGACTAAGTTATATTTAAACACTCAGTTCAGTTCATTTTTATTTCAAACATATACATTCACCAACATTTCATAAAATCTTTCCATGTAGTTGTTTGAAAAGTAGGCAGAAGTATATACTTATTTAGCCCTACCCCCTCAGGTTTACATCATCATCATCTAAATTTGAACAACAAAAAACGTATACAATGCCTTCAACTTAGAACATAACATCACAAAAATATATTTTCTCATGTTCAACTAAAACTATATTTAGATTTGCTAATTTGCAGAAGAAAATAAACATCAGTTTAACTGCTGTCTTGGGTTAATTGCATTTTCTTCATTCTTATACTTATTTAAAATTTCTTTTTTGAGTTTTATTTTAAACTGGTTTATATCACTACTGACCTTTATTTCTTCTTTTAATTCATTCCAGAATTTAACTCCCGCTATTGAAATAGACATCCTTTTCAATGTTGTTCTTACTCTTTGTAATTTTAAATTCCACTTCCCTCTAAAATTGTACCTCCCTTCTCTTTCTAAGAACCATTTACTTATTTCGATTGGGAGCATCCCTTTCCTTGCCTTATATATTATTTGCACTGTTTTAAACTTCACCAGATCCTGGAATTTTATAGTTTGCGTCTTAATGAAGAGTGCGTTTGTGTGAGCCCTATACCCCTCCTGATTTATTAGTCTAATAGCCCTTTTCTGCATTATGATTATAGTCTGAATATTACTTTTATATGTATTGCCCCAAACCTCTACACAATAACTCATGTATGGTAATTGTAAAGCACAATATAACATATACAATGTTTTCCTATCCAGAAATTGTTTTACTTTCCCCAAGACAGCAATGCCCCGTGCTAACTTTCCCCTCACATAAGTGATATGTGATTTCCAACAGGCCTTATGATCAATGATCACACCAAGAAATTTTATGGTATTAACCCATTCTAGATATACATTATCAACACAAATTTCAATGTTAATGTTTTTCTTATAGTTTCCGAATAACATAAACTCACTCTAATTACTCTTAGGTAGTATGGGCTACATAGTTAGTTAATAACAATATTAATAAACATTTATGAAGTCCATCACATTAATTTCAAAGTCCTTGATTTTCCCCTGTGTGACTCATTAAATCATTACATCACCTATCACTGTCAGATATTTCGGTGTCTTGTTAGGATAAAGCAAGCATGACGTGATAAATAAAATATGAGGTCCTTAAATTATAAAATAATAATAAAGTTTACAGTTAAATACAGAAACTGATTTTCAAAAAATTCAACGTCTTTTAACACCTACACTTATCAACAACAGAAATCCCCATGTGGTAACGAACCCATCGAGAGACCAAGCAGAACTCATATTTGTTAAAATCCGAAAAAACAGCGGATGGCAATAGACAACAAACTGAAAACGCGCGGTTTTCGCTCCGCCTGCAAAGATTTCGAGAACGGGCTCTCGCCTCCCGCTGAATTTACCACAACTCAAAACACCAGCTGTGCCTTTCGTTTCCAACAACACGAAAACACCATCTCAAATCAGCTTCCACGAGTTTACCGAGACCTATAAAGCGACCGTACACCCAGTTGCCGCTCTGAAGCAGCAGCAGATCGTAGCCATTGCTCGGTTAGAGCGCAGCTAGTACGCAGGATATGAATGGAGTCACTGCAAGAGGCTTGCTACATGCTAGCTAGTGTTTTCAAAGAGCTTTGCATGTATATTTCGCTTATTACTCACAACACGGAGTATTTCGTAGCCACACTGCTGACTTAAAACACTAATTTAACAAAACGTTTAATTTTAAACCACTGTTTTGCCTCTATTTTCAGTCATTTTAACGCATCTGGGTTGACTTTCGTTAGCCTAGCTAGCTAACCAGCTAAGCCAACAAGCTATCAACAATATTGAGACGTACAGCTAGCTTGAGGCTTTGACATTCAAAACAAACCAGCGAGTGACACAATTTTAACACCCCTAGTGCACAACGATGCCTCGATTTGACAAAGACAAGGCAGTATTGTCTGATTTGAAGCGTAAACGCAATTGCGTAGCTAGCTATCTCTCCTTGTAAGCAAAATATGAGTTAATGTTGGAATACTCTTGGATGAGGGGGGTATGCTTGGGAATTCGGTGGAAAATGAGCATGTTCGCCGGTTCGTGCGGCAGCGTGGCGCTTCGATTGCGGTAGCTGTGCAGTTCGTGGCTCGCGTGCAGTTCGCGAATATTGCAGCTTTGTAACAGTTTTTTGGATTAATAGAGAAATTGCTACATTGTAACAAACTCACCCGAGACGATAGAGGTGCAGGCAGCGCGGGGTCTCCAGGACAGCCTCGCACGGGCTGCTGTACAGGACCCAACTACAAGGCAGGAAACAGGAGACTTCCGGTTTGCCTGATTGAAATCTTATCCTCCTGCGTATACCGTGGCAGAACTTTTCTTTCGACGTGCTTGGCAAAGTTTTTTCGTACAATTAAACACATTTCTCAGTAAATTTGTGGGGCTGTTTTTGTTTGTAAAGCTGAAGTCTGAAATTTAGGAAAAAGGACTGGAGATTTGCAGCTGATATCGCGCGAAAAGCTAACCCTTGATGTTTAAAAACGAAGTAAATAGCACATACCTGGAAACGTCTGGGCCTGATAAGGCACATCCCTGATACAGTTGCAGTGCACTACTAAAAATTACTAATCTGTGCATCCTTTAATATAAAGTAACTGAAGTTATGCACTACTTTTAACTACTAATTATTTGTGTCCTATAAAACTTAGTCTTGTAACTCCCTTATTCTAATGTTCCTCCATTTAGGTATTTGTGGGTAAGTATAATTGGATTATAATTTCAAATAAAATACATTAAAATTACATTTTTGCTACAGGGGGATTACACCCTTAGTCACGGATTATGCTATAAAGTGTTTATCAGTCAAAGTAGCCTAGTACAGCTCACAAAGCAAGCAGAAATAGTGTACCAGTTTACACAGCAAATCTGATATGAATTATTTGTCTGATAATCAATATCCATATATACATATAGGATACTGCAGTTATACTGAAAAGCGATAGGCCATATTGGACCATGTTAACTTTCCAAAAAATGTTTAGTGTTCTGCCAACACCTGCTGAATGTTACAAACATAATCAGGTTTGCTCACCTGGACAATGTGGTGACCCTGAAGTATGCTGTTCAGCATTATAATGTGCAAACGTTTCTATATGGTCCATATCAATAATATTGTTTGAGCACTGCTAAACAGAGCCAAAAATAATTTCAAAAACACAAAAAGACACAAATCACATGAGTAATTATGTCAGGAGGATTTGTCAGAAGCTGCTACAAATAAAATCACAACTATCACTATTTTTAACATCCATTTTGCATGGAAATGAAGGCAAGGCAAGGCAAGGCAAATTTATTTGTATAGCACAATTCAACAACAAGGTGATTCAAAGTGCTTTACAGAGACATTAGAAACAAAAACAAATAAAAAGCATGATTTAAAATTGATTAAAACAAGCAAACAACAAACTAACTAAACACACACATTTCACACCTGTTTGCGCGATCTGAACCCTTATCGTAAGGGGAGCTACCAGTCCTTCTGTGGACGAGCTACTTTCTATTTTAAATTCCCTGAATTTAAAATAATGAAGGAAAATAAAAGGAAATGAAGAGTTATTCCTGAGTGTGTGGTCACTTCTTTTCAGATTGTATGCCCCTAGACTTGGAAAATAACCTCAACTCTGTTACAACTTGATGGCAGTTGCTGACTGATTACACTGAAAAGACATGCATGCAGTGCACTTGAATTTGTGGGGAACAGTTAACTGTTTTTATTTTTCCTTGTTTTACTTAATTACTCATTAACACCATTATAATTATGTTTCTTTTTATTCATGTATTTGTTTATTTTTCTAAATAAGCCTTGATTGTCTTGCTGTGTAGTAAAACTGTCAGGTGTGTGGGTGTGGATGTGTGTTTGTGGGGGGAAGAGGGTGGTGTTGCTTTGTGTATGTTGAACTGTTTGATTGTTCTTTGTTAAAATTTTTAAAAACATATTTAAGAAATCAGTGGTATATGCAAACTATGAGAAGTACCACGTGATATCACTTTAACACTTTACTGTGTTAATACCCATTAACATGTAACGTTACATGCAGTTCTAATGAACTGACTATCCATCCATCGATTTATTCTTAGGCTGATCACAAACCAAGAACCATTGTGCTGGATATTATAGCTTGTGGATGTAACTATTTGTGATTACATATGCATATTTTGTATTCATACTGTGTTTGAGTTATAGTCAAAAGAGAAAATGAAGGAGGCTATTTAATACATTTTAAGGGTTGTGTTTTATGAATAGAAATTTACTGTTATGACACCACTTAACTTTACAGCAGTCTCTGTACAGCTGTGATGTGTTCTCCTTTACATTACTGGTGATTAGAAATACTAGAAGTAGTTGTTAGCTGGTTAGCTGGATAGACTATGGGATAACCCAGTTCTAGATTTTCATACCAGCTCATACCAGACAATAAACAGATATTCCAGAACCACTATTGGTAAAAACAAACAAACAAACAAACAAAAACCAGAAGCAATAATGACTGTAAAAAGAAACACATCAAGTACAAAGAGTTCCATATCGGACACAAAAACTACAACTCCCTACAAAAATAGACTCGAATCACAAAGACACGTAAAAGTTTAAATACAAAATTAGAATGACTTATTAGCAAAGTTAGAAAAAGGACAGCTCAGTTCACTGAAACAAAGTCAATAACTACACTAAAACCATACGAAGATTAAAATGTAACTTTTTTGTTTTAACTTTTAACGGTTACCAGATATGACTAGTATACTGGATAGCAAAAGAGTACTTGAATGCACCAGCAGCAGAAACAGTAGTGCGTCGGTTCTCCGGTGTCACGTGACAGAGGTGACGGCTACTTTGCGGCTGGTGATGTGACAAGGCAAGCCTGCAGCCACTAGCAGTGGTTAGCGAGTTTGTTGACTTTTACATTTATTCGTTCTCTCTCAGAAACAGACCGATTGCCTGAAAATGGATAACAGCGGAAAAGAAAAGGAAGCAAATGCTTTGATGGCCGAGGCTGAAAAGAAAATGAAATCGTCTCAGTCATTTTTTGGAGCGTTGTTTGGGTGAGTCTGTCAGCTAGCTAACGTTAACGTTCGGCTAGAGGAGACAGCTATGCGGAAGGTTGGAAGCTGACCACAAGGGTTAAAAGCCAGGACAAAACGATTTTAAATAATTGTCGGTTGCTTTTATAAGTTGTAGTTAGTGTTAAGCGGTTATTTTCAAGGCTGTCGTTTAGCATATCTAGCTTATCTCGGCTCGTCGTATATCTGGAAAGCGTTTAGTGTGAAAGATAGCTCGAAATAGTCGGTAGTTGCTTATTTTAGACTCTGCTTTAAAGCAGCTTTCATGCTAGAAATAGCTTCAGTTGAATCCAAAGCTGAATTGTTTAACAATTCAAGATAATTTCACTTAATTGTAAAGGCAGCGCTTTCCCTATAGCGCCGTCTGTTGGGCAATTTTCGGAAGGTCACTCTGTCCAAATCACGTGTCATTCACATTTGTTTACAGCAAAAGAAGAAAGCGCACTTGTGATGTAGCGAATGTTCCTGTAAGACTAGCTCTCACTAACCTGGACAACCGGCTTTGCATATAACAACCTAAATGCAGGTTAATTTTTCAGGTTGGATTTTTTTTTTTTAATTATTGTAGCAGGAGCTCACGTGCAAGGTTAAAGGCTACGTGTTATGTATGAGGCTGTACAATCCGCGAGAGGTTTGTGGCGAAAATTTAATTGTCAAGATAGTTGTGTGTGGATAATGGGACTGAAATCACAAGCAAAGTCAACACTTTTATATTTGTACTTGTATACGGTTTTACAAACCTTTACTCACTATTAAATAGTAACTTAAAGTTTAAAGGATTGCACACTGAATGAAAAATCAGTGAGTGCCGGCTGGGAAAAGGACCGCTATAACTTGTTTCGACCAGTGACTTATAAAAAAAAAAAAAAAAAAAAAAAAAAAGGTAGATCAAATATTTCGCATGCCAATCCTTGCTCCTCTTCTTCTATGTCATAGGCATTCAGTTGGTGCAATTGTACTATTTAAATTATAACATATCCCATGATCCTTATGGGCAAAAATTAGATTTTGGCTTTAGATTGTGAGACTTGGGTGTGAGAGTGGATTTCAAAATTGATTTGGTCGCTGTTTTGAAACGGAGCTTAAATATGTTTGTCAGCCCTGAAAATTTCAGAAGGCAGTCTTCTGCACATGTGAAGTAATGAGGAAAAAAATGGAAAAAATAATAATAAAATTAATAAAGTTTTATCCCATTGCTTTTAAAATGTTCTTATTATGGTGCTAAAATTTTGCATGTAAGTATACTAAACAGAAAAAAAATCTGCTTATTATACATCTTTCCAAAGGGATTTTACTGAGTAAAGTGTTCATATCATCCTGTGATAATCTGCAATGGATGGGTGTCTTATTAAGAGAAAAAACATGTTTTGTCACACAGTGGCTCCTCAAAGCTGGAAGAAGCCTGTGACATGTTGGTGAGGGCAGCTAACATGTACAAAATGGCCAAGAATTGGTGTGGTAAGATGATTGTCGCATTTCAACACAACAAATGTATTGAATGCCTCTTTCTTTTTTTTCAGTGATTTTAAAATGCAACAATTTATCTTCTTAATAGCTGCAGGAAATGCATTCTCCCAAGCTGCTCACCTTCACCTGCAGATGCAGAGCAAACATGATGCAGCAACCAACTTCATAGATGCTGGAAATGCCTTCAAAAAAGCAGATCCACAAGGTAAACGTTACATCACTTTGGGGTATATAATATCGATTAAGTACACTTGTAAGTTTTACATCTTTTCATATAAAAGCTTTCAGCAATAAAAGTGAAAGTGGTTTAAAAATGTTATTAAATCTTTTATTTACTTTATTAAATCTTTAACTTCATACAAATGCTATAAACAGTCAAATTCCTGATTAATGAGAGCATGCGTTGACCCTGTTTCAGGTACTCTTTGAGTACTTCAGTGCTGTTGAGGTTTCTTTCCTTCTGCTCCACGTGTCTTTTTATAAACTGAGGTGTCTGATTATTATGATATTACTCATTGAGCTTAAGCTGCTTCACCTGACAAACCTGCTGGACTGGCTGCAGATAAGTTAGTAATCATGTCAGGAGAATGATAATTTTGATAAATCCTAATTTGATTTAAGTATTTAATGAGCACCCATCTAGCTGCTGTTTATTTATCACATGACAGCTGCACATAAGCTCTGCATCAATAAAAGAAAAGCGGAAAAGAATTGGAGTAAACAAATTTTCTTGTTTGTTTTTTTTTTTTTAAAGTTAATTGTAATCTCATTATTTCATTTTATCTGTTATGATTTAGAGATATTAAAAGAGTGCCATCATGTGGCATTAAAACTTGACGTACGATACTTCATAGTTGTGAGTAGTGTAGTGAGTTTGTCTGTAAGCCTTTTTAATGAGACTTAAATATCTGCATTCTAAAGTTTTCCTTGTGCTTTGATGCAAAGTTTTGTACTGCTGAAAACAAGGCGTTATGAAAGTGCAGACATTAATCAATATTAATAATAATAATTCAGTGTCCTATCTAACAACCCACAGGGCAGTGGCTAAGAGTTTAATGAAAAAAGTTTATTTTTAACTATTAATGCAGTTTCATTAACACAGTATTGTATATTATTTCACTTTAAGTCTGAAAAATGTTACAAAAGCCATGAAATAAATATGGTCTAGTACACCCCATTCCCCTGTTTAGACTCTCCCTGTTACTGCAGATTTTTCACCATGTAAAACAAACGGCAGTGGATGGAGCAGCTACAAAGTTTGCTTTTCTTCATGTCACAGTTTATTAATCAGGTGCTCTCATTAAGGACTCTTTCCAGACATTTTCCAGTAAAGGTTTTAATGTCGATTACTGGAACAGTGCTTCTGTTTTGGATACTAGAAACACATTTTCTTTGACTCCACCTGAGCGCTCATCATCTCTGTAATGATGCTGCCTCTTTTTTTTTTTTCCGCAGTGTGTGAACAGAGTCCGGCTCCACGTTAAACTGTGCTAGCATCAGTGCTGCTGTTGTGTTGTCAGTCTTTTTGTCATAAAACTGGGGACTGCGTAGGTTTAGTGTTCAATTTCATATTCACTCTGCCCCTAAATACATTTGTATTGCAGGTCTGTTTTTAGTCGCAAATGTGGGTGAGACACTCGTGTTCACGTTTACATGGTGACGAATAGAGCTGTACATTAAATGAGGCGTTGAAATTGTTGAATTTGTACTAAGGATTTTTTTTTTTTCTTTCTTTTTTTCAATCAAGTTATTCGAATTACCCGATGAATCGTTTCGGTCCTTCATCATAGTACACATTTCATAGCCCATCTTGTTCCTGTGTGGGATTGTTGTCATTTGGTAGAATGAATTTTGGCAGAATCAGACAACTTCCTGATAGTATTGGGTGATGGATAAGGATCTGACAAAAAAAAAAACCCTAAATGTTTTCTGTGGTACTCAACAAAGACCACTAAGGGCATCCTGATTGATCCTAGTAAAGGCCACAAACTAAAGTATATCGGCCTTGTAATGAACCTGTATATTATAGTTATTAATTGGGAATGTGAACAAATACACTGGAGAAGAGTCCAAATAAAAAATTTCATTTTACAGTAGGGTGCTTCTATATTTACTCACCTTGAACCTTTATATAGCTTCTAATTTGTTGAATTTTGTTGTATTTTATTATGTAGTATGTATTTTGGGGGGGGGGGGTTTGCTAACATTGGTTTACTGAATAATTGTAAACTTTTTCTGAAAATAATTGTTTGAATATATTTCTCAACAGAGGCAATTAACTGCCTAAACCGAGCTATTGAGATTTACACGGATATGGTGAGTTTCTTTTCAGTTTAATTTCTAAAGAGCATCTTTAAGGAAATCAGATGCAAAACATAAAGGGTAGCTCATATTTCTCGCTTTCTCTCACTGTCTTTTTTTTTTTTTTTTTTACTTTTTCCAAAAAAAAAAAAAAAAAAAATCATATTTTAGGGGCGTTTCACCATTGCAGCCAAACACCATATCAGCATTGCTGAAATATATGAAACGGAGCTTGTGGACGTTGACAAGGTTGGGTCAAAAACTGTTTCTTCTTGCTTTTTATTTAAATCCTTATTATGTTTACTTTTTATTAATTGTCAAACAGCAGTATAATAAGCTCTGTTTACAATTCATGTATATGTTTGTCTAATTTCTTTTCCAGGCCATTGCTCATTATGAACAGGCAGCAGATTACTACAGAGGTGAAGAATCCACCAGGTAACTATTTTAAATAAGCACGGTTATCTTTTGCCTTTGGGGAAGTAAAGAATGTAAATGTGTAAAGACACTATGCTGGCTGCTCATGTGCATCTGTACTAAAATTCGCTATTACTTTCATATAGCAAGTAGCTCATGCATCAGACTGCTCTAAATACTCTGTTTCAGACTTTAGTTTTTTTCTAATATTTGGCTCTGTGTGACGTCAACAAGAGCAAACAACAAGAGCATTTTTAATCTGGTCATATTTGACACACAGCTCCATCCACCCACCCGTTCGTCAAACTGTCTGTTCAGGAGTGGCAATCCATCAAAAGGAAGTTGGTCTAAAACTGCTCATTGTAGACGATTTAAAAAAAGGACTAGTGCCCAGTATAAGATAATTAAGAATGAACTATGAATCATGTAAAGCTATTCTAATGGAGTCAAAGAATTAAAGTATGGAACTGCAAATGAGCACATGAGGTGCTATCTAAAATTTCTGATACATTAATATTATGTCTTGTTTTACAGCTGTAGCGTTACTTTTAAATTTAGGACCCTCGATTTCAGTTAATGTGTGGTCTGACATATTGCTGGATTTTTCCTTTTAAAGTTCAGCAAACAAGTGCCTTCTGAAAGTAGCAACCTATGCAGCTCAGCTGGAGCAGTACCAAAAAGCTATTGAGATCTACGAACAGGTGAGTTAATGCCACCCAGCAGCTTTTATTTCAAGGTTTTATCCCTCCGGGAGCTTCAGTTGGAGAGTAAAGATAAATTGTGCTTTTTGATTTATTTGTTTATTTTTAGGTTGGAACCCATGCAATGGACAGTACGCTCCTGAAATACAGTGCCAAGGATCACTTTTTCAAAGCTGCGCTTTGTCACTTTTGCGTAGACCATCTTAATGCAAAAGTAAGCCATTACATACAGCTCTTATCTGCTGATAATATGCAGACACTGTAATGCAAGCCTTTGATTTTAATAATCTCCCTGCCTTTTCCCAGCTTGCTGTGCAGAAGTATGAAGAAATGTTTCCCGCCTTTTCAGACTCGAGAGAGTGCAAGCTGTTGAAGGTAGGCTTTGATGTAATTTTGGGACTAAATCGCTCATCCAGACACATCCAGTAATCATGAAGACTTGGAGTGCCATTTAACATAAGAGACTGTTTTCCATCTATTTCCACTATTGTGCTTGTTTTTGTTTTCCTGTTCTCTTTCTCTCTATTAAACTCATGTTAATCACATGCGATTGACCTGGGTTTAATATACATGCTAATGTTGAAAACATAACTGGACCATAACCTTGAAATTTAATTGAAACCTATTTGGTTAAATTCAGTTTAATCTTGTTTTTAGTCATCTGGGTTGAGTAAGTAAAGTAAGCCGTGTCTGTGCTTGAAAAGTGTTTTCAAGTGGGTTGATTCTTTTTTTTTTTTTTTTTTGTCTGTTTGTTTGTTTTTCCTTTTTCCTAAATTAGAAACTTCTAGATGCCTGGGAAGAGCAGAATGTGGATGCCTATACTGATGCAGTGAGTAAACAGTTGCTTTTTTAGCAGAATAGAGGAAGTAGCAAAAATGTAGAATTTACTTCTGTCTTTTATTTCTTGTTTTTTGTAATTCTACCTTGACACCAGTTCAGTGAAAGAGTTTGCAGACTGTAGCTTCCGTTTCCAGGTTGAAAGACATGCCACCTTGAGATGGTGGACAACAGATTGTGTAGGCTTTTCTGTTCATGATTTTGTGATCCAAATTGTTGAAATTGGATTGCATAATGAGTGGTTTGTGCATTCATTGAAGCCATTTCCCCCCAAAAATCTACTGGAGTCCAGCAGTAATATTATAGCGATGGAAATGAGAATAGTAGGTCAGATTTTTCTGTATGTGTCCCATGACTGAAATATCGATTTGCATCAGTACCTTACAATATCACTACATAGTGATCAAATCAAGTGTTATTAGAACAGTCCTCTGACAGTAAATAGTTGCTGTGTCAGTTTCTTCTTTCTTGTACAGACATCTGAAATATATTTACAGAGCTTACCTTTTTTAAGCCTTTTTATTTTTTTTCAAAATGTATTAAATTAATTTTTACCTCAATTCTACACACAAATCTCCCAAAATGACAAAGTGGGGAAAAAGTTTCATTAAAATTCTTTTAAATGCATTAAAAATAAAAGCAAAACAAAAATAGAACATGTTCATAAGTATTCACATTCTTTGCTTAATTTCTTGAGATCTGAGAATCCTTCAGTGGATTTTGACAAATTCCAGATGGGCTGTTTTGTTCTTTTCTGAGGAGTAGTAGCTCTACTTAGCTTCCCCCCCCCCGCCCTCTTTGTTATTATGGGCTGTTTTGTATAGAATTGGAGGTGAAAAATGAATTGAATCCATTTGCAGTAGGGCTGAAACTAGATGAATTGTGGAACAAGTGAAACGCTGTGAAAACTTTTCAGATGTCTGTATCTGAAAGATTGCTTTCTTAATCCAAACTGTTGAAGCCTCAACAGGTACATTTATGCAGTTGGAAAAAAAATACTTCATTTTAGTATTGTTTAATAGCAACTGGATTAAAAGTGTTAATACTTACTTTCTCAGGTGAAGGAATTTGACACCATTTCTCGGTTGGACCAGTGGCTCACCACCATGCTTCTCCGTATCAAGAAAACCATACAGGATGAGGAGAGTGACCTTCGCTGACTTGCCTCTCCTGTTATTCTTTAAGTCCTAAAAAAATGACTTGCATCCTTGTTTTTTTGCCTTGAGCCTCTCACTTCCATTTAGCAGCATTGTTAATTGTTTGACCATTAGCCCTTGTATTCACAGATACCATTTCTTTCCTGCAGTATTCTCTCAAATTCAATACAGTACTCCAAAAATGATGGTCCTTTTAGGTATGAACACTACCCTTCTGAGTGCAGGCTTCACACAGTATGTAAATTGTATATTATTATTAATCAGGTATTGGCCCAGAAATAGTTCAGCTGTTCATAATTGGGCTGCAATACCAAAAACTCATACCAGCACAATTGTATAATACAGGTTTTATTTTTATCTTCATTTCAATGAGAACAAATGAGAGGACACAAACTCACTAACACTTCAAGCAACTATATCTATATATATTTCTAAAATGTGCTTTAGAATAAACTAACCAAAATGCCAATATTGATAAAGGCACTCAAATTTGCTTTGGTGATTTTGAATGCGTATGTGTACTATTTTGACAAAGGAGAGCGCCTCTAATTAAACAGTGCTAGATCTCAGCTGCAGAGGCCAAGAGTGTCGATCTGAGGTTTTTCCATTGAATATATACCCCCTCTGCCTTATGACGCAAATTTCTCAGGATTTGGACTTGATTTGATGAAGATTTATAAAACATGCTTTTATAAGCACAAGTAATTAATTTGCTAATTGTTGTCATCACTTCCATTAAAAGTGCTTTTATTCCATAAAAGGTGATAGATGCCCTTCACCTCTGTGAACATTTGCATGGTTTGGAATACATGAGAAATGTAAAACAGCTGTTTTCCACCTGTGTAGGAGTGTAAGAGAGAGAGTGTGTGTGTTTTTTGTTTTGTTTTTCTTTCTTAATCTTTGATTTGTGTTTTCTTGTCTTAAGTAACCAGGCTGAAAAAATAAACAGTTTTTAACGCCTGCAGAGATGCAATACATAATTGGGGGGAGAAAAAGAGCTTTGTACACTGTGCTCATGTACCCTGATGATTTTGTCAGTGAACAATTAGTCTTAAATAATTTGTGATGTTTCCTGTCAAACGTTTAAATAAACTTGTCTCAATAGCGCATCGTGGGCGTGGTTTCCACCTTTGGGAAGGCTGCACCTGTGGCATTTCTCGCTTTCTGTTGAAACGCGAAATAAGGTTTTGCGCTCCGGATTAGTTTTCGATACCCGAGGACACTTGGAAACTATTTTGAATTTTTCTCTTGCTTTACAGTAATCGGGTTATTATTTTTCTTCACTTTAGATGCAACTCATTTGTTATCGGTTTGACTTTTTAAAATGTTTTTTATCTTCCGCTCAGGTGTAAAAAGTCAGTGCAAACCCTATCGAGAAAGTAAGAATAAAAAGAAGTCCACCTGATTTTGATTTGTTTGCGTCCTCCCCCCAACTCCTCGAGACGTTTTTCCGTTGTTTGTTTTTTGGCTTCTAATTAAACACAAGAGAACAAAGGTGTTCCCAGGTGTATCTCAGCACGCTACAGCTGCACGTGAATGGCCGTGCAAGCCCAAATTAATTCTTTCATGTACATTCTTCTTTCAAATACATATTTTGCGACAATAAAAATACTATATATAGTATATTATATACAGTATTTTAATGCATTCAGACATTGTTATATTAAGATCACATATACATGTATTTTAATGTACACATTTATATATATGTTCAGTCTCTTATACAAATATTTTTATTACAATCATGAGCCTAGTGGGCTTATGAAAACTATTTTTCATCATCTCCTGAAACTCTCATATCTTCGTCGCTTGGGGGAGCTAGGACGGCTCATCTGCATCCAGTGTTACTGTAGTGAAGTAGTCTTGATGCATGCTCAATCATCCAGGTAAGTAAATCTCCAAAAGTTGATTCTGTTCATCTGGACATAGCGAAAACGTGACGACGAAACGTTTCTCCCACAAAACGCTACGTCCAGATGAACAGAATCAACTTTTGGAGATGTAGTGAAGTAGATTTAGGTAGGATTTTACGTGATGTCCGTGAATGCAGCACTAACATCCACACCTTCCCAGTTGATAATTGGAGGCCTTATAAGAAACAGCTGTGCTTCATTACCACACGGAGGCATTTGGAATTCTTTTCCCATCCAAGGTGACCAAGAGCGGTTTGATTTCTTCAGGAAAGCTGCTCATTTTAGTATTGCCCTTTAGAGAGTAGTAAGTGGGACTGTTGCGTTTGTTATTATGTGGCATATAGTAGGGTGGACTTTGGCGACTGCTTCCCTCTGTTTTATTACAGGATTGTGCCACACTGCTGCTGCTGTAGCCTTGTTGTTATTTTACAAACATGTATGGACTGGCCTTGACTGACTCCTGGTTTTATGGTCTTTTACTCTGAATTGTTTGATATATTTTAATCATGCTTTTTGTAAAGAACTGTACCTTAGGGTGTATCTGTTTCATTTATCTCTTTTACTGATTTGTTTTATGTTTTATTGCTTTAGTGGAGGTGCGGCCGCTTGTCATGGGGCTAGGCACGTAAGGTGGAATTCCCCAGGTTCATCCACCCATGGGTATTCTGCTGTTTCAGCTCCTGTGACTGAGAGACTGATTTATCTTCCTTGGGAGAGGAAATGCCCAGGGTTCAATAAGACTGGTATAGGTATTGCCGCGTGGGTGGAAGAGGTGCAGGCCTGTTTGAGGGTACGACATCTTTCAGCCCTTTTCATCTATGATCATCTAGAAGGCAAGCCCAGAGAAGAGACTACATATTGGCTTCCAGAGGAGAAAGACGATCACGAAAAGATTTTGACTGTTTTACAGGACCTGTATGGGTGTACTAAGTCGTGCCTTTCTGCAGGTGGAGTTCTTTTCAAGACGACAGCAAATTTTATTGTTCTGTATTTTGGGGATGAAATTCGATCTCGCTTGGAGACACCAATCACACTGTGGTGACTGGTGATGGCAGGAGTGGACAAAATGTAGTCCACAAAGCTACACTTTGGGCTGAGGGTTGTTGTTGTTACCTGTGTGGGGAGGGACAAAGAAGCACTCACGAAGAAAAGCTGAGCAGGGGGAGAAGAGACAACCGGAAGAGTTTTGTTGGGCTGAGGCAGAATAAGGGTTCTGTTCACCTGACCTGTAAATTGTGGATTTCTTACTAAAGGCAAGGTTCATAATATTTATTTTTTAATAATAACTT
The DNA here is from genome assembly GCF_057382185.1 of Mchenga conophoros. NCBI lineage: Eukaryota > Metazoa > Chordata > Actinopteri > Cichliformes > Cichlidae > Mchenga > Mchenga conophoros. Next base: position 34,414,643 of record NC_140539.1, read on the forward strand.
GATGCACTTGATTTCAAATAAAGATTGTTTTAAAAGCTAATGTTGCTCATAAATTCTTGTCCTCTGAACACCAGATCGGTTTTACAAAGGTGGTGGCAGCGTAACCTGTTTAATCCTCAGTCATTCAGGTCATAGTCGTTTTAGGCTTGAAAAGAATGTGAATGGACTTTTTTTTTTTTTTTTTTTTTTTTTTTTTAAATAAAGATGTTTTACTGAAGTCCAGTCGCCTTCTTTTCAAGCTCTTAAGAATAAATAAAAATCCAAGTTTTATTACAATATTTCTAACACTGTGGAGAAAAGGATGGATGATCTGAGAATCTTATTTTAAATTGGAAAGAAACCCCTGTCTTCAGTTCCAGTTTCTTCAGTGCATGTCTGAAATAAGAAAAAAAAAAAAGAAATGTGATTTGTTTTTGTGGATTTGTTTGCTTAGCAACCTTCAGTACAGAGAGCTGAATGCTAAACGCTGTACGTTTTAAATAATATGAGCCTAAGGAGCCTATTGCAGCTGCCGCAGGGTGCACCCTAGAGAGGTCACCAGGGTAACAAACACATGCACTCACATTTACACCTATGGGCAATATAGAATAACAAACTAACCTAACCCCACTAATTGCGTGTCTTTGGACTGTGGGAGGAAGCTGGAGTACCCAGAGCAAACTCACACAAACACAGGGGAGAACATGCAAACTGCACACAGAAAGGTCCCGACCAGATGGTAGAGTCAAACTCAGGACATTCTTGCTGTGAGGCAACAGTGTTAACCACTGTGCCACCCTGAAATGAAAGATCATTCAATTAAATTTTATTTGCATAGCACCAAACACAACAGCAGTCTCCTCAAGGTGCTATGTGAAGTATTATTTGTAAAGTAGAGACCCTAGATTAATACAGAGAAAACCCCAACAATCAAACAACCCCTTTTGACCAAGCACTTCGTTTTTTCTTTGGACTGTTACTAATGCTTAAATGCAAAGTGGTGCATAAATAGAGTGGAAAAGGGTATGTGAACAAGAAACAGTCCATCAAGGGAAACCCCCAGCAGCCTAGACCTATTGCAGCAGAACTAAGGGAGGATTCAGGGTCACTTGATCCAGCCCTAACCCTATGCTTGATCAAAAAGGAAAGTTTCAAGCCTAATCTTAAAAGTAGAGAGGGTGTCTGCCTCCAGAACCCAAACTGGAGCAGGTTCCTCATGAGACGGAGTTAAAGGCCTCTGAATCCCAATGTACTTTTAAATACCCTAGGAACCACAAGACTAAAGTCAGAGAGCTGTTGTTCCTAGAGTGTTTAAAAGTAGAATGGGAGGGAGAGCCTTCAGTTTTCAGGCCCCTCTTATATGGAACCAGCTTCCAGTTTGGATTCGGGAGACAGACACTATCTCTACTTTTAAGATTAGGCTTAAAACTTTCCTTTTTGCTAAAGCATAAAGTTAGGGCTGGACCAGGTGACCCTAAATCTTCCCTTAGTTATGCTGCAATAGATGTAGACTGCTGGGGGATTTCCATGATGTACTGTGTATTTCCTTTTCAGTGGTTCTGGTTCTGCCGGAGATTTCTTCCTGTTTAAAGGTAGTTTTTCCTTCCCACTGTCACCAAAGTGCTTGCTCATAGGGGGTCATATGATTGTTGGTTTTTTTTCTCTGTATGCATTATTGTAGGGTCTACCTTACAATATAAAGCACCTTGAGGTGACTGTTGTTGTGATTTGGCGCTATATAAATAAAATTTAATTGAATTGAAATAATAATGAATTAAAACAGTCGAGCCCAGAAAGGACGTTTCTAACTTTAGAGAGATTGTTCAAATGCAATTGGTGTGTAACCTTTTATAATCTTCAGTTACCTTCATACACCAACAAATGCCAATCATATTTAGGTTGTATGTTGCGTATGTCTATTTGTCACAGCTGAAGAAGGTTTTGCCCTCCTTCTGTTGAAAGTCTGGTTATTCCACTGGTTCCAAAGTTCTTTCGCAGCTATTTGAATCCAGGGCAAAAAGATATAATGATGACAAAATACATGGAGCTCATTAAATGAATCTAATAAGCAATGTCTCTCCATAAAATTGAAAAAGCAATAATAATGAAAAAATAAATTAAACCACTTGATTTAACTATGCCCATATCACCTCAGTTCTTTGATTATCCACTAATCTGCCAGTGATAACACTAGGCATGTTTAATCCTCACCTGTAAAGCATGAAACTGATGAGAACACCATATTTTCATGATGACATCTCACTGGGTCTTGTCTACATAAGCATAGTTGATAGTCCTACTGAAAGCAGCCATGGAACACAACCCTCCATCTCACAACTATGTGGATTCCAACTACATGCCTTTAGAAAAAGGAAATAAGTGTAATCTTTGTAGGAAAACTATAACAAAGCCAAGGTTATGCACCATTTAGTGTAAATGAAACAATGAGCTCTTTTGCTTTAGATAATCCATTTTGTTGTAGACTTTAAGTTGGGAATCAGGACTTATACTTTTTAATTTCTTTAAATGTACCTTTAAAGAAATAAAGAATTTAAGTACTTTTTCCAAATAGTTGTGATACACCTCAGCTTCACTACTGGAACTTTAACATTATGCACTCCATACTGTACAGTAATGCCACTGTTTTGCACATGTCCCACTCTGTATATTTATTTTATATATTTTATTTATTGTTTACTCTATTTAATTTGTAAAATATGTGTACACACACACACACACACACACACACACACACACACACACACACACACACACACACACACACACACAAGTAGAAAAATATTTAGTATACACATCCAGAAATGCATATACTATTATATATTGTACATATATTTATTAGTTTCAGATGTAGCCATTCTTGTATTTTGCTTGTTTACATTATTGTATTTTGCACAACTCTGTTGCTTGTGAAGCTCGCACACAAGAATTTCACTCACATGTGCTGTACCAATGTACCTGCACATGTGATGTGACAATAAAAGTGATTTGATTTGATTTGATTTGATTGCTGCTCATTTGCATGTGTAAAAATAACCCCTATTACATCTATATAGCAAGTAGCTCATGCATCAGACTGCTCTAAATACTCTGTTTCAGACTTTGGCTCTGTGTGACATCAACGAGAGCAAACATTTTTAATCTGACACGCAGCTGCACCCACCAGCTCTTCCAACTTTCTGTTCAGGCGTGGCAATCCATCAAAAGGAAGTTGGCCTGAAACTGGTCATTGTTGACAATTAAATATGGGGAAGCACCAGTGCCCAGTATAAGGTAACCAAGAAGGAATTTGAACTGTCAATCGTGTAAAGTTACTCTAGTGGAGTCCAAGTCCAGTATAAATAAAGTATGGAACTCCAAATCAGAACTAAAGGTTCTTGATTTTTAGGTTGGAACCCATGCAATGGACAGTACGCTTCTGAATATGGAACTCTTATCTGCTGATAATATGCAGACACTGTAATACAATCCTTTAATTTTAATGATCATCCTGTCTCATGCCATTAAGACATTTGAAAACAAATACAAGAACTTTAAAAAGGATTCCTAAATTGTACAGGATGTACAGTGTACAGTGGAGTGAAATTACAATGGAGGTAATGTGCTCAGACTTTTTATGTGCCAGTAGCATTTTGCACAACCTGCAGATGCCTGATGGACGCATGGCTAACCCCACAGTAAAGCATGTTCCAGCCTAGATGTAACAAAGGCCTCAAGGTCTCAAATAGCTGCCTTGATAAAATAGGCTTTATTTTGGCTTACCGTCTCAAATAAAGAAAGCTAGATCTTACAACAGCTCTAACCTGGTTTTCAAGTTTAAGATCTGCTATCCATTTTAACTCCCAGATTAGCAATGATCAGTTAATGTCCTCCTTGCCATACTCCTTTTGTCCTCTAGGGTCAAAAATGACCCCACCTCATTTAAGAGTGTTTTTAAAGTACATAGTATAAAATCTTAATCAATTCTGTGTTACACCTTAGTTTTACTTAAAACCAGCACAACCACAAAATTTCCCTTCATTTTGCAATTTAGGGCCACCAGACCTTGTTTCCATAAAAGTATACCCTATTTTTGAGTGAAAATAAAATGAGACAATAAAATATTACATTTTTTAGATTATTTTGACTATTTGACTAACCACAGAGTGGTATATGTTGAACTTTAATGAGAATAATCACACCCGCTGTCCTCTGGGGTCAAAACAGACCCAATCTGGTTTGATTGATACTTAAATAATATGCAGCGGATATTTCACCCACTTTTAATTAAAACTTAATTCAAACATTTTGACACTATTTCTTTATTCTATTTCAAATTTAAGTCTGATAAAACAGCAGTCTGGTAAAAAAGAAAAATCAAGTCATCAGTTATTGTCACGGCGGGGTGCGCCGGTGTGAGGAAAGAGGTAGACCCAGATGCAGACACGGTGGAGACAAAACGTAGTTTCAAAAATAAAGCGAGCCTTTATTGGCTGATTGCAGAAGAAAAAACAAGGAACTAGGGAAACTAAGGAGGCTATGAACACTGTGTTAACAAAAAGGCTGTGACACTCAGTGAAAAACTATAACAAAACTGTGAACACTGAGTAAACTAGAAAACACAGAGAAACAATGGAGTAAACCTATGAAAACTGTGGTGAGGTTATCAGACGATCTGACACTGACTGAGTGGAACACACAGACTAAATACACATAAGGAATGATCAAAGGAAGTAGAATCACATGGGGAAAACAGCAGACAACAATTAACATAATGACAGGACACGTGAAACTAAACATAATAAACACAAAACTCTTTCAAAATAAAACAGGAAACATAAGAAGATCCAGACATGACTTGAACTTGACAAACAAAGAACTTAGACATGAAACATGGCAGAATGTAACTAGATAAGCCGAAATTAAACTAGACTAAAAAGAATAACAAAACACCAAGAAACTCAGAATACTGGGTCACATGACCCAGGGCCATGACAGTTATTGAGATTATAGTTAACAACCAGAGTCAGTTGCTTTGGCAGAATATCACAGATGGGTATGTCAAAGTTAATTTAGGTAACTGTTTTTTTAAAACCACTTCAAGTTTTTTACTGGCAGCAAATAATCACATCTGTTGTCCTCTGGAGTCAAAAATTACTCTATCTGGTTTGACTGTTCTCCTCCTTGAATCGCTACCTTATCGTGGTGGAGGGGTTTGTGTGTCCCAGGGATCCCGGGGGCTATGTTGTCTGGGGGCTTTTGCCCCCTGGTAGGGTCTCCCATGGCAAATTGGTCCTGGGTGAGGGACCAGACAAAAAGCGATTCAGAAGACCCTTATGAAAAGGACATCGAGGGAACAGTTTACCCTGCCCGGGATAGGGTTACCGGGGCCCCGCCCTGGAGCCAGGCCCGGGGAGGGTGCTCGAGGGCGAGCGCCTGGTGGCCGGGCCTTAGTCCATGGGGCCCGGCCGGGCACAGCCCGAAGAGGAGACATGGGCCCATCCTCCCGCAGGCCCACCACCCGCAGGAGGCGCCATAGGGGTCGGGTGCATTGTGTGTCGGGTGGCGGCCAGGAGCGGAGGCCCTGGCGGACTGACCCCCGGCTGCCAAGACTGGCAATAGGGACATGGAATGTCACCTCTCTGGTGGGGAAGGAGCCTGAGTTAGTGCGTGAGGTTGAGAGGTACCGGCTAGATATAGTTGGGCTCACCTCTACGCATGGCTTGGGCTCTGGAACCAGTCTCCTGGAGAGGGGCTGGACTCTGTCTCAGTCTGGAGTTGCCCCTGGTGAGAGGCGGCGGGCTGGGGTGGGTATTCTAATATCCCCTCGGCTTGCTGCCGGTACGTTGGGGTTTTTCCCGGTGGACGAGAGGGTTTGTTCCCTGCGCCTTAGGGTCGGGGAACGGGTCCTGACTGTCATCTGCGCTTATGCGCCGAGTGGCAGTTCAGAGTACCCAGCCTTCTTAGAGTCCCTGGGGGGGGGGGGGTGCTGGAAGGTGCTCCACCTGGAGACTCTGTTGTCCTGCTGGGAGACTTCAATGCTCACGTGGGTAACGACAGCGAGACCTGGAGGGGCGTGATTGGGAGGAACGGCCTCCCTGATCTGAACCCGAGCGGTGCTTTGTTATTGGACTTCTGTGCTAATCACAGTTTGTCCATAACGAACACCCTGTTCGAACATAAGAGTGTCCATAAGTGCACGTGGCACCAGGACGCTCTAGGCCGTAGGTCGATGATCGATTTTGTAATCGTATCACCAGACCTGCGACCATATGTTCTGGACACTCGGGTAAAGAGAGGGGCTGAGCTGTCAACTGATCACCACCTGGTGGTGAGTTGGATCAGGTGGCGGGGGAGGACACTGGACAGACCTGGTACACCTAAACGCGTAGTGAGGGTGTGCTGGGAACGTCTAGCAGAGGCCCCAGTCCGTGAGATCTTCAACGCACACCTCCGGCAGAGCTTCAACAGCATTCCGAGGGAGACTGGGGACATTGAGTCCGAATGGACCATGTTCAGCGTCTCCATTGCCGAAGCTGCTGCATTGAGCTGCGGCCGCAGGGTGGTTGGTGCCTGCCGTGGTGGTAATCCCCGAACCAAATGGTGGACACCAGAGGTGAAGGGAGCCACCAGGCTGAAGAAGGAGTCCTATCTGGCTTGGTTAGCCTGTGGGACTCCGGAGGCAGCTGACAGGTATCGACAGGCCAAGCGGAATGCGGCTCGGGCAATAGCTGAAGCAAAAACTCGGGTGTGGGAGGAGTTCGGAGAGGCCATGGAAAAAGACTTTCGGACTGCCTCGAAGAGATTCTGGCAAACCGTCAGGCGTCTCAGGAGGGGAAAGCGGTGCTCTACCTGCACTGTGTATAGTGCTGGTGGAGCGCTGTTGACGTCGACTGAGAAAATTGTCAGGCGATGGAAGGAATACTTCGAGGACCTCCTTAATCCCACTGACACGTCTTCCGAGGAGGAAGCAGAGTCTGGGGATGAGGGGAATGACCCGCCAATTTCCGGGGGCGAGGTCACTGAGGCAGTTAAACAACTCCTTGGTGGCAGAGCCCCTGGTGTTGACGAGGTCCGCCCCGAGTTCCTGAAGGCTCTGGACGTTGTAGGGCTGTCCTGGTTGACACGCCTTTGCAATGTTGCGTGGAGATCAGGGGCAGTACCTGTGGACTGGCAGACCGGGGTGGTGGTCCCCATCTTTAAGAAGGGGGACCGGAGGGTGTATTCCAACTACAGGGGGATCACACTCCTCAGCCTCCCTGGGAAAGTCTATGCCAGGGTGCTGGAAAGGAGAGTTCGTCCGCTAGTCGAACCTCGGATACAGGAGGAACAATGCGGTTTTCGTCCTGGCCGCGGAACACTGGACCAGCTCTTTATCCTCTCGAGGGTACTTGAGGGCGCATGGGAGTTTGCCCAACCAGTCTACATGTGTTTTGTGGACTTGGAGAAGGCATTCGACCGTGTCCCTCGGGGTGTCCTGTGGGAGGTGCTGCGGGAGTATGGGGTGTCTGGCCCATTGCTACGGGCCATTCGATCCCTATACAACCGTTGCAGGAGCTTGGTTCGCATTGCCGGCAATAAGTCGGACTCGTTCCCGGTGGGTGATGGGCTCCGCCAGGGCTGCCCTTTGTCTCCGGTTCTGTTCATAATTTTTATGGACAGGATTTCTAGGCGCAGCCAAGTGGCGGAGGGCTTTCGCTTTGGTGGCCTCAGAATCTCATCTCTGATTTTTGCGGATGATGTGGTTCTGTTGGCTTCATCGGGTGAGGGCCTCCAGCTCGCACTGGAACGGTTCGCAGCCGAGTGTGAAGCAGCGGGAATGAGGATCAGCACCTCCAAATCTGAGGCCATGGTTCTCAGCCGGAAAAGGGTGGAGTGCCCTCTCCGGGTCGGGGATGAGTTCCTGCCCCAAGTGGAGGAGTTCAAGTATCTCGGGGTCTTGTTCGCGAGTGATGGGAGAAGGGAGCCGGAGATTGACAGACGGATTGGGGCTGCAGCTGCTGTAATGCGGACGCTGCACCGGTCCGTTGTGGTGAAGAGGGAGCTGAGTGTAAAAGCGAAGCTCTCAATTTACCGGTCGATCTACGTCCCTACCCTCACCTATGGCCACGAGCTGTGGGTAGTGACCGAAAGAACGAGATCGCGGATACAAGCGGCGGAAATGAGCTTCCTCCGAAGGGTGGCTGGCCTCTCCCTTAGAGATAGGGTGAGAAGTTCGGCCATCCGGGAGGGGCTCAGAGTAGAGCCGCTGCTGCTCCACATCGAAAGGAGTCAGCTGAGGTGGTTCGGGCATCTGACAAGGATGCCCCCTGGGCGCCTCCTGGGTGAGGTGTTCCAGGCATGTCCCACCGGGAGGAGGCCCCGGGGAAGACCCAGGACACGCTGGAGAGATTATATCTCTCGGCTGGCCTGGGAACGCCTTGGTATTCCCCCGGATAAGCTGGAGGAGGTGGCTGGGGAGAGGGAGGTCTGGGCCTCTTTGCTTAGGCTGCTGCCCCCGCGACCCGGCCTCGGATAAGCGGTTGAAGATGGATGGATGGATGGATGGATGGTTTGACTGTTGATAAAGCATAAAGCATAAAAAAATCACCCATCTCTGTGTTTCAAGGTTTTATTCAACTTTATTCCAACTCACTACCTGTGTTTTGGCATGGTAGGACACCAGGGCATGGGTCTTAGTGAAGGCAAACTTTGATAAGAACCAAGCCGTGTCCAAATTTGGCACAAGGAGGAAGCTCAGGTTTATTCCTCTGTACTGGTCCCGCAGTACAGCTTTCTTTTCAGCAGTTCCAGGCCAAGGGCATATGAAGTAAATAAGTTGTCACAGGTGGTCATTTTCTTTTGGAGACCTTCTCTAATGATAAGGGCAACTTGCGTGCCTGACTGCAGGCCAGCAATGTGCCATCATAGTCTAGCATGTTCCATGTACAGCTGGACCTGGCATCACATACTGCCCATATTTTTATCTCATAGTTCCCCGGTTTACTTGGAATGCCTGTAGTTGCATTCGATCCACCTTTCTTCATCTCTTGTTGTCCCTCCTTGTTTGTCATTGAGTTGGCTGTAGAGCTGGTCATCTACTAATTGGATGGTTGTTGGTTCAACCTCTATGTGCTCCAGTCTGGAGTTCTTACCAAGGTGTCCTTGGGCAACTTGCTGAGCCCCAACTTGGTCTCTGATGCATCCATTGGCATGTAAATGTTAGAAAGCATGATACATGGTGTATAACGCTTTGAGTGCTTGAGTGAGCACTGAAGAGGATTTCAAGTCATCAATACGAGACCTGGCATAGAGTATGTATTTAGGCCATGGTAGATTGTCTCTCTCTGTGACAGTGAAAGACGGCACATGAGACAGTCACGCATCGTCTGTCACTGGGAACGATAGAAGACCAGATCAATATTTCCTCATATGACTGCATATATTCCTATACCTCAGCTGACTCCTCTTTCTTGATTGATTCTTCATCTTCATCATAATTGAAATGAAAGATGTGCAGTCTTCTGACACATCTTCTATTTCAGTTTCACATCCTGAAAAGTGAAGAAACTTCAAGAAGCCCAGTCATTATCTTTCCAAGCTCCCTCAACTACTATGTCTGGATGCCTGAGAGCTTATTTGAACATATTTCAGATTCCTCCTCATCATCATCTTCATCAATTTCCTTCACTTTATACCTTTCTTCCACTTCTGCAGAGAAAGAAGTAGCATGCCGTCTAAATATTGGCTATATTTTCCTTATCTTCTAACCCTGGATCCTCCTCATCAGTTGATTCTTCCTCCTGATTATATTACAGGAAAATATAATCATTGTTCTTCTGGTCATTCCTTTTTGCACAACATGGTAAAAAAACAAATTAGCACGCAAGCCTCAAGTGCAATGTAGAGCACCTGCCTTCTCATTATACTGCCTGTTTTGTTGTTGTTATGACCACTGTTTGACCCCACACATCAATGATCCAAGATCAAAGATGTTTGAAAGCAGTATGGTGTGACAATATGACCCTTTGCACCACTTTGTACTGTCCTCAGAGGACAACAGGTGTTATTAGATTAAATTTAAAAATCCATAAACCAATAAAAATATACAAAACTTATTCTAATCATGCATAGAATAGTATTGAACAACTTATTTTCAGACCATTTGATGAATAAAAAACACATTTTGATGGCAAAAGATTTCTTTGGGGGTCAAAAATTACCCCAGAACAACAGGGGGGTTAAACCGAAATATAGGATAAACGTTCTTAATCTTTCAATTCAGATCAGTATCATTCCAAATGTCTCTTACTATTTAAGATTTTTAAAGGACCGGTACAGTTTAATATCTCATATGTTTTACATGCCACCTTAGAGCCAATGATGCCTTAAGGCAAGTTCTGCTGCTTAGAAACACTAAAAATGTCGTCATTGTAGCTCTATCACCACACAGAAGTAATGAATGCACCCAAGTCACAATAAAATTCATGCAAACAAATGCAACTTGTTTTCTTCACAGCTATGTTAGATTTACAGAATTTATATAATTTCTGATGATATGAAACACAAAAGACCTTGATGATGAGCAAAGCAGGCAACTACCAACAATATGATCCCCATACTCTGCCAGGATAAGCAATGCATCTTATACAACACCACACAGTGTGGGCACTAACAATATATTCTCTACATTTCATTTAGTTTCTTCATTTGTCAGAAAGCTGGACTCATACTCCTGCTGCTCTTTATTTACATTACACTGGGCATTGTGAAGAGGAAACTGCAGCACCAGGATAGTTATAGTTAAGTAAAACAAATCTAAGAACTAGCTAAAATGATTTTGTGAATCTGGAAAACTAGCTAAAAATAAAATATTCTTAGTTTTAGTACTTTTTTTTTAGTTTGGATGCACACGTTTGCTGAAACTTTGGATGTCTAGAAGACTTTGAGTCAACTGATTTCACAAAATTGAATTTTTTTCTTAAATCTCTCCTATGGGATGTGCTTTCCACATATTAATACTTTAAAAAAATGATCAATCATCACATATCAAAATGGTTTATCAGAATTGGGTGTGCCCATTAGGGTAGTGGTGTGCCTCGCCTAGAATTATACGTTGCACAAACAAAGGCACAAAGACTGCTAAAACGTTGGTGTGTAAGTAGTGAAGCCTGTGGTGAATCGGTTTTGTTAAATCGAATCAAACATTCTGGCCAATTCAGCATTATGGAGAAAAAATGTGTAGGCAGAGATGGTTTGTTATTAGGCCCGTGCCAGATACCATCCTGAAAAACGCAGCCATGTTTTTTCTTCCAAAGCTGTTTCTCTGCATCAGTGGAAACCTGTTGCATAGCAGGGAGGGAGGGAGATATGTCACTCTTCAAGTGACAAACTCCTTGTTTGTCACTTGAAGAGTGACAAACTCCTTGTTACGCTTCAAGGAGTTTTGTGTGTGTACGTGTCACCTCCTGCTCAGCTCCTGCTCAAGGAACTACATCCGCCCTGTAGAAACTGGGTTAGGGTTGCTAGTGTGAGCTTGCCACACAGCAACAGCCTTTGGCAGAAGGACAGTCTGACTGTTTGAGGCTGTGGACAGGTGTCTTTTATACAGATGATGAGTTCAAACAGGTGCCATTCATACAGGTAACGAGTGGGAGACAGAAAAGCTTCTTACAGAAGACGTTACAGGTCTGTGAGAGCCAGAGATTTTCCTTGTTTGAGGTGACCAAATACTTATTTTCCACCCTGATTTACGAATAAATTCTTTACAAATCCTACCATGTGGATTCATGGATTTTTTTTTCACATTCTGTCTCTCACAGTTGAAGTGTACCTCTGGTGCAAATTACTGACCTCTGTCATCATTTTAAGTGGGGGAACTTGCACAATCGGTGGCTGACTAAATACTTTTTTGCCCCACTGTAAAGAAGGCAGAATAACCAGATTTAAAAACTCCATATTGTGTGAAAACTGCATAGCTCACTGGATTCTGACCAGTGGCTGGATGTCGAGATGGTGAACAATCTACAATAATAACAAAATCAGGTTTAAAGGTAATAGGTGTCTCAGAGAGAACTGCATGAGGGGAACATGCTTCATTTAGCACAGAAACACAATTATGCTTCTTCCCTTCTCCAGCAGCAGGCAACATTGTGGACTTCTGTTCTGAATGAACTGAAGTTTTAAATTAAACAAAAAAAGCTTGCTCAGTTTCCCATGCACAATAGTGTGCAAAGTGGTGTTTCCAAAACAACATAGTTGGGGATAAATGTGAGAGACTAGAAGCACATTCCTAGAAAAGACACTTGCTTCTTTGTTACAGGTTTTGCTATTTTATGAATCATTTCAACACAATTGGGTGAAAGGGAGTTGCCCTTAGCTGTGATCACATGACCAAAAAAGTTTAAGTCAAGTCAAAGTTTATTTATATAGCACATTTAAAAGACTACTGTACATCAAAGTGCTTTACAATAAAACCGCATTGCGGGCAGAAGAAAGAAATAATAGTACAATTATACTTAAAATTGCATTTATGTGGTGTAGTGCAGGCCGAATGAAAGTCAAACTAATTTGTTTCAAAAGCTAAGTTAAAAACAAAAGTACAAGTCAAGAGCAGTAAAAATTAAGAAAAACACTACAGAATAGGAAAAGATAAAATACAATAACATACTATACAAAATAGAAGAATTTGACACCATTTCTCAGTTGGCCCAGTGGCTCACCACCATGCTTCTCTGTATCAAGAAAACCATACAGAGGATGAGGAGAGTGACCTTCGCCAAATTGCCTATCCTGCTTATAAGCCCTAAACAAATAACTTGCATTCTTCTTTTTTGCCTTGACCTCTCACTTCCATACTAGCAGCCTTCATAATTGTTTGACCATTACCCTTTGTATTCACAGATACCATTTCTTTCCTGCAGTATTCTCTCAAATTCTATCCGCTGAACACTACCTTTCTGAGTGCAGGCTTCACACAGTATGTAAGTTGTATATTATTATGAATCAGGTATTGGCCCAGAAATAGTTCAGTTATTCATAATTGTGCTGCAATACCAATACCAACCAAAACCAAAATGCCAATATTGATAAAGGCTCAAATTTGCTTTGGTGATTTTGAATGCATATGTGTACTGTTTTGACAAAGGAGAGCGCCTCTAATTAAATAGTGGTTGATCTCAGCTGCAGAGGCCAAGAGTGTCTGTCTGAGGTTTTTCCAATGAATATATACCCCCTCTGACTTATGATGCAAATTTCTCAGGATTTGGACTTGATTTGATGAAGATTTATAAAGCATGCTTTTATAAACACAAGTAATTAATTTGCTAATTGTTTTCATATCCATTAACAGCAAGTTTAACAAAATTTCCATAAAAGAAGGTGATGGATGTCCTTCAACTTTGTGAGCATTTGCATGGTTTCCATCCGTGTAGGAGTGTAAGAGTGTATGTTTTTTTTTCTTCTTAATGTTTGAGTTGTGTTTTTCTGTCTTAGGCTCAGGCTGAAAAGGAAAAACAAAACAACAACAAAAACAAACAAACAGTTTTTAACGCCTGCAGAGATGCAATATATTAAAGAAAAAAAAGAGCTCTAGTGATCTGAACAATGTGCTCATGTATCCAGATGATTTTGTCAGTGAACAATTGGTCTTAAATTATTTGTGATGTTTCCGGTCAAACGTTTGAACATACCTGTCTCGTGGGCGTGGTTTCAACATGTGGGAAGGGAACACTTGATCTCATACAGTCCTGCACCTGCATTAAGTGGGATTTCTCCCTCGCCTGCTGAACAGAAACAGGATTGTAAAGCTAAATGATCAGGTTTTGCGCTCCTGCGGATCTGTTTGCGGTACCTGAGGACACTTGGAAACTAATTTGATTTTTTCCTCTTGCTTTACAGTAATCCGATCAGTAAGTATTTTCCGCAACTCATTTATCATTGGTTTCACTTTTTTTTGTTTTTAAGGGGTTGTCTTCCGCTTAGGTGTAAAGTTTGCGCAGTTATATAACAATTGAACCAAATCATGCATAAATTAAAATTAAAAATGTCAAACGTTCAAAGTTAGTCTTGTGCTTACGAAACAAAGGCTCTCGCGTGAAAGAAAAAGAGAGGAAGTCCTTTAAGGCATTTTTAATTGTTAGGTTTCTCCTCTCCTCAGCCATCGAGACGTTTCTCCTTTATATCTCTGCTCGCCTCTAATTAAAAACCGGCGAGCAAACATGTTCGCAGGTGCATTTTTTAGCAGATTCGGCTACAAGCTACTTTTTTCCATCTTTGTCAGTTGGATATCCTTAGAAATATGTTTTAACAGTACACACTTGCACTGATATTATACGTGGATTGGAGAGGTGTTCTTAATTTAACTGCCGTTTAATTGGTTATCCAACTGTGTTGAACACTGGTAAGTCGATTAGGAAGTAGAACTAAATAAGTACTTTAATAAAATAAATAAATAAATGTGTGTGTATTTGTATTTATAGATTGATTCAGGGGAAACATATGTGTTATATAATGTTCTGCCTTAACTAATTAAAAGCCGCTTTTCACCCTTCCTTGTAAAAGGTTTGAAAAAAATCCTACGAAATGTTTGCAAATTCAACTTTCCGCGTTGGATTAATCGGAACTCGGGAGGGACGTCACTCTCGCGCGCATGATTAGCGAGGAAGAGCCATTCAAGCATCACTGGCAACACAACACAATACTTGATTTTTGCGCTTTAAAACAGCGATGGCCAGGCTGTTCAGTGCAGTCATAAATCCACAACGGTGGCAGTACACATTAAACGTTTACAGCTTTTCTATTGTCCACGTTCACTGTCGCTACTTGAATCATTAACTCGGGGTTGACTTTCAGAGTAGCAAATCCGAGACGGGGGCGGTCACATTCACATTCAAATTCCAGCTGGGAAATGTAAATTCCAATTTATTCACGAATGCATAATTTGGGATAATCTGCTTACATTGAAGTGTTTTATTCAGCATTAAGAGTTCATTGTATTACAGAAACTGCATTAGATTACTAATGATCTTATGGCCCCACCCTCTAGCCTATCATACTTTTTGAAGTTAGGCCTATGGAAAAACAAACAAACATGGAGGTGACTGTTTTTGTGAATCTGTGCTGTATAAGTAACAAATTTTTAACTTAGTAAAACTACATCATGATGCTGTGATCTTTAATAGGTAATAATTTGCTGACAGAAGTGTAATTAGTAATTATGTCACTGAGGCTAACGATCCTGTTGTGTCACCTCAGCATTTAAAATATGTTATCAAGATTAGACCAGGACTCCATCATAGTCTTCTACTCTATTTCTAGCTTAACATTTTTGTGTTTTCTTCAAAATCTGCCTTTTAAAAAATTCAAATAAGCTGCCCTATATACATTTCTATTTTTAAAGAGTGAATGCATTTCTTTTGAGGTTGGGCCCTTTTTAGTTTCTGATGTAATATTGCTTTTTTTGCCCCCTGTTGACAGGTACTTCCCGTTTGTAACCTACTGAGTTGGTGTAACCTGGAATACAGCATATTGTCCAGTCCCCATGAAAGATGACTCATATCTAGAATGGCACAAGTCGCAGCTTTGCTTACTTACCTCAAGTCAATTACGCGTATTCAGACATTCAGTGTTCTGGTTCTTTTCTTCTCTTTAATTTTAATCGTTTTCTACATGACTGTCCAGGTGGAGACCACCCACAGTTTACGGAGTGTAAGAACACAATTTCCCCAACAGAAGGGCATTACCAGGCATGTTCATTTACACAATGTTTCAGCTGGCTTCAGACAGACCATTCCTAAAAGCAGAGCTTACTGGAACCGTTTACTGTACTCAGCCCTGATGAATCTGGACAAGGGAGGAAACCCATTCAATCAAAACTCTAACTGGTCTAACTGCAGGCTGACAAATCAAGAGTTTCTGCAAATCAACGTGCATGACTTCAGCTCCTACCCTGTCCAATTTCGGGATTTTCTGGAGGGGATGAACTGCGGGACTGCCCCAATTCTGATTGATCAGCCCAACAAATGTGGTTTCAGTAAAAGGAAGACGGAGAGCCACACCTTGTTGCTTTTTGCCATCAAGTCATCTCCCAGAAACTTTGAGCAGAGGCAGGCAGTGCGAGAGACGTGGGGCCGAGAGATGACGTATCCAAATGGACTCAAAGTGCGTATGGTGTTCCTTCTGGGGAGCTCCCCACCACAAGATCCTGACCTGACCCCACTGCTGTCATTTGAAGCAAAACTCTATGGGGATATCCTGCAGTGGGACTTCCATGAAACATTTCTAAACCTGACGCTCAAAATGAACATGTTGCTCGACTGGACATTGAAAAGCTGTCCTCATGTCTCCTTTGTCTTTAGTGGGGATGATGATGTATTTGTCAACACCCCAGCACTGGTCAGGTACATCGAGTCTCTCGAGGCTTCTAAAGTATCTAGTTTGTATGCTGGTCATGTTATAAGTGCTGGAAGTCCCCTCAGGGACTCAAATAGCAAATACTACATCCCTATGAGCTTCTACGATGGCCCATACCCTCCTTATGCTGGTGGAGGTGGCTATCTTATCTCTGGATCTTTGCTAGAATCCCTCTATTCACTTTTACACATCATTCCTTTCTTCCCCATTGATGATGCCTATGTTGGGATGTGTTTCATGGCTTTAGGGATTTCTCCTGAGGCACACTCAGGATTTCAGACATTTGATATCAGAGCAGAAGATCGTGAGGATCTCTGTGCATATAAAAACCTTATTCTGGTTCACCAGAGGTCCCCACAGGAGTTAAAAAAGTTGTGGAAGGGGATTAACAGCTCCCTGTTGGCTTGTTGAACGGGACTGGTTATGAAGATGGCAAATAGTGACTGCACTTGCATATTAAAGATTTGTTTCTCCACTAATGTACTATTCATGGTTGATTTTCTATAGACCATCTTGCCAGCAAAAAAAGAAATGTATTGTGAACAAAATTAAGTTGCCGTAAAGCAGCTTGATTTTGTTACCAGACTGGGTGTCATCATGGAAAGGCATTTGATTGCCCATTCAGGCATTAAATCACATGTAGGTCAAACCAGCCATACAACTGAAATGAAATAAAAACAAGAATGAATGTTCCTCAGTTTATTTTCCACGAAACACCAATCACGAGCTAGGTAAGTGTACAGTTCTGGGATTTCGAACAGTGTGTAACATCACCACAGCATACCATCACATCTAAAATTTGAGTGTGTATACTAAGAAGCATTTTAATAGTTCTTTGAAATACGTTAAAGCGGTCACTTCAGTGACACACAATAAAACCTGTTAGACGTCACTGAACAGGAGTGTAAGAAGAGAAGAAACACAAAGTCAAGTTCCATTTTTTTTGCCCGCTGTTGTGTTTATATTGTGAGTAATGCATTCACACTGCAGCAGGTGATTCTAGTGTACTTGCAGAACATTACAGAACCTGGAATTAATGTGAAATAAAGGTGTGAATTTAAATTTGAGAAGCTTTACTACCAATAATAAATCTTATTAACTTAAGGCACCAAACCCAGACACATGAAGAGCTTGGAGTTTTGTTTTGCAACCACAATCTTTCTCCCCGCTGTCATGCAGAAAGAAATGACAAGTATCAAAACTACCTTTTATGAATACAGCTAAAACTGTGCAACAGTCTATTTATCAACCAAACTTCAACTTGTTTTGCCCCGTAGCAAAAAAGTTATTTTTCATACAAGTCTAGTGGGTAGTTCTCTTTGTACTGCTGCACATGTCTCCACAGGGACTCTCTCTGCTTGTTCAGGCTGGGTATCATCTCCTGGTACACGTCTGTGAACAACAGTTCAGGATTGGGTTTGAGCCGCCTTTCAGCCCTCTCAAACGCCTCCATCACCGTCTTGCGCGATTGTTTTCGCCAGCTCCTCTCGTCATCTTCACTCCACCATCCGCGGGCTGTCATGTAATGTCTCAGCCTGGAAATGGGATGGTCCTGTTTGTCCCAATAGTTCACTTCATCCACTGAACGGTACGCCGAGCTGTCATCGCTGGTGCTGTGGTGGCCAATTCTGAAGAATCAACAAAATACATTTTTCTTAACATGACTTTTCATACTTTCGCTGTTTCAGGATGAGTACATCTGTGGTGTACAGCACTCTTCAATTACAACCCAAAAATGTACTTTTAAAATTCTACACCAAATCACAATTTCCATTATAGCAACATAAAATATTAAGCGTTTCTAACTATAAACCTTTAATAATATTTAGATGATCAAATATATTTTCACTTTACTGCCAATATCTAATGAGCCTTTTATGGCTTAGGGGGTAAAACCCTTGCATTCTGGTAAAGGTGCATATCGATAATCTTAAAACAACAGCGAAATTAAAAAATGATCACAGCTAAAAGAAAGCCACCTGGCTTTTGTAAAGTGCCATATTTACTTGATGAACTGCACAGTTCAGTCCTCATTAGCAGCTGGCTTTAGTTCACACAAAGAAAATTGACTATTTTAACTACATAATCACATTTTTGTTAGATGGCTTCAAACTTCTGACACGGCTGTCAGTCTACAAGGTTAAAGTTGGTTTTGTAGTCCAGCAGAGGTTTGCTGCCTGTCCAGCTATATTACATGAAGGCAGCGTACAAACTGGTCTCTTAAGTATGTCTGTGGGCCACTCTGGCTCGTGCTGTTGTTGGTCTGTCCGCCAAAAGTGAGTGGCAGCTCTCTGAACAAAACATCTTGTTGATTCCCGAGGTATGAGGAGAATGGTCAGAGCACATGAACCTGTTCAAACTGAAGTAGATGAGCTTCAGCACCAAAGACTACACTGGGAGCCAAGAACAGGAAACCGTTTATTTTCCAGATGGGAGTATCGGAATTTGAGATGAACATGGAAACCTCCATCCATCCTGCTTTATGTGAACGTTTCAGGCTGGTGATGGTGTTTTCGTGGTGTGGGGGAAATTTTCACTTAGTATTAACTGAGGATTGAATTTTATTGCTTCCAGCAGGATCATTTGTTATGTCGCAAAGGTCAAATAACCTCAAACAGTTTTTTTTAAACATGACAATGAGTTCACTGTACTCAAACATCCCTCCACAATCACCAGATCTCAGTCCAACAGCACACCGTTGGCATGTGGTGAAAAAGAAAATTCAAATCATGGAGGTGCAGCAGACAAATCTGCAGAAACTGCATGATGCCATCATGTCAATATGGAACAAAATCTCCAACCCATTACTAGGCAAGGTGTACCTAACCAAATTCTGTTGAGTGCATTTACTTATTTATTTGATGCTGTCCATTCAAGTGTTAAATTTCAGTAGTAAAATGAAACATTAATAAAGAATGAAGAAAATGTTAGTGATGAACTGTCAGCCTAAAAACTGTTCCACATGTCCTTTCAAACGCAGACAAAATCACTCAAACATTAACAAACCTGTAGGTCATTGCCTCAATGAGGAATGGCTGGTTCTCAGCCACAGCCCTGCGCCTCGCTTCCTTTGTAGCGTTGTACACAGCAAACACATCATTACCATCAACACGAATGGACAACATGCCATAACCAGGACCACGAGCAGCTGTTAAAGAAAAAGAACCAGAGGTGTGTGGATAAGAGCAGCTGGAACATCAATCAGACAGCAGCAGAAAAGTGGCAGAAAAATCACATTCAGCCTTACCGATGCCATCACCTCTATACTGTTCGTTTGTAGGGGTAGAGATGGCGTAGCCATTGTTGCGGCAAAAAAATATCAGTGGGCACTCAAGGGTGGCAGAGAAGTTGAAGCCGGCGTGTGCATCCCCTTCGCTAGCTGCTCCTTCTCCAAAATAGCAAATGACGGCACGGTTTGTGTTCTCTCTCTTGACTGCATACGCAGCTCCAGCCGCTGAAAGAGACACAGAGCCACAGACATATTTACAGCTGTGTGTTTGTCTATCCTGCTTCAGGCAGCAGAGGTAAATACACAGGCGTGGAGCTCACCCTGAGGAATCTGTGTGGCCAGAGGAGATGAGATGGTGACAAAGTTCAGATCTTTGGAGCCATAGTGGACGGGCATCTGCCGGCCCTTTCCGAGGTCATCAGCATTGGCGTAACACTGAGCCATGAAGTGATCCAGAGGAAAGCCTCGGTACATCAGCACTCCTGTAATAGAAGATGTGTCGCACGATTTCTCACAAGACAAGAGAACCAGACCGACTGAAGGAGCAAACAGTGGGGATATTAAAATAAGGACTGGAGACTTGGGAACCCTTTTTTTGTTGTGGTCAGTTTTTTTGAATGTAAAACATATTTGTGTTTTACATTCAAATGTGTCCATTCTGATAATTTCAGCAATCTTCCCCTCAGAATTTGCTCACGTCTGAATCCTTATATTGATGCTATGATTATTATTCCTCATACTGAAGTGATGATTGTTATTCTCTCACTGATAAATACAAAAATCACGGTGAATAGAATAGTCAGAAGAGCACAGGAGGAATGTGATTATTGTGCACCACATCCCTTTCGCTAAACTATCTAACATGCTTGGAATGATCTTTTTATAAGGTAGGCAAGAGTCTTATTACTTTGGTAAAACCTTAAACTATGAGAGGGAGCACTGCTGATGCCAGTTAGCCTACAGCTGGTTATACTGTGTGGCACTGAGGCAAATAGTTTTTGACTCACTGGATTTTATTAATTTGACTAAACTTTACTAATTTTTGGAAACCGGATGAACTCAGTTTGTAAGCAATAAATATTCTTGTTAAATTCTCATATAAACAAGTTTTTTTCTGTAGTAATCATTTGACCATACTGCAAAATAATTTGTTCAGTTTCAAATGTTGTCTGGAAGACATTTGTGATAACAACAACAACAAAAGGAGATGTAGAAATGAACACTGAAGTGGTCAACTGTTTTGATTACAATTAAAATGTTCATATGAACAATGGACCAAAAAAATAGAACTATAGTAGTTGGGGGAAAAGCCCAAACGAAACCACATTTCATTCTTACCAGCTTCTCTGTATTGCCCAAAAACCAGATCGTTTGGATCCAGAGCAGCAGCACTGCCGATGTGTGTCCCCTCCTCACCATAGTTAGTCATGTAGAAGGAGATCCGACCCTGTAACGGACAGGGCTGGACGGTTAATCAGACTGTAATCTCAAGTATGATTTTTTTTTTTTTAAGCAATTACGAAAATAAAACAACTGGGAAAAAATAATTACTTTTTGCATTAATTTTACCTGAAATCGTTGTGTTTTGCTGTTATAAATCAAGTGCACCTCTTTCTTTTACAGCTATTTGGTGTCCTCCCTTCATAAAAACTAAAACTCACTTGCTGTTTAGTTCAGCTCGAGCCAAAATGACTAAAGATTTGGATGGAATAAAACTAATGGTTTAGTGAATATCTGCTTGTGTCACAGGATCACTCAAGAGCTCTCACTGGATTTCTTTCAGTAATCAGCAACAGTTGGCCTTTAAGTCAAAAACACTCCCTAGTCAGCGCCCAACTTCCCTATGAGATGGACCTGTGTCCTCGAGAACCCCTATCTAATTTTTATGCATTCATTTTTAATTTGAAATTATAATTAACATAAAAAAGCCCTGCAGCAGACTGGCGACCTATCCAGGGTGTACCCTGCCTCTCGCCCTAAGACAGCAGATAAGTGGAGATAGACGGATGGATAAAGAAAATACCCTTTGAAACACCTATTTTTAAGTTCAAAAACTGCTGATGTTGTGTTTTAAATAATCAGGTTGAGCCAGGAAATGCAGGAGGAAACATACCTGTCTTTGAGACTCATAAAGAATGCGGTCCATTGTGTTCAGCATCGTCATCTTCTGATAAAAGTTCAAAACTGTCTCTTTGGAGAGCTGCGTAGGAGAGAAACACATAATCGACAAATTAACATTGGCTCAACAGACTGCAGGGGTCTTAGGGGCACATTTGGGAACCAGGAGCACAGGCAGGCTGATTGTACCTGAGGGTCTTGAGAGGGGTTGATGATATTTCCCTGCCTGTCCATCACGCGGTACACTGGGATCCCAGAGATGACATTGGGCTGGATGAACTCGAGCTGATCCACAAACTCGGCTGAGGCTCCTGGAAACTGGGGCTTTTCCAGCGAAGAGTCAAAGGTCTGCTGCAGCTGAAGAACCTGAAAGGATTGAATACAAGCATTATTTATTAACAATCTCATTGTGGCTGTGGCAAAGAAAGGCCCTAGGAAAAGCAAACACAGCATATCAGGTCACACAACTCATACAAACTGTCAAGCACGTGGTGGAGGGGTGACGATTTGAACTTGTTTTGCAGCCACACAATCGTGAACTCTTCTGTATCCCAAAGTATTCTAGAGTCAAATGTGAAGCCATCTCTCTGACAACCACTGGGTCATGCAACTGGATAATAAGCAGCAAATCTACAGCAGAAAAATAAGAAATTCAAGGTGTTCCAATGGCCCAGTAAAGTCACAACCTTTAACCTGACTGAAATGCTGTGGTAGGTCCTTAAGAGACCTGTGCACAAACAACTTACCGGTACCTGAATTTCTATTGTGTATATATGTATTGTTTTATATTTGTGTTGCTTCATTTCATTTTGCTCTTTTCCCCCCACAGGCTTGTCCACCAGGACTCTGAACTGCATTAATGAAATGCATAAAATTGAATTATAAATTAAGTTTGGTGACTGATTCTTAGTTTTACTATTTATTTTATTTTTCAAAAGGCTAGTTTTTATTTTAGGTAACTTTTTAAACATCTAGTTTAAGTTTTTAGTTTTGTTTTAGTTAACTATAATAACACTGGTTGAACCTTTAGAGATTTTAGAAAGCTTAATTTCAGAAAAATGAAGACAATACAATACAGTGGAACCCCGACTTACGAGTACCCCCATTTAACAAAAAATTCAAGTTATGAAGGCACTTAACGGCAATATTTCTGCCCGCGTTACGGCAAAATGCAAATTTTCGACTTGCGAAAGACCCTTGGGAACGAATTAATTTCTTAAGTCTGGGTTCTTATAAATGAGGAAGTGATTAAGTATGTACTCCTTCCAGTGTAGTTCTATTGTTCCGCTGTAACAACAATTCACAAATCTCTTTCCCATACAGATTTTAGAAACTCCACATTAGATTATTTTTAAAGAGTTACATCCAGATTTAAGTGCTGGAGCGATCGAAGGAAATAAAATAGCAGTGAAGGACCTACAGCAGCAACAGCAATTAAATAAAGTTGTTTTGAAAAAATGATGCATTCGAGGACATCGGATTTCCTCCTTCACGCCCCTTGGTTCGACCAATGGAAAAAGAGGCTAGCTAAGTCCTTAGCTGGCTGGCTAACTAGTCCGGTGTGAGAGTCGAAACAACAAAAAGTAAAATTAGTATTTATTGCAACTCAAGTTGTTTAGTAAATGTCAAACATGTATTCACTAATTATGTGAGAGTTAGTCTGACTTTTCACGGATACACTGGAGAATCGGTATAGCATTTCAGCAAGGTTGTTAGCCAAGTTAGCGGCTCCGTAGCTAACCAGAATCTTTGTGCAAACAAGACCTAACCCCAAAACTTATTAAAAGATTCAGTTTATTTTTAACAGTATTTCTACTTGATTGAGTTGGACGATACTCTTTCGTGAGCCTTGCTGTATCCCGGGTTCTTAATGACAGCGTTATCTCCAGTCCAGCCTCCCATAATTTATTCATTGCTCAATCCAAACAGTGCATGAGAGTTTTCACTTACAGTTACCCTGAAGCCTCTGCGCTGAAGCAGTCGATATGCCTTCAGTCCTGCTGTCTGACGGACAGCGCGGAAACAGAGCCCATACATTTTGCTCATGCTGCTCACAGCTGCCATCTGCACACTCAATAATTGTTTGATTTAACCGCCGCCGTACACCAGGTAAGGAGAAGTTACACTGGTGGATATGCACAAATCTGCCCAACGGAACTGCTAATAACCACCACTCGCTGTCCGTCCTGTTTTCATCCACAGTTTACAGGCCGAGAGTCGCAAACTGATTGCAACATTAAAGTCGGTTACAGTATCCTCCACATCCGCTCAGGCCTTCAAAATAAAACCCCAAAATGTGAAGCAAGAAATGCTACGTAGCATTTAATCTGTAGGTGTAGTTCTGCCGGTGGAACTAACTACGCTCCTTCACCCTTTCCCCCTGCAGGTGAGGATTTAAAAGATGCACAGATAGTATAACGGGAAGAAATTTATTTGTCACTTTTTACGTATTTCACAAGCTGAAGAAATGATTGATTAAAGCTGTCGAGATTTAACACTCTTTTGTGGTAGAATAACAATAATAATAAATAAATGAAAAATGCGTGGGATGCCCAGGAAGGCAGAGTGTCAGTTTTCTGAATAAAGGCCGCCCTCATCGGGGGATTAACCTGATGAAAGTCCATTGTGTGATGCTGACCTATTAATTAAAATACTGTCACTTTGCGTAACGACGTGCCCTGGTCGTTTTTCTATGGTCTTTTTGAGCGATTTTAACTTATCAAAATCAATATTGCCTATTTTAAGATTCAGACACACTAACGCAGTCACATTAACAAAATTTGACAGTTATTGCAATATGATATGTAATACATCTTACAGAAAGAAGTAAACGTAAAAGAAAAAAATGCTTTGCGTCGGCATTTACGCATTTGTCTTTTGCACATATAGATCAGTTGTAACACACGTGAAACAGTTTGTAATAAAACAGCGCTCCTCTGGGCGAACTCAACCTGTCAGGTATACCTATAAGTCTGACGATAACTGGTATTAAAGAGACACAGGGCAACTATGCCACAGGAAAGAAAGAAAAAGAGAGAGGACACAGCCAGGAAGGAGAGAGCCGTAAGCAGTACGGAAGAACCGATGAATAAAGTCGGATAGCTGTTCTTAAATTCAGTCATAAAACAACGATTTCTACGTCCTCTCAACCCTACCAAAAATTAAATCCTACTCTGCTGCCATCCCGTGGTCACATTGCGGTACTGCATTAATAGTAAAAGCAGCGTCAGTGGCAAAATAAAGAATATTGTTAGTTCCAGTTCCGATGATAAACCAAGTAATATCGCAGGTATAGCCGTTGACATATTAAAATAAAGTATTTTAACTACTTGTCAAAATCTAAAAATGTCTTCGTTTCAGTTCACAGCTAACTGATGACGTAAATACAGACGGCAGATAAACCATTTTTTGCAGCCACGAGTGTTCATCGCCATCCAGTGGTAATAGCGGAGACTGCAACATGGTGGTTGCAATTCAGACCATGCCAGTAAATGATCACCTGTGAAAAGGAGTAATAAACTGATGTAAATAAAATTCTGGTGGGTGGTTATGACCAATAAGGGGAGAAAATAAAAGGTTGAACCCGTTGTGTTTAAATGCGGCTGCTGTCTGCCCTCTAGCGGTCATTGTGATTAACTACACTAATATACAGATGCTGCACTTCCGGTACTTTCAAAATACATTAACCATATTAACGCAAAATAGGGCTTCAGATTGCGTCAGGAAAACGTGAATTATGATGAAAAATATTATTTCTTCTTCGTTGTCATAGAAATATATTACAGATCCACATTTCTTGTGAATTAACTATTTATTAGAGCCAACATTTCTTTCTCATTCTGATGTCATCAGTAAGGAGCCTAAACTAGAGGGAAAACAGATGACGCCATCCGCCTGCGACAAACCTGCTTTCTCCACGATGGAGGTCTGCGGATCTCTGACTGTTTCTTTGAGAGAGTTTGGTTGTGAACAGAGCTTGCTGTCTCGGACTGATGGTTCTGCTTCTTTCGTCCAAGGTAACACAAATTTTAGAAATCATTTATCTGGGCGTTTATTTGCCTCTAAACTGGACGTAAAGGACGGAGAAAAGTTAGGGAAGTTAACCTGCCACTTCAGTTAGTGACATGAATTTCTTTACCCTTATACCCAAAATAATATAATAATGAGAATCAGGGGTGCATCTTTTATGCTGGCGTGGGTGGTATGTGCCAGCTTACTTTTGCATATGACAATGTTGTTTATTAAAATAAGGTAGCATTAACGTTGAGCCTAGCTACAACTAATTAATAAAATAAATATATTTATTGCATAGTGTTAACCTCCCTCCAGGGGCGGATCTACTGTGCACATTTTGAATCAACAACATGGCATTTCAGATTTCAACACAGGTGGTTTATTGTTGAACTTCTAATTAACCCTCTGAGGCTTCCAAATCACATGACCAATTTAATATGACATAGCAACAAGATGCATTCCCACTGAGTCTCCATTACATTTTTATTTGTGTTGAAAGTTCAAGCTATATACCAAGAAAAGGTAACAACTGGATTTTCTAATGACAGCCCGAAAAAACAAGCCACCACTTTCCTATTGGTGGAAAAATGTACCATGTTGACCAATCAAAAGATGATATGGCAAGGCAACGAGAGAGAGAGAGAGAAAGAGAGCGAGATCAACTGTGAGATGTGAGCAATTCCACAGTCATTGGATGTGAGAGGTTTGTGACATTTGGCGTGTTTGGAGTGTGTAGTTAATGTATAGTTAGTGTGTTGTGTAGTTCTTTGTTTTGTTTTTATGTGTCAAAATAAGGCCACGATCAGGGTCCATCATCAGCCACCAGGCCACAACCAGGCTCCATCAAGAGCTAGTGAAGCTACAGGAAAAGGCAGGCGCAGGTTAGCAAGCCTCAGGATTGATTGGGGCTGCAGTAAAAAAGGGGCACAAGTATTGAGAAGATGCTGCCTAAAAGACGTAACGTCAATGAGGAGGAACTGGAGGACATAAAGGAATCTTTGAACCTTATGTCAGAAGAAATAACAACCATTGCAAAACAACAACAAATAATAATCAACTTAATTGAGGATATTAAAGAATTAAGAAGGCAAAGTGAGGAAAAGGACAAGAAGTTTGCTATGTTGGAAGGACGAGTGGCAGAGTTGGAACAATATTTGAGAATAACAGATGTGATAGTAACGGGTCTGGAAACCAAGCACCAGACATATGCATGGGCAGCAGCAGAGGAGAGAGGGGAGCTGCCTGAGCAAGAGTTGCGCTCCCTGGAAGAACAGGCAATGGGCTTTTTCAAAAGTAAAGGCATTGAAATGGATAGTAAGGACACTGAGGAGTGCCATGCTCTTCCAAGGAAAAACAAGAATCAAAAACCTGCCATTATTATAAGATTTATTAATAGGAAGCAGAAGAAAGAGCTACTGAAGAAAGTTGAAAGGAACGAATGTGTATGTTAATGAACACCTAATCAAGAAAAATGCAGATATTTAGATTATTAAGAAAACAGAAGAAAATACAGTCAACCTGGACAACAGATTGTAAGGTGTTCATTAAGTGAAATGGAACACCGGAGCAGGCAAAGGTCTTAGTCATTAAAGAGCTGAGAGAATGAGAAAAATACAGCTGATAAAATGTAAGGCAAAGCATTGGGATGGTCACTTTCAATGCACTGTCAAATTGTTTGGTGCTTGTCTGAGACAAAGTATTGTTAAAGGTAATGATGTGTGGATACGATGTATAATAAAGTCAGATGTCTGACACATTTCAAGTAACAAATCAAATGGAAAGTGGGACACTGGGGTATGATAGCAGGTATGATAGCAATATATAGATCCTGACTGAATTTTTTACCAAAATGTTAAAGGACTGTAATTATTATACAATGGAACAATTAGGAACATAGAGCGAGGTAAGAATATAACGATGGTTCATTTTAATGGTAGAAGTCTATATGCAAACTTTAATTTATTAAAGTATATTTTACACAGTTTAATCAACCATTTGATGTGATAGCAAGATTTTGGTATGGTAGCTGATAATGATAAGCGGAAATGGATGGATGGGTTGGTTCAGTGTCGTGAAAAAAAAATATTGTGGTGCAAGAGGAAGAATAAATGTGAAATTTACACGATAATAATAATGGATTGGATTTATATAGCGCTTTTCAAGGCACCCAAAGCGCTTTACAATACCACTATTCATTCACTCTCACATTCATACACTGGTGGAGGCAAGCTACAGTTGTAGCGAGGCTGCCATATCGCGCCATCGGCCCCTCTGGCCAACACCAGTAGGCAAGTAGGGTAAAGTGTCTTGCCCAGGGACACAACGACCAGGACAGAGAGCCCAGGGATCGAACCGGCGACCTTCCGGTTACAGATGCGATTCCCAACCCCCTGAACCACGGTCGCCCGATGAGACTTTCTGTCATTTAGAAGTATCACATCAGCTTTAGTTCTCTTATTAAAAGCTTGTTCTAAATAGGGTGTCTGCGCTTAAGTCCCCCCTTTAAAAAATACATGTGCTGTGAGCACATTTACTGGGTGTCGTACTGCTTTAAATGATTTGATGTTACTACTTTTCCCCTCCTAGATGTCTGTTTATGTGGGGAAAGACATCATTAATTATCCAGTGTTATTTATTGAATAATGCTCCTTTCTGTTCTTGTCTAAAGGAGACACGAGTGTGATGGCTGGAGTGTACGGACCAGCTGAGGTCAAAGTCAACAAGGAGATCTATGACCGGGCGACCCTGGAGGTGTTGGTACAGCCCAAAGTAGGGCTGCCAAGTGAGTTTTTTTTAGGGGTAAAAATTTTCATTATGCAGCATTGCTTCTTTTATTTTGGGGAAGCTAATGTGAAATAGACCTTTTGCATCCTGATATCTACAAGAATGTCTCTGAGGTTTCTGCTGTGGAAAAGTTGCTATGCCACAGCTGACCACAGGGTGGGGTACGTGAGCTTTCTGCTCGCATTCATTTTTTTATACCGAGATTTGTTTGTTTTCTAGGTGTAAGGGAACGATCGCAAGAGCAGTGTGTGCGAGAAACCTGTGAGGCTTCTCTGCTCCTGACGCTCCATCCACGCTCCTCGCTCACTCTCATCCTTCAGGTCCTGCATGATGATGGTTCAGTATCCTTCTGTAAAACTCTGTGCTGCTGCAAGCTTTGAGGTTTATATCCAATCTGCAAGTAGGGCTCTAAAATTGAGATGTTTTCTGTGAGTGTTCTTCCTTACCTGTTCCTCAGCTGCTGTCTTGCTGTTTGAATGCTGCATGTATGGCTCTTATGGATGCAGGATTGCCCATGAGTTGCCTATTCTGCGGAGTGACTTGTGCCATCAGCACAGATGGGCAAATCATCACAGACCCCACTGCAGCTCAGGAAAAGGTAAATCTAAGACTTTTAGAATGTTGGGTGACAAAAATCTTCCCAAAACACTCTGATGGTGGCTTTTGTCAAATTTCCTGGGAACTTTTCAAACAAATGACACAGAAAATATAGGTCTTTTCCATCCCACCATTGCTAAGTGCTTGTTCATAGGGCAGGGGTGTTAAACTCATTTTACGTTGTGGCTCAGATACATCCCACTTTGACATTAGGTGGACCATACCGTGTGAAACTCTTTTCTATCAAGAAGTTCAATCCTTGAAATATCTTAATATAAGGAAAAGAAATGCAGTTTGAACAGTACTTTTCAGTTTTTCTACATAAAATGATAATAAAGAAAAGCTGTTGTAGTTGCTGAAAGACTCTTCAATAGGATTCTTAAATAGAAATAAACTGTAAGGGCTTAAATTGTAACAAATAAATGTTTATAATTACACATTACTTAATTCAGTGTTTCCAACCGCTGTGCGTGGAAGATTATCTGGTTCCACCTGATTAGTACGATCGGCATGAGTAATGGGCAGAACCATTATATTCTCTTCCACTAGAGGGCAGTACAATCAGCTGCTCTAATTAAATTGGTTGCCAACAGCCAGTAACACAGAAGACGATGAAGAAGAAATTACATAATAGTCATGCTGTGAGATGGTGCAGCCCGTAATAGCAATACATAAATATTTGAAAAGAAAAAGTAGTCAGTCTGACCTGGGTCCTGGAGGAAATACTGACCCAGATAAAGGCCCGAGCACGAGTAGTGCTCAGAAGAAAGCAAAAAAGGCATACTGGCAACAAACCAAGCCAATTCCTCTATACCTGGTGCGTGGGGAAAAATTATCAACATGCTTTTTGTGACATTTTTGTTAGGTTGTGTGCCGTGTGATTTTTATTTTATTTTGTTTTCTAATCTGAAATAAGTGCGTGACTCCAAAAGGTTGGGAAAAACTGACCTAATTACTTTGGTTTAGCTTGATTAGCCATGTTGTACGTCTTTATCAGTAAAGATAAAACTGTAAAACTTATGAACAGTCCATTTACACCTTCTTTCATATTTTCCAGTGCTGTCCAGTGGGGGCCACATCGGAGTCTTTCCTGGGCCAACTCTGGCCCCTGGCCCATATGTTTGACATCACTGTCATGTAATTGTTGGGCTGTTCTCCTGAATACTGCACTACTTGAGGCAACTGTGGAGGAAATTGTATAAATAAAAATAAATTGAATGCAGTTAAATGACAAAGAAAAACAAAACTAGAGAAAAATCAGTCAGGAACGATAAGGCAAGCACAGCACAGTCGCCACCAGCTAAAGTATTCCCTTTTTTGGAATATCTTACTGTCTGTCCAGCGCATCTGTTGTCACTTCCATTTGTATCAGTGGTAATGGTTTTGCTTCCTAACGGGACAGATTGACATCATCTTAATTTCCTTGCCCGTGTCTTATTTTCTCTCTCAAAAGGAAAGTCGAGCTTTGATGACTTTTGCGATCGACAGCGCAAAACGCAGCGTTTTGATGTCGTCGACCAAAGGATCGTTTTCAGTGCATGAGGTCAGTGGATTAATGACAGGAAAAAAAGTGTGCACCATTTCAAATAAACAAAACTGTGAATGCCAAGCCAGAAAAGACTTCTCTAAAGCGTGCTTCAAAGAGAAAAGACTGGGCATCCCTTGCAGAGGCTGTTTGTAGATGTTGCCAAACCAAGAATACATCCTAAAAACCATTTTGGAGTTTCTGCAGTCTTGATAACAATATCATGGAGTATTTTTTTTCTCCTGTTACCCAAAAGGACCATAGTTTCTGGAAATTTTAGGGGATTTATTTTATATCGCTATTGATCAATCATGTTGAGCAGCCTTTGGTTGCATGCAGCTATCTATATGGAGACTAAAAGAGGGACAGCATTTATCTAAATGCAAGCTATAAATCATCAGCTGATGTGATTAAGACAATTTGCATAAAACAGGAAGACTGGACTCAGATGAAACTGTCCCATGGGTTCCTGGATTCCCTTTTGATCAGCGGATGACAGGAATGATAATAAATGTTGCCTCTAGAGCTGGGCGATATAAGATTTTTTCATATCACGATATGTTTTTTTCATTTCAGGCGATAACGATATCTATCACGATATAAGCCAAATAACTATATTTGTAAGATTTAAATGTGCCGTTGCTCACAAGTAAAATGTGAAATAATCAGCAGCTTGTTTTTATTTAAATATTTATTTCCCATAATAAGTTCAACAGGGTAGATGTACTTAAGGAACATGAGACTTTTTCAGATAAATAAAGGCAAATATTGCAAACTACACAAAAGGCAGCCGCTAAAGCGTTTAAGTTTCAAAATAGGACAAACGAAACAGACGACTAAATTGTCAATTCCACTTAGAAACAAAATATTAATTCTAAAAATAAATCTTAGTTTGTTTTACAGAAGAACAGACAAAACTGACTAACTTTTGTCAATATCAAATAAACTGAGAACTAAAAGGAAATTCTCAATCTCTCCTTGTTGTATAGCTGAGCTTTTCAAACAGTTTTAACAGTTACTTTAGTCTGACAAAAGCCGAATGACGAATTAGCGCTTCCAGTCAGAGACTGAGGCTACGTCCACACGTACACGGGTATTTTTGAAAACGGAGATTTTCCGTTTTCGTTTTAAAAAATAATCCCGTCCACACATAAAGGCAGAAATGAAGGAAAACGCTGCTATGAACATGCCAAAGCAGCAGGTGGCGCTAGATTCCTAACCGTGCAGAAATGTTGGCCAATCAGAAGTCTAGAAGCCTTGGTGGGAAAAAGTAAACAAAGCTGGGGCATAGAAGCAGAACCGAGTCATGTGTGGAGGGACAGTAACTGTGTGTATATGTCAGCATTTAAACACTGCAGAGAGTAGAATTAACAGTAACAGTATTGTAGAAATTCATTTCACCGAAACAATAACGTGGCGCACAGTGTGACGTCAAAAAATGCGCACACCTTTGACACTGCGTTTTCTCAGTTTTTCTAGTCCACATGTAAATGCAAAAACGGAGTTTTCAAAAATATCCACCCTGGCCGGAGTTTTTAAAAATCTTCGTTTTCAGTGACCAAAAACGCGTGTGGACGAAAGGTGCAAACGCATAGAAAAATCTGCATTTTCAAAAATACCGGGTACCTGTGGACGTAGCGCACGCACCAGTTTATTGTATTTCCAGACTTGCTTTCGGCACAATTTACTACAAAATTTACTACTACCACTCTGTTTTTTGTCAGACTTGAAATAGCCGAAATACCTTCACACTACGGAACTTCTATGGCTCTTCCGTTTGACAATCTCTCCGGCATTGGAACCATCATCTGTTTTCTCTTCGGTCACGCTCGGTTGATTTTTCTAGTCGGCACACTCATTTCCTCCATTACCCGGGCGGTACGGTGGCTGGCTGCTTCCCAAACAAATACACATGTGCGGCTTGGCACTTGTGCTGTACGTAACAAGTCACGTGACGTGACGCTGCGGCTGTGATTGGTTCGGCTCTGCGCTACTTAATTTGGATTGGCTGTTTTTTTGTTTTTGTTTTGTTTTTTTAAGAGGACAAGAGCGGCGAGGTCTATCGCGATAGGTTAATTTTTCTATCGAGAAAAAGTTATATCGCGATACATATCGTTATCGTTCTATCGCCCAGCTCTAGTTGCCTCTATAAGAAATCTACTCTTTTGCTGCTTTTTCCTGGAGACCATCCCATGGATCGAAACATGACCTCTTTAAGGACACTTTAAAAGGGAATTGAATGGAAAAATCAAATGGGATTCCCTTTTTTTGACTGAATAACAAGTATTATTCCAGAAACACTAAAATATGGGGTTCACTCTGGCCCACCTACAGGGAACCAGTATGCTGACTGGATACTGACACTACAACGTTGTTAAGTTTAGATTTGTGATTCTGCTTCATGTGTGACTTTTTGGAAAAACGGTTCTTATTTTTGCTTTCTCCCTGTCTGCCTCAGGTCTGATGTGACTTAAATCAGTTGTTGTTGCATTTCATATTTTGTCTGATCCTCAGTTGTTGTTTTTCTTCTCTCACAGCTGCAGCAGTGCATAGCAGTCAGTCAGAAAGCATCAGAGAAGATCTTCCAGTTCTACAGAGACTCTGTCAAGCGGCGATACTCCAAAAGCCTATGAGAAACACGGAGCTTTCTTTTGCCTAGTCTTTTTTATTTTTATTTTAACAATGCATGCAAACACTGATGTCGTAATAAAATATTTAGAAACCCCTGTGGGCTACAATTTCTTCAGTTCAGTTGTAGACAGCTGTGCTTTATGGTGGGAAGGCTTGTATGAGTACATTTGTGAGAGATCAGAAATGAAAGGAGGAAAGGTGAATGTCAAACAAGTGCATTTATTGGGATTTGCTGATTTTCTTTCACTTTAATATATACATTTAATACAAGGATGTGACCTGGGGAAAAGAAAAGCCCTGAATATTTTTTGTAGTAATAAATCCCATTTGCTGCAACCTTTGAACCTTACTGACTCACACGTTCAGAGTCCGCTTATTATCTGTACGAGTGACACAAAGCGAGACAAACCTGAGCAGAGCCTGTCGCACGACAGCCTCATCGTTCGGAGCAATCCACGTGAAATGCCTCCATATAAATCAATAATTGACGTAACTCAGCTGTAACAACAAAGTGTGATTTGTTTTTCTTCTATTAAAATGAAAGTACGGTGGAGACAGACGGTAGTTCAGGATTGTCAGTGTACAGCTGAATCACAGCGCATCGACAATGAGAGAGCTGACAAGGGCAAGACACGGAGATACCAGAGGTTTGTCTACTAAAATCTGTTAAAAGTGATCTATTACCAGCTTTGAAACAACACTGGGATTGCAGCAAACATAGTATTTTATATGTACTTGAGTGTGTGCTCTATAAAACTATTTATCTAAATAGAAAATGTCAGCTTCCACCTTAGTCATTCCTTTATATTTACTTGGATACCCCCCATTTACTATGTAGTTAAAGGCTCAGAGCTTTATCCAGTCAATTTTGCAACAATGTTGGTCCAATTGAAGGAAACAAAGTTTGCAGCAGGAAACCAACAAGCTCACCATGCAGGGTTTTCTTATGACCAAACCTGGGATGTTATTGAAACATGCATCACAATTTTTGCAACTTTTCTTGGCCCATTTAAATAAAGCATTTGTGTGTTTTTGAACAGAAGTTTTGAGTAGACTTTTTTTTAAGTCAGTCATACTGCAAGAAGCAAGCTCCTGAAGATGTCAGTTCTATTTTTGGTGGAGAAAATAGCAGAATCTATATTTAAGGAGCATGGTGTGAACAGCCTGGCTGCTTCTAATAATGGAATAGCTGATAAAAGGATCATCCTCAGAGTTTCTTCTGTATTTTTGGCACTTTTTCCAGCTCTTTCCTCCGCTGTATATGTTATGATTTCTTAACCCTGTGTATATATAGAGGATAACATTTAATGTCTATATCTTGAGTCCATTTTCTACCTCCGAGTTTTGCATTTAATTTTAAAAGTCGTGAACGTATTTTCTTATACCAGCAACTACACTCTGTGCGTTAGTTATTTAGTGTTCTGTGTATTTCAACATGAAGATAATGATTCAGTTGGTATAAACAAAGCAGAGGCAGTCCTTTCTGTCAGTAAACAGTGACTGAAGCAGTGTGAAACCAGGATAAGCTTATCGATGTTCACGTGCAGCATTTCCCTCGGGGTCCCTCCCGTCAGCAAGGAACTCTGGGTTCTCCAAAGGACTATTGCTTCTGGCTCATCGTATGTTTTAAAACATCATCACCAGCTTTCACCCCTCAAGTGACAGTGCTGGCTCAGGCCCTCCCACAGTGAAGTCCATCGGGATTTATCTGCTGCCACGTCCTTGCTATGACCTCTCATAAATCTGCAGACTCCATCTAATCGTATACTGCCCTCCACTTAGCTCCTCCCAGGCAGACAATGACACATATCCCCACTGCTTCTTATTATTCATCCATTGTTTGTAATGCTGATATCTACAGTGCTATGGAAAAATGTGAATTTCTGTTTTTCTTCTTTCTTTTTTTTTACTTCAGTAATGCTTCACATATGATGACAACTACAGCACAGATTTAACAGAAGGTAACTTAAGTCTTCAAATCACTAAACAAGTAACAGACTGCTTTTTCAATGATTTTTCTTCATGTGCTCAGAACATCCTTTGAGCTGATTTTTCTTTTTATAATCCCAAAGCGATTATAAACGACACACCAGCTCCCAGCTTCTGTTTTCAGCGTCGCAGCTTTTCAGCTTGGTGTAGATGAAACGTGACTTCAGACAAGTCGACAGACAAACACTGTGATTATTTGACATTTAACGGTGATATGTTGGCATGTGTTGATCTTCATGAAATATGTGAGAGGTCAGTCTTTTGTATGCATGTCCGTTTCAAAGAGTTGCTTTTATGGTGGTTTTGCGGACAGGTAAGAAATCAACGCAGCGATGGCACAGATGTACGTTATGATTCCAAACACGATGGAGAGCACCGAGAGCCAGAGAGCCTGGCGAGACGCTGCGTTGGCCCCCTGAAAATCCCCCTGAGCCGATGCCTTGTTGGTCTGAGTAAAAGAGGAGACGAGACACTGAGATAAAGATTAGAGTGAAAAAAATAGGAGAGAACAGCATTTATCATCATTTGTCAATGTCCTCCCTGGCCTACACTTTCCTCTTCCACTCATTCCAATCTCACGCTAAGCCCATATTATGTTCCATCTCCAAATCACACCCAGCGATTGCAGCTCATTCATCATTTTCTCCTCCTTCCTTCCTTTCTCTCTCCCTCTAGTCCTTGCCTTTGACTCTGACCCCTGTTTTAGGCAGCACTCAACAATATTGGAAATCTATCACCTTGAGGTTTCTTGTTATGACTCTAATTAAACCTTAACGAAGGCCATTGATCTGATCAAAAGGCCTTTGCAGCATGCTGCCAGTTAGCTTTGCAAAAGTGTTAATGGGATTTCTTTCTCTCCTGCACTGCTGGAGGGATGAGTTTATAAAATAAGGGAGTCTAGAGATATTTGTGTAAGGGGTATTTTAATACTACCATAAGTAACTGTGGCTAATAAGTTCTTTTTTTCTAGCAATTCTGACTTTTGGGTGACCAGTCATCTGACTTCTGAATAATCAGATTTAATAATTTTATCCTGTTTCTTCTGTGGTGAGGGGCCAGAGGTGTTGGCCAGATGAGCGCATGGATATGGTTAAGGTTAAGGTTAAGGTTCTTTATTTGTCACATGCATAGTTATACAAGTATAACACAGTGACGAGTAGAAAGACAGCCTTGTACATTTACTTAGGCGCTTTAATAACGCACAGTACTTTATTTAAATATTTCCACATTAACATCAATCAATAACAGCAAAATTAAAGTGATATGCACAACAATGAGTCAAAAATTATGATTGAGCATGTATGTGATTCTAAAAAGTGCCGTTTAACATAATAAGCACATTTAATCCTGGAAATAGCCTTCAAAGGGAGGGTAGACCCTGGACAGATCGCCAGTGATTCAATTTTTTTCTGTTTACATTTTGTATCTGTTAATTAAATTGTCATTAAATATGTGGTGTGCAGATGCTGAACACTTATAGGAAAAAGTTGTGTATGAATAGTATAGTTTGCTTAGAACAGCACATTTGCAGTTATATTAACTTTAAGTTTATTCATTTTTAATGTGGTATCCTGTTAGATTTCTGCCCTATACATCTGGACTGGATATATCCCTGCTGAAAGGCAGACATTATACATATTATAGTATACATATGGTAGAAAGAGTGACTTTATTATTCAATAAATGTAGGCAAAACACAGTACATGCCCCTTAGCATGTTGTTTAAACCAGTGAGCTCCAACGAGCAGTTTTTATGCGCTGCAATGAAATATTTATGTAAATATTGATTTAAAGACAAAACCCCAGTACAGGAATACTATTATTTCTTCTTCTTAGTTTGGTCATGGCTCTATGTATTGCTTGATGCAAAGGTTGTAAATACATATGCATGCCCATTAAATTAAGCAACACATAATGAAAAAGATACATAAGGACAGAGGTCAGTGGTTTTTTTCAAGCTTATGTCTTCAAGAAATCAATGTGAAGAAATCTGAGTTATGATACCAACAGAGACCATATGATAGACAACTGTGATTCGGATTTGATCTAAGTGTTTTATCTAAAGTTCTCAGCTTTGTACTATTTCAGAAGTGTGATTCTGCAGGTGTAATCTCCTTGTCACAGCTCTCCTCCATAAATCCTTCACTTGCACAACACTAAAGAACTGGACTCGTTGATCGTCCACACATACTGCAGAGGGTAAAAACTCACCCTCAGCTGTGAACGATAGAGCCAAGTTGTATCTTGTCTGCTCAGGACTGAGGGTGTGTCTGTGTGTTTGTGTGTTTGTGTGTGTTCGTATACCTTCTGTGAAAGATAGAAGGCAGCGATGCCCAGGGGCCAGAAGCAGCAGAGCATGGAGAAAAAGGCCAGACCCAGGTAGTCCTGAGGGATCATCAGAGGGAAGTTGTTCTCACTGTCTGTATCACTAAAATCATCGATGGATGAGTCCTGGGATTCAAACAGAGTGCGTTTAGGTTGAGTTCAGGATAGAAAGCGATAACATACATTATAAAGAAATACTTTTAGGGTGATTTGTTTTTGTTTGGGCACATTTTCAGATATTTGTCTGTGAGATTTCAGCCTTCACAAAAATGCAGTAGGTATTACATTCATTTCATTTTCCTGCAAATGAAAATTACACTGAAACTTTTCAAATGTAAGGTACTGTGCAAGGACGGTGTGTAAAGTGAATAAAAAAAACATTTTGACTCAAAGATGTTTGTTTCAAAATGAGTCTCAATAAAATTTGTGGGTTAAGAGAAAAACTGAGACTTTGTTTCTAGAGAGGAATACATATTTCTGAAGATCCATTTCATGGATCAGTACTGCTGCAGCCTTGTCAACTTCCTTCAGTTTATTTCATCAAGGTGCCAGTGCACAGGTGCATAAGTAAAAAACAACCTTGCTTTTTTGTCATTTCTGTAATCTACCTCTTTGTGTCCATCTAACAAAGATACAGCTTGTTGTCTTAAACATACAAAGATGATCTACTCCAACATTAAGTGAAACACGCTGTTTCTCTTATATTCAAGTCATCCACAACAACTAAAAACTTTGCTAGTGTCTGAAAGATAATGTGATTGAATGGGGTTAGTCTGGATATGCACTAGCTCTGCTGACCGCGGGGCACTTTATGACTCATGCATCTTTTTTGAAACAGCTGCATATTGAGTCTGACTTGCTCTCTCACAATGACCCTGTCATACCACTTTGGTCATTTTACTTTGTGTAAGAAACAGTTGTACAATTCCAAAAAAGGCTTTTGTTATATTTTAGTAACTGTTCTGTAAACCAGCAGCAAACACAGACATAAAGTGGTTTTTTTTTTTTACTAAACAAGATAATTTATTTAAAGCTTGGAACACAGGGCTATTTCTATTATGCCTGTTCTATTGGTCAAAAAAAAATCTTTCTATAGTTGGGAAGTATTTTTATAGACATAAAATCCTTTTTGTGTTGATGAGAAGCAGGGAAATCAATTTAAGCCTGTGCTCACATGTAAAATCAATCAGGATGCGACACTTATTTTTCCATAATGTTGATCATGGAGCAATCTGTGAGTTTCATGTGTCAGTTTAAGTTCTTTTATAAAAACAATTTGAAGTGAAGCAAAGTAGAAGATGTTGTCTTGTGCAGATTTAAGGTCACTGCAAGGTTTTATTCCCACAGGCCCAGGACTCTGCATCACTGCACTACTGCCAGCATTCAGAATGAGCTTAAAAAATATTTTACACAAGCTCTCCTTTTGTCCTTGGGGAACAAACTCTTACCTAAACTTTGTGGCAGCCAGCTGCTGTCGATTTTAACGGTGTGTAGTGCTACTGTGTATTTGTGTTTTTACTTGCATTCTTAATCAAAGTAATAATCATTAAACATCCCTTAGCCTTTTAGTTCTAGTTATTTAAAAAGCTTTTACTTGACCTTGATGTGAGACTAAACAGTACAAACACTAACATTATTTATTGGTGACATTTAGAGTATGTATTATTTTGTTGACTGCTGTTGGCATCTCGTAGCTAATTTATATTTTACTTTATGATGGGCTTTGCTCGGTGGTCTATGACAGCGGTCCCCAACCTTTTTTGCGCCACGGACCGGTTTATGCCCGACAATATTTTCATGGACCGGCTTTTAAAGTGTCGCGGATAAATACACAAAATAAAACTAGTACCGGTACCGAAAAAAAGAAGATTTATTCATAACACACGTGAAAAGACCCAGGAAAACCGAGTAAACAATAAAAATTATAACAAAATAAAGCTGAAAACCGATAAAAACCCTGAAAACCATACATTTCACAACTGAGCCTCAACTCTCGCGGCCCGGTACCAAACGACTCACGGACCGGTACCGGTCCGAGGCCCGGGGGTTGGGGACCGCTGGTCTATGATATAGAACTGGCATCTTCTATCAGCACTATGGTGTCATTACCTGTTATGCAGCAGGAGAGCAGCTTTATGTAATCTGGCTTTTTGACAGTAAGCATTCAATTGCTGCTTTGCTCGCATGTCTATTTTAAGTTCCTCTTTGGTTTCCAGAACCTACACTGACAGTATGAGGCTCCATTGCTTTTTCTGTAGCATGTTTCAGGAATGAAGAGGATCTGGTTGAGCTGAGGATGAGAATGATTTGATAAAACTAATATGGGCATCTACATGCAAACTTTCAGGTTTGTTACTTTTGAAACTTAACAGACAAACAAAGGACTAATTGAGAAACTAATGCTTACTTTCAGACCTATCTAAATATTCCTGAATCCTCTGTTTGAACAATAGCAGGAAAATTTGTTGACCTGCTTTTATTTCCTGTACGGTTGCACAAGCTCTGTTGTCGGTACAAAAGAAGAAAGAGAAGACATTTTTAAGTGTCTTACATCCAGTGATGGGAATAACGGCGTTACTTTCTTCAGTAACGAGTAATCTAACTAATTACTATTTCTATCGTTATAACATCGTTACCGTTACTAACAAGAAAATGCGGTGCGGTCGCGTTACTATTTTTCAACAAACAGATGGTTGAAGCTGTCTTAAGCTTACCGCAATTTATATCAGTTCCACGGAAGTAGCTGTAAGTAATCTGGACGCTACAGCTTTAAGCAGCAGCTTTAAGCAGCTGTTTGACTGAAGAAGAATAAAGTAGTCGTGCTAAGCCAATCACATGACCACTTCAAGATGACAAAGCAACAAGGTGATATATACCAGTTTTTAAATTGTGCTGATAGGCCACGTAAAACCAGAGTCATGATAAACAATATATACGCAGCGATTTTTCCTCAATAGTTTCGCCACGTTTACTGTCTAAGGACAGCGCAGCGAGCACTCTCTGCTTATGACAAAGAAAAACAAACAAACAAAA
The DNA here is from genome assembly GCF_057382185.1 of Mchenga conophoros. Classification (NCBI taxonomy): domain Eukaryota; kingdom Metazoa; phylum Chordata; class Actinopteri; order Cichliformes; family Cichlidae; genus Mchenga; species Mchenga conophoros. Next base: position 34,455,256 of record NC_140539.1, read on the forward strand.
AAAACCTGCCCTTTCGTGTTGGTGGAAAAATGCACCATGCCGACCAATCAAAAATGATGTGGCAACATGACATTTTGTTGTTTAGGGAGAGGGGGAAGTTTTAGGAGTGAGGGTGAGAGAGAGAGAGAGAGAGAGAGAGAGTTTTGAGATGTGAGAGATTTGTGACGTTTAGCGTGTTTGGAGTGTGTAGTTAATGTGTCGTCTTGTGTAGTTAGTGTGTAGTGTTGTGGATAGTTTTGTGTTGTGTGTCAGAACAATGCTCAATGAAAACAGTAGGAGTGATACACCTGCTGCTGTCAGACCTGCAGGTATCAGGCTGTGATGTTCTCCTTTATAGTGGACAGAAATATTTGGAGTGGCACAAATAATTTGTGTGGCATCCTGTTGAATGCAGAACAGCTGATTGTTAAGTAAATAGTTTGAAATGGTTATAAAAAACGCTAAAAGGTAAATGGTTGCAAATAACTTTGTTGTCTGCAAAACTTTTGCATATGATTTTAAAATTGACAATTTATATTTGCATTTAAAGTTATGAAATATTATCCATAAACATGTTTGTGGTTGTTACAGTAAAAAATATAACTTTTTCTACTCGGATTTTATGTTTGAAATGTGGTTAAAAATGGCCAATTATACCCTGGACCCCAGAGGGTTAAACATTTTTTTTTAAGTAACGCAATAGTTACTTTTCAAGTAATTAATTACTTGTAGAACCTTGTAACTCAGTTACTAACTCAGTTACTTTTTTGAAAAAGTAACTAGTAACTATAATTAATTACTTTTTCAAAGTAACTTGTCCAACACTGCTTACGTCAGAGTCAGGGAGCAGGTCATCCTCATCGTCCATGCTGTAGGATGCACTGTGGAAGTCTTGCGTCTCAGCCAGCAGCTTCCTCTCCAGTGTTGAACCTGGCCGAATGTCCACAAACGTGGTCTCCAAGTAGTCTTTGTTGAGCAGGGCATCTGTGTGGCCCCAAATGGGGGCTGCTGGGTAAAAGGACTCCAGTGTGCATGGTAAGGAGCAAGGATCCAGTAGCTGCTGTTGCTGAAGCTCAGGGGGATGTCCACAATAGCCCCTCCATGTTAATGGAGGGTAGGCCCTGTCCTCCTCACACTTAACCAAGATTCCCTTGAACAGCCCACCTGGGGCCTGTCCAGTTCCAGGTCCCAGCCCCGGCCCTGGTCCCCAGTTGTTATTGGCACTTTCTCCCAGAAGAGGGTGCTCCAGCTCATCTAGATTCTCCATCCTTTCCTTTTTAATACCAGCCACCCAATAGGTGACCACATCAACAACCAAATGCAATCTACAAATCGGTCAACAGAGCTTCTCCCTGAAGAGTCCAATGGGCTTACAGTATGCAAAGGCAGCTGCTTTGCTGGCTTTAGTATTTCAGTGATAATCCATCTTTAATCCTATTCTTTAATTTTTCTCTTGTTATAGGGCTTGGCCCTGGGGCCAACAAAGCATGCCAGATTTATGTCAGAGTGAAACAAGCAGTGGTAGCTTTGTCCTGTGAAATGTTCAGCTGGAGTGACGTTGGATAATTCAAAAATGTCCTCTCTTCACATGTCATAAACAATTCTTTAAGGACTTGATGGTTCAGGCTTTGGCCTGTGTCTTCCATTTCACATGGCCGCGTCAGTTCGTATTTGCTAATGGTAGCTACTTTTGCTTTCACGCACTATGAAAATCTCGAATCTGACGATGAAAGATCTCGATTAGTGCTAGACAGTTTAATAAAAACAACGTGCAATGGAAATTCAGTGTGACTGTAGTGTGACTGAAAAACTCTTTCAATAAAATATTATGACGCACTAATCTAAGCACACTGACTAGGCAACGGTGTAAAAGCTTCAGATGTCAATCTTTCCTCAGTTACACAATGAAAGAGGGCAATTAGTTAGGAGTTGACAAGAATAACTTAAAAGTCTTTCCAGCTGTCATTACATACAGCAAAGTGTTTGTTCCTCTGCAAGAGTGTGAAAAAAGTGAACTCAAACTGCTTTCAAAAAGAAGCAGTGCCCCTTCAGATGACTAAACTGTCACACAGTGGGGCGTTCTGAAGCATGAATATACACAACCTCCGGCAGCAGTCAAACTAGTGGAGCAACAAACGGATTGGGGCCATATTTGAGGGCAGTTAATCTGTAAAACCAATGAGGCTCCAAAAATAGAATCCTATGAAGCACATCCGCAGGTCAACAGGCCTGTGAACATGCCTGTTCCTTTGTTGTTGCTGCAGGAAGCGATAATGAAGAAATAAAAGTCCTCTAGTGTTGATTTATTGCTGCGGGTTGGCTACTTGGTATGGCAGCTCTCCACTGGGACATGCAATTTTAATGCTTAGCATCCACCTTAAGAGGGTTTCATTCAGGATAGATGAGGACGAGGAATCTCTCTATCCAGATCGCCAGTTAGGACGTTGATGTCTGTTAAGAGAAGAACAAGGTCACACAAAATATTTATACTCTCCACTTTTACTCATGTTTAGTTTGCGAGGGTTGTGGGCTCAAGCTACTTAAACTCCTGATTCACATGCGCGCAGATAACTTCATACAGAAAAAAAGATGCACTCTTATTATATATCAACCCTTTTTTTTTTTACTCCAGTAAAAAAGAATCTCACTGTGAGACTGTGAGTCTTGATCGATTTACTTAATAAGCTCCCAGTAGAGCAGAGGATTAGCGTGATTTGAAAGGTTGCCTATGAAAATGAACCTTTCCCTTATGCACTTAGTAAAAAAAAAAAAAAAAAAAAGAGTCTTTCTGTTGGTTACATAGGGATTTTTTATATTGTGTATATATCTGTATTTTTATGAATTGTAGCAGGTATGGCTGAGGAAATGTTGTCTTTCTTATAGGATTTTTACTCTTACAGGAACCAGAGTTTTATACCAGTTTCAGCCATATATAAAATCTCAGTCCAAAAAGCTAAAAATTCCTTATGGTTAAATTGTGAGTAAAATAGCGAGGAGTGAAAGTACTTCTTTTCTGCTCCATTCTGGTCCATTGTGGAGCCTGAGCTGGTAACTTTCCAGTACTTTTCCAAAGATTTAGTCAATATTATAAATATGTAAACATCAGTTAGACACTTTCGACTGTTGTTGATGGAGGGGCACAGCTGCTGTCACTGTATTTATGTATTTTGATACAGCTACACAATGTAAAAATTGTGAATTCATCAACATGTAGCAGTGTGTAACAAGCCTATGCGCTTGTTCAGGTAGACAACTCAAGCTGTGTTGCGTCATTCACACACAAACATGTCCCAATATGTTGGTCTATTTAAACACCAAACTTTCCAGTATTCCTCTTTAACATGTCATTGCATGCTTTTGAAATCTCCACCCTCTCAACATCTATTTCCAGAGAAATGATTGTTTATTCCTTCCCATTTTCTATTTGTGTCTTACATTCAGTTGCTATTACTGGGTGGAACCACCTTTGCCTTCAGAACTGTCTTAAATCTTCTTGGCATAAAGTCACAAGGTGCAGGAAATATATTTTTATTTTTTGGAAATAATATCAGAGATTTTAGTCAGTATTGAGATGATAACATCAAACAGTTGCTGATTCAGATCTGTAAGCTGAACATCCATGAAGGGAATCTCCCTTTTTAACGTGCTCTATCGCAATGAGATCTGATAACTGAAACCCCCAGGGAAGAGGCCATTTGAGTTCAGTGAGGTTATTCTCATGTTCAAGAAACCAGTGAGTTGGTTTGAGGTGATGATATTTTGTGCTATGGGAATTTATCCTACTGGAAGCAGCCACCAGAAGATGGGCACGTTGTAGGCATAAAGGGATGGACATGGTCAGCAACAACTCAGGTAGGTTGTGCAATTAAAACAATGCTCAGCTGGTACTATGGGCACAAAATGGTCAAAGAAAATATCCCCCACACCATTACACCATCACCACCAGCCATGTGGCCATTCTCCTCTGACCCCTGGCATAAACAAGGTATTGTCACCCTGAGAACTGCTGCTCATTGGACATTTTCTTTTCTTTTTTTGGATCATTATCTGTAAACTGAGGAAGTTGTATGGGAAAATCACACCAGATTAGCAGTTTTGGAAACAATCAGACCAGCCATCTGAAACCAGCAACCAATTCATGTCACTTGTTCTAATTCTCAGTTTGAACTTTGGCAATAACACTTGAACTCTTGAAAGTGATTACATGGTTAAATGCACTGAGCTGCTTCCATGTGACTGTCTGATTATATATTTGCATTAGCAAGCAGTTAATCAGGTTTAAATAACATATAATAACATATATTTTAAGTTACTGCTGACTATATTTTGTGGGAAATCACATTCCCTGGCTTTAGGTAAGCTTGTTTTTTTCCAAGAGAAATTGGATGAAATAGAAGCGATTCTGAAGTTTTTCAACTGTTCACACATTTTAGCGACATCGGAGATCTTTATCCAGTGGACTGCAATGCATGATCTGATATCCCTACATCATCATCAGTTAATATGTAATATGTAAACTGTTAGTTTAGTTGTCTGAAATGGAGAAATTAAGCTCATGTAAAACTGACTTTTAATTTTCTAAAGTAAGAATATCTCAAATTAATCAATCATAATTAAATGGTCAAGATTTGCTACTGTCAGGTGACAAGCAGGAAGCGATGTAAAAAAAAAAAGTCTTTGTATTGTGTGTTAAGAGTCTTTTCATTCCCGGCAGAATAACAAAGTGTCATTTCAACAAACAACATAATATCTCATCAGTAAGTATTCATTCTGCACGGTATATTACTTCACAGGCTCAAGATCAATTCTGTGACTCACTGCACGCTTCACCGCACCACACAGGGGGAAAAAAATGGATTAATTGGGTGTCTTTGGGCTGGCGTATGCTGAGGGCTCCATTTTCTGCTTGCCTTATGGAGGCTGAGTGATTGTTCAACAGAGTGACGTCAGCAAAAGCTCTGTGCAAACTGCCTTCCTCTCCTAACACATACGCACACATCTGGACATATGGTGCATTTTGCACACACGCTCACGTAACACTAATATTTGTAGCACTTCACCAGCCTCCCCTCTCCCTTCTGCCCCCTCCCAATTGCTGCAGCTTCATTCCAGGAGAGATGCACTCAGCTTTATTACACCCTCTCCCTCCCTCCTCCACCTCTGCCCATCCACCATAAAAAGACTTCTGTCAGCTGTATTATAAGCCTGCCTCCTTTTCTGATTCTGCAACGCTCATAAAACATCCAGTCAGGTAGAAGGAAGGTTGCAAGGACGCTGCCGTATATCACCGGCACCACTTTTACAAGAGACCCTCTTCTCTCTCTCCCCATCTCTGTCCTTTTAGTCTGGTGTTTTGTCATACACATATACAAGCACGCATCTTCTCAGCTCCCTCCATATCCCTCTTCCTTTTCTTTGATCTGACTCTGTTCCTTTTTTATAATCCAGCCAATACTTTTGGCAAAGCCACTGTACTAAACTTAAAACGTGTCTCTTTGAGTAGCATTTCCACTTACTACATGAAAAGACAGCTTGTTCTTAAGACATCGAAATATGCAACTAAAGTGAAATATTGCCTTAAACCCCTGTCGTGAAAGTAGAGAACTGTTGCTGCTGACTCTTACACAGATTTTCAGCGACTCTGCAGTCTTTTTGACACACACTGACTCGCTGTCTCTCAGCATACATTCACATTCTCACTGGAAGTAACGGCTGCAATATTTCATCCGATACAGATCAAGATGCAGATACAGTGAACACACTCATGGGAAAGAAATAGCATAGTGGCTGTAGGAAATTGGAGCTGTAAACGCTTGCAGACTGTAATAAAAAGGCATCCTGAAGAACAGCGATGTCAGGCTGATAAGGCCAGAGCAGGCTCTGAGATACGCCAAATGAAATTCTGAAAACGCAAGCGGTGGTTAAATGGCCCTATTGATTTCATTTCCAAACTCTTTTTCTCCCTTTTGCTCTTCCTTGATCTGTACAGAATGACTGAGGAGAGGAGAGGAAGCTGAACAGAAAAGATAAGCAAAAAAACAGGCAGGATCGTCAAGAGCGTCGCACAGCACATGAAGCTCAAAGTAACACCATGTTCCTATGGAAACACATTCACCATGGAGTGGAGTGCTCACTGCAGGATAAATGAAGCAGAGGCTAATTTGCCATTTCAGTACTGTTCCTCTGCTTGGCTTGATAATAACTGGATGGGATAATTCCAGCATTACTGTGCCTTCCAGTAAAAATGTAACTGTCATTTCAGAGTGCAAAAGATAGATAATTTCCACAGAATCACTCTGTAATAACAAATGAGTGCAGTCATGCCAGACACTGGGAATACTTAAACCCCCTGCGCAGAATGTGTGTATGACAGTGTGAGCTCATTAATCGGTCCATGGCATGTCCTGCTCTAACACACACACGGACACACACAGTCATTTAGTTTGCCTCACAAGACATGCATTCACAAACACACTTTGCAGTCCATTGCAGCCTTGCATCACCTTGCCCTTTTAGACACACAAAAACAAACCCTTTGAAGCAGTCCATGCCAACCAGCCCACATGTTCATGTACACAGCTGCACCATAGTCAGATTGTCTCTTTTCACACACATACACGCACTGCTCGCACAGCTGGTGCTCATGTGCAGTGAGGCCCAAGAAATGAGAAGTTACCCATCTGTACTACGTTGCACATTGCTCCAGCATCTCTGCGGAATATGTAGTATGTTGTAGTCAGTCATCTGAAATATGAATCTGAACGCATCATAGGACACATTCCACAGAGATGCGCTATATTTCTCAATGTGCTGCTATTTGTGGTAAATGTGTATATAGTTTGTGTTGTTTGTGGAAATGCTTTCCACATGAATAAATGAATAATGGTTTATGTTAATGTTACTGTGTAATAACATTTCACCATTTAAGACAATGTTACTTGTTTGTGCTTGCCGAGCAGTTACATATCAAACAGTGTGTGCTAGTAATTTGCAGTAATTTTGGTACTTGTCATGTAAAATAAAATGTGAAAATCTGATGAAAGAGCATTAGAAAACACACACAGTGAAACGCTGCACTACAGGGAGATGATTAGAGACATTTTTAAACAAATCTGCAGTTTCAGGTGTAAACCACTTACTAAAGTGTGTGAATGTGAGAGTGAATGAATAGTGGTATTGTAAAGCGCTTTGAAGGTCCTGAAAAGCGCTATATAAATGCAATCCATTATTATTATTATTAAAGATGCAAAATAACAAAAATTAAATCCAACACATTAATTTAAGATTCCTGTGCTTTAAATACAATGTTAAAAATGTCGTAATTTATACAATAAAGGACCTCAAAACATTGTAGTAATAGACAACAATTAAAGTATACACCTAACAGCCAGTAAGACCAGCATAAAAGTATTAAATAATATTTTTACACTCCAAAATAGTATTTCTGATTTCTTGAATTCCTAAACCCCCTGAAATATTATCTGACCGTTTTTTATTCAGTAAAGCAAGTTTCATTTTACCTATGCCTGCGCAAATGTGTGTACTAAACAAGACTGCACAGATGTCATTCATACTGTGTTTACATCAACTGTCCTTCAGTGTAATGACCTGTACACCTGTATTTTTTATCTGTGGTGTGTGTATGTGTACTAGTGTTAATCTCAATATGGTCACAAAATTCTGTCAGGATCCACCTTAAAACTTTAGAGAAAAAGCTGGTTCACAAAAAGTACAGCTTTCAGGACTTGGCTTGTCATGCTGTACTTGCTGGAATGTTTATGATTAAGCGCTAATGTAAGCCTTTGAGGAACAAATATAAATCAGTGTGTTGCAATGCAATAATGACTTGATTAGAAAATTAGTTTCTTGCAGATGAGCAGCACGGTTTCTTACATAGTTTCATTATCATCATCATCACAGACCGAGGGCATGGTGTGTGCACCACCCACCCCCCGCAGAGAAAAGACCTTCTCTTAATTAGGACTGCTGACAAACAAAAAAACAAAAAACCAAAAACCCAGAACACCCTGCATGTCTTTTGAAAGCACTTGGGCTAGGTTTTTTAAGCAGTTTCCCACCGGACATTTTACATTTAACACTTAAACTGATCTGCCAATTCAGATGCTGGCTGAAGGCTGAAAGAGCTTTAGATGTACTAGCTAAATTAAAAACAAAAACAAAAAGGAAGTGGCTTTTATCAGATGGTCTCCGTGACTCTGCTACGGTGCTCAATACTGCACAGTAGGCTTGCTATACAGCGATAAATGGCTAAAGAAACGTTAACAATGGAGCATATATATATATATATATATATATATATATATATATATATATATATATATATATATAACGAGCTCCCACTGTGGTTGAAATACTGTCAGCCTGTTCTTCAGAGAATTACATACATACTGTACATGACAAACATAAACCCTCTAAATAAATTAATAATAAATATTAAATAATATTATTACTGGTTCGACCGTTTTTATCTATCCAGCTTTCTGTCTTTTCATCCTCTGACTTTTAAAAAAGGGGGGTTGAGTGTAAGTAACACCGGAATTTTCTTTGAATATTTCCTCACCTTAACGTCGGAAACTCTGATCCGTCCTGTCCTCGAGGTGAGTCCCGGTGGAATCCAGTGTCCCAGTTTTAACAAGTCCACAGGGCTGGATGCTGTTACACAGGGATCTTGCGCTGTTCTGTTCGCCTTTTCACGTGGGAGGGTGCAGAAAGCGTGTACATTTCAGCGTACAGCTAAATACGAGCACTCGTGTTTGTGTGGGAGTGGGACGTGTGCGCGGAGTTACAGTCAAACTTGTCAGTATCCCATCAGCGGTTCCTATGCGGCTGTGAATGCATGTGGATGTAGCCGTTAATACACCTGTGCAACCTGGCAGCAGTAAACGTGCATGCTTAGTCAAAGGCTCCCGTTTCCCCAATACAACATTTCCTATCGTATCCCGCTCAGTCTCTCCCCTCTCACGGAGAAAGGAAGGGCCTTGCTGTAGTTACACCACGTCAACTTTCTTCTGCCACACTCAGCTTTTCTCTGACTTTCCACATTGAAGCATCTCTCTCTCTCTTCTGCTCCTCCACCCCCTCTGTCTTCTCCCTCTCCTTATTGTCTTTTCTCAGCGCTTCTGCTACCATATTATGGCGGAAAAACTGGGTCCTAAAGCCTGTTGGTCCTCACCCTGTATTTGATGTGTTTCAATTACTCTCAGGCCCTCTTAAGCTTAGTAAGAGAAACGTGCACATGCAAAGTGAGGACATTTGCCTTTTCTTACTTCTTTAAGAGGATTACCAGGGTCAAGACTTGATTTTGGGTTGGAATTAGGATTTGGGTTAAGACCAGGGATCTAGCGGGGAGGTTTAAGGTTAGCCTTAGCAAAACAAATGTATGTCCTTTGGGATGCCATTTGATTTGAGCATTCTGGACAGGCTGAAAATACAATACCCGCAGGCAAGGTGCAAGTATGAGATGAAAAATCTCATTTATGTTGCTGCATGTAGCAAACACAAAAGTGGACACAGGCAGCAATCAAAACAGAGAGGGAACAAAAACTGAGGGAGGGGGAGCCAGAGGGCGGTTGATTATTATGCAGTTGCTTTCTTTAGGCCTATCTATATATGTGCTATTCCAGAGTGGAGGCAGTGAGATGCCCTCCGGCAAGGATGACTCCACTTTGTGTCAGTCCTTTAATGTCGGCTTCACCCTGTGACCCACTTTAGTCACCCAGGCCAGCTCACATTAAGATCTCCAGTCAGAAATAGTCTCAAGATGCAAAAACAGACATTCCTGCTTTGGGCCATGCCTATTTTGCCTTTTTCAGGGGAGGCCATGCAGGATAAAGTTCATGCATTTCTGGACACTAGCAGTCAATGAAATCCACAGGGCTTAAGCTGAGTATTTAATGAGGTACGCTGCTCTTAGCTCGAATCCCCCTCCCCCTGAAACGGTTTAACCTTTTAGTTGTTTTTGTTCTTGCTTTTTGGTTCTTTCCAGGCAGTCAGCATAGCCACAATGCTGCCTATCTGATGCTTCGTTTATCTTTGCCTGTCAGTGTGACAAGCATCCTCTCAGTCCAGTCCATCATGAAATAGAGATCAATATGCTCTCTTTAGTCTGAGCACATCCTCGCACATTCGCTCTATTTTCCTGCTTTTCCTTTATTCCACCATTCCTTCTCTCTTCCTTCTCTAGTTTTCTCTCATCATCTTTCTCCATCTTCTGCTCTATTTTAGCTGAAATATGCAGAGATAAGGATTAAGGATAGGCAAGGTAGGCAAGGAGATACATACAATTACTACTGGAAACCAGTGTGTCTTTTGATCATGTTAATTGATAATAAGCTTATAACCTTTAATATGAAAGTTTGAAAACAGCTGCACAACAAAATATAATGTTTTTGTCACGGTTTTGTTTTGGTTTTTTTTGTTTGATTTTTTCTCATCACTTCCATTTGGATGCTAACTTCCTAAAAAGAAGAAGAAGCAGAAGGAGGAGAAGAAGGTCCTTCATTTTTCTATAATTGTGCATTTTGTTTTTCAAGTTTCTCATGATTCTGGTTGGCCTCTATGTGCAATGTATTTTGACTCCCCCCTTAACGCATTTGTTTGCTTTACAAACTGGTTTCCCATGCATGACCCCAAGCTTGTGGATTAAAGACTTAGATTTCAGACTAACCTGGTTTCTAGTATTCTGTGCTTGGATCCTGTCCTCACTGAATATGCACAATGCTCAGTAAAATTAGTGGGATTTGAAATTTTGGCTTAAAATATCAGATATCAGTGTCTTTAGCCTGAAGTGATATTATTTCTGCACTCAAATTCTTTTTACCAGTGGAAGTAAAGAAAAGATTGCAAAAGTACTACATATACATATAAGAATTTGGAAGCACTTGAATAAATAATGGCATCAGCCTCTTTAAATAATTCAGTTTTAACCAAAATTCTGAACAAAGAAAGACAAAAAGAAACAACACCACACACAGTTCTTTGTAAAGGCTTGATTACTATTTCTTCTTACAAATATTTATCTGTACATCCATTTTCTTTTGCATATCCAATTCAGAGTCACAGTTGGGCTGGAGCCCATTCCAGCTCTCATAAGCAATGAGGTGGAGTACACCTAGGCTAAGGTGCCAGTAATTATCCATCCATCCATCCTGAAGCCTATCCCAGCTATCATAGGGCGAGAGGCAGGGTACATCATGGATTTAGAGTCACCAGTAAACCTCGTGTACATGGCTTTGGACTGTGGGAGGAAGCTGGAGTACCCAGAAAGACCCCACACAGACACAGAGAGATCCTGCAAACTCCAAAGAAAGGCCTGATGTGGCTGGTGGATTCAAACCTAAGATCTTCTTTCTCTGAAGCAGTGGAGCTAACCACAACACCACTGTGCTGCCCCACAAATATTTAAGCATTTAAAAAATGATATCAGCTTCTCTGCACTGCACTGCACTACAATTCACCCCGACTGGTTTTGTATGTGTCAGTTGCATACCAATATCCGCTGTTGATGAGAAAGCCCTTATCACCAAGCCTGTCACTTTTAACAAGCAGGTTTGCAAATAATGAGCTAACAGTGGATTAAGACAACTTCCAGATGAGAAGGCGATGACCACAGCAGCAACAGCATATTTACACATACAGCAGTGTTTTCAGGAATGCAGTTCAATTACTACATTTTGTAATAAGAAGAAAAAAGATGCAACTAGAGCTAGGATTGGTATTTTAAATAAGTTTGTTTTTCTCCTTTAGAAGCGCTGTGGCAGCAACAGCGCTACAGAGTTAGCCACCTCAGCAAAACCTGTAAGGGAGAATAAAGGAGGGAGAGAAGGAGGAGTGTAGTATTAGCAGAGAGCCTGAGGTGGTAAGTAGCACAATAGGGAAAACACAGCAAAACTAATACTCCCCAAGGAGGGAAAACCACATCACTCTAGATTTCAAAAACATAATTATTGACGGAACATGTTTTGTCTGCACAGGTGGCTTACAGCATCAGATTGCCTTTTCCAATATAAAGGGCAGAAAACATGAGCAGGAGTGATCAGGATGATCTTCGCTCAAGCCTGCTGTTATTTTTGCTTTGAAAGAGCTCCAGGGGACATATTGATGTTTTAGCAAGATGTAATCTATTATTCTTGTTACAGAAAAAAGGCTAACAAGAGATGTTGTTTGTGTGCCAAGCACTTTGGGCGAAATGCAAATGCAGCAGCTCAATCTTCCATCAGGGCTGCACACAGCTGATGAGGGATGATTTGTGTGTGCATGCGCTGCAGTACTGCTGGGTTTTACACACCAGCAGAGGGGAAATGCAGCCCTTGTACATCCATCCCTCCATGCAAGACAATACATGAAGAAAGTTGGCGCTCATGACTCTCATTTCTATCCATGAATGTTCGGGCTCCACTCTCTGCCTCTGGAGAGCTAAATTATTTATGTTACATAGGGAAAGAATTGCTTAGGGATACAACAACAATCAAAATGGCACTCAGCATGTGGCACAAACACACTCACACAAAATGCAAGGATGTTTATGATAAACACAATTTGAATATGGACACATGCTTTAGCGATAGTATTAAGTATTATCATGCTCATAATTGTAGCTATTTTGACTGGATGAGTGAGTGAATTCTCAGGAACACAGATTAATGTTTCATTAATGTTTGAGCTTTGAGGGGGACAAAAGGTGATGCAGTGTTGCTTTGCATTGAAGAGAGCTCGGTGATCAATAGTTTAACATAGCAGCTTGTGATGTAAACTGTTCTAATGGGATGGAAGTTTCATCACTCATGATGCATTTTGTCATGATCCTGGTGAGTGTCTGTGTTTTCCTGCATCCGTCTTGTGAGTAGAGTTCTGGTTTCTCACCTGTTCTGCTCACCTGCTATCCATCGACGGCAATCAGCGTTCGTCAGCTACCTCATGGCGGTAACCAAGCCTCATTGCTTCTTGTCTTCATGTTTATTCTTTGTATTTACCATGATTTTCCGGTGCCTTCAGTTACCTCAGTCTGAGGTGATTCTTGGCGAACACGAACAGACTTTACAATTTCTAACAATGTAAAACCATTAGTGATAAACAAGGGGATGTTCTGGCTACTGTATTGGAGCTCAGGTCTGATTTTGCTCCTGGTTCCAATTGGTCACCTCGTTTTTTTATTGCCAACTCCTCTCCCTACTCCCGAGGGATTCATTCTGAATTTTCCACTGCTGCTTTTCTGAAAATCATGCTGGTGTTTTTCAATGCAGTCTCCCTGTTTTTCAATGCAGTCTCCCTTCTAAGGGGAACTCAGTCGGTTCAGGGGTTTTCTATTGCAGTGTTCTCTAGTGTTCGGCGGCTCACTGTGCTTTCCTCAGTTCACAACAAATATCAGGACCTCTAGGAGATCTTTAGTAAGGACAAGGTGTTGTTTCTTAGATCTCACAGGCCTTATGACAGCGCCATTGAGCTCCTTCCTAGCGCCCCATTACCCTCTAGCAGAATTTACAACCTGTCTAGGCCCAGGAGGAAGGCAGTGGAAAACTATATTCTTAAGTCATTGGCAGCCGGCATCATCTGTCCATCCTCTTCCCTAGTAGGTGCAAGACATGGGCCAACTCCCACATCACGGAAACACCTTCACCTGTTTCTCGGTTTCGCAAACTTCCACTGACATTTTATTCGGAGTTACAGCCAGGTAGCTGCGCCACTCACCTCACCTCCACTAAGATTCTACTCATCTGGTCCCCAGAAGCCAAAGCAGCCTTCCTTAAATCAAAACAACAATTCACCTCTGCACCCGTTCTGGTCCACCCCGATACCACGAAACCATTCGTTGTAGGGGTAGATGCCTCAGACACCCGCTCCCAAGTATGTACCAGGACAAAAGGTATGGCTTGCTGGCATCCTTCTCAAATCACTCTTCTGCAAGCCTACTCCACGCTACATTGGACCATATGAGATCCAAGTCATCATCAGTCCTATGTCAGTTAAATTTAAACTCCCTGCCTACATGTGCATACATCCCAATTTCCATGTTTCTCAAGTCAAGCCAGTGCACTCCAGTTCTTTGTCCCCTTTGACACATTAAAAAGCACATTTTATTACAGTTAGAATTTCTAGTATCAGTGAGATCTTAAGAAAAATTCGTCCAACTTTACACTTTTTAATCTTATTGAAACCTTAGCAACATGACCTTATGGGTTTAGGTCTATTATCAAAACAGTCATATATCAGAAAGTCATTTTAATACAGGGTCAATGTTATATAAAAGATCTAGTTTAAAAGTAAAAATCATCATATTAAAAATAAAATCCAGCAAAGTGGGACATTAACCGTTACAGTCCATCACTCAACTTCCCAAATTTTAAAAAAAAAATTGAACTCCTCCTTTAAATCTGGTAACTTTTTATTCAGGAGAAAATGCAGGCACTGCAGCCTGAATATGCTAAAATGCCCCTCAGAGAATAACAGTTATTTGCATGTCAAAGTATGAATCTCAATGGTGAAGCTGTAGCAAAACCATTAGTAGAGAGCTGAGTGTTATCCTGGCTGCCAGTTTTTTCAACAGTGTTACTGTAACCAAAATGTAATAAATGCAATAAACAAAACCAGCCTAAGACCAGAATGATTAGATATTTAGTGGAAACGATGACTTAGATTCTATGTCCCAAATGTATCTGAAAAATATAGAGTAATACAAACAATTAGGTAGAATAGGACATTTTTAAAATACCTTATTAAGCCATGAGACTAACCCTGAAGTAGTTGTTTATTTAAAGACACATGTGGGACAAACCTAAAGCTGTGGACTACCTTTTATTGTGTCTGATATCTCATTTCATTAAGACCCAGAAGTGATTTATGAATGTTAACAGTATGCAATAGTGTACATAGCCCAATTTTTATGACCAGATATGTGTACAAGTTTCTTTATGTTTTTCAGTATTAGATATAGAGTTTCCCAATATAGGTGGTATTGTTCACCTTTTGAGTCTCTGTATGAGTGCTTGTGTGTCCATGTGTCATCACAGCAAAATGTGGTCTTAGAGACATCTAGCAGTTGTAGTGGGAAATATATCAAAGGTGGTTTTGAGCACTTTTGTGGGTGTTTGCCTGACAGCTGGACTATCTGTGGACAGATTTTGGAAAAACAAAATTGCAGTATCCGTGTAATCGGCTGCTGCTCCAGGGTAAAAGATCATTGTCAATTAAAGACACATATGAACGTGCACCTGAAGCTCCACCATGCCTAGTGCCTTACAGTATTATTCCTGTGGCTTTCTATTTCTGTGACGAGTCTACAGCAATCGTGCTTTGTTGAATAAAATTACAAATATATCAAAATGTGTCATTAACACATACTTCATCCACAGGCTGTGAGGCTCCTGAACTCTCTGCCCCCCTCTCACGGACAATAACCATATCCAACTTCTTAATAGCAATGAACTGGTCTGCATTGGTGCATCATATCTTTATTCTCTTCCCCCTCCTGCCCCCCCCCCCCTCTTTCTTAAATAGATAACTATCATATCTGATATCATATCTCACAGTACAATAATATTGAATGGGTTGCATTGTTGTATTTTGTCATGTTTCTCAGGTCTTTGTCTGAATTTCTACGAACATTATTGCTAAGGATTGTCTTACTGCATTGGAGTCACACTGGGTTAAATATGTACACTTGGGTTTTAAGGGGTATTTATTATTTTCTTCTTTTTTTTGGGTTGTATGGAAGCCCCAAACGCAATTTCATTGTTCTTGACAATGACAATAAATAAATAAATACTAAATAAATACTAAAATACTAAATTCTGAAGGCTCAGTGGGCAGCCATGGGCAGAGCTCCCGAAGAGTGCTTCACAGCAATACGGAAGCCTGCACTATTTAACAGAGGTCACCACACAAAATGATATTACACAACTCTGCTTGGCGCTCTCTCTCTCTCTTTCTCTGTTTCTCATCATCTGTGGTGCACTGTGATATATTTTCCCAGATGCAGCAAATTTTCCCACATCTTCCTCCTTTTATTCATTAACCTAGCGGTGAACTGAAACAGCACCTCATTATGAACATTTGAAAGGGACAGTGTAAGAGCCACTAATCAGATCAGACAGCAAATAAATACCAGAGCATGCACACATGCCAAGAAATGTTCAGTACACACTCATCCCTGCATGCGCGCACATGTGCACATATACACAACTTTTGGGGAATTTTGGCTGGATTTCTATTAGTGTAATGAAATTGTGGTAAGTAATGAAATAAATGCTTAAGTGCCAATTCAAGAGTAATTGATTTACTTGAGAGGGGAGGCTGAATAAAGAAAAAGCTTTTTCTTTTTCTTTTTGTCATTTTTATGCACGTGACATCATGATGGGAAAGGGGGAGGTGTGTGTGTGTGTGTGGGGGGGGGGGGGGTTAATACAGAGGAAGAGCAAATAAAGATAAAAGCAGACAAAGACAGAAACATCCAAACAGACAAGATGAAAGATGGGGGATTGGACAGGAGCCTCAGGTCTGAGGTCTTCTGGCAATTAAAGTGATTAATATCCTCCTGCCGAGGAAGTGATGGGAATGGGGGGTGTTTGGTTAATGGAGTCAGATTAAGAATAATTGTTGCTCAGACAGTCTGTCTGTAAAGGACTAAAAGAGGCTGAGAACACCCAGAAGAGACAGGGTTAGAAGCAAAGATTGTTCACATAAAGTCATGATACCTAGAAGCTCTGTGTGTATCCTGATGGAAGAGGAAAATTGACAAATATAAAATGACAGAACAATGATAAATATAAGGGGCAAACAGAAGCTTTTGTGGAATTTTATGTTTTTCCCCTCACCAATCCATTCTGGCATTTGTTCTTGAAGCCCCTTAATGAGCACCAGATCCAACACCTGAGTGCACCTTCTTGTCAAAGCATCAGGCTAACAAAATACACTCATCAGTAGTGTTATTTACAGCGATAACAGTCAACCTTTCCACTTCTTTTCCAGTTTTGTTTTTAATATATTTCCATCTATACATTGCAGAAAGGTGGTAAGCAGTGGAGAGGCCTTAAGGTTTCAGTAGAAATTAGTTTATGCACTGAATCAACTGCTTGACTGACACAGCATCTTAGTTTTATTTGTTGTATTCATAGCAGACTCAATCCCAGTGGATTAATGGATGTAATCTGAGTGTGCTCCAGGCTAGTTGGTGATGTCATCCTGACTCCTCTTCTTCTTGCTTGTCTCCTTAGGGAGGCCACAGAAAATCATCTGCCTCCATCTCATCCTATCCCCAGCATTCTCCTCTGTCACATCTACCTTCTGCATGTCTTCTTTCATTACATCCATGAATTTTCTCTGCATTCTGTCTTTTTTTTCTATTCCCTAGCAGCTCCATCTTCAACATCCTCTATCCAGTTAATCTACTATCCCTCCTCTACACATGTCCAAACACTCACAGCCTTACCTCTCTGACTGACCTCACCTGTCAGTCTGCTCATCACCACTGCAACCAGCAAGGGTCTCAGAGCTGATCCCTGATGTAATTCCACTCCCACTTTGAACCCATATGTTACTTGTACACACCCCACCACTGTCTTGCTGCCCTCATACATGTTCTGTATCACCCTCAGTTACTTCTCTGCCACTCCTCACTCCCTCATACAGAACCACGGTTCCTCTCTTGGCACCCTATTATATGTTTTCTCTAGATCCATAAAGACACAGTGCAACTGTGACCTTCTCTATACTTCTCCATCAACACTCTCAAAGCAGACATCAGATCTGTAATGCTCTTTCTCAGCATTAAGTCACACTTCTGCTAGCTGATCATCACCTTCCTTCCATCTTTTTGATAAAGGGTCCCAACAACTCTTTTATCAAAATACATCTGAGGATCTAATGCGGCTGAAAATATTCACTAACTCAACTTCTTCCTATAATGGAGTTCAACAGGCACCTTCCCAAATTAGGTTTTCTCAACTGTATCATATGATTGGATATTTAATATGAAAAGGGATATTACACTTTCACTGCACATCCTTCAATTCATGATTGTCTTGTTGTTTTTTATCCATTCCATTTATGACCCTTTATGCAGCATTACCACTTCATATTTATGTGACGTCATGCCAGTAGGGAATTTCTGCTCAGGCAGTGAGGGCAGACAAAGGGAACGGAGGAAGAAGGGGGAGGAAAGAGATGAGGAATGAGAACAATATGTGTTAGGTTGGACCTCGCTGGAGTGAGAGCTGAAGTGAAATGCTTCCCCGTGGGAGAGAGAAAGTGAAAAGAGGACTTGCTTGTCTTGTAAATAAAAAATTTGTAAAAAAAATGTGAAAGAATGGATGGGATGACTGAAAAAATAAAGGACACACATAGGTAAGAGAGACGATAGTGAGAGAGGGTTGTTCCTGGTTTGGAGCAAAGGAGATATAGGTTGTTGTAAGAGAGGGTTTTTACCACTGCAACCCTTGCTTATAGCTTCCTCTGACGTACTTGTCGTCCTGAAGGCCTGAATGATTTATTAAAGTGAGGAGTGGCAGAGAAGAGGGCAGCCAGGCGAGCTCTGATTAACTAGGGGAGCAAGGGAGGACAAGCACTCCTCTATTATTCATTACTCCACAGGAGCACAGAGTGGGAACACAGAAAGAATGGATGTGGTAGGGAAAGAATGAAAGAAAAAGGCGGAGTGGACATATTTGCATGGATCTGTCTGCTCACCTCAGTGTCTGATTGAGAAAGAATGCAGAAATACAGGCACATGTGCGTGCATGCATGCAAACAAGTCCACATGCCAACAGACACTAACATGATGTCCCTTGAAGGCAGTTGGCTGGCTGTCACACATAATTTTCACAGAATACGAGAAGACGTCAGTACAGTTCTGATAGCTGAAAAACAGATATGCATATTTGTTGCTGCACTGTAGTGCTAGAAAAGCAAATGTATACTCGTTTGTTGTTCTTAAATAATGAAGCAAAGCGTTCCCCAAGTTCACGCTGAAGATGCTTTCCTGCCCTAAGTCACCCAAAAGACTAACAAAGAAGGGCATCTGATTAATACCTCAAAGGTAAAAACATATCATATTGATGCCCTTTGGGTCAACTGGTTGCTCTGGTTGAAAACTGTGTGTTTGTGGGTATGTGTGTTCTTATAAATGATTTTATACTTTTTTCGCAAGTAAAAGTGATTTATTCTATATATTTTTTCTCTTTTGGACATTATCGGAACAGATTTTAGATTATATCTGTTGACTCAACATACTCTCAATCACTCAGGGTATGAATCACATTTTTCATGGCTAGTTGCTCTATAGATAATCGCTACATTTCTCCGCAAACAGAAAACTGCCTGCTGTGTCGTTTTACACCTTTTATGTCTCTTCATTTAATTTTTTCATCCAGTTCTAACATTTATTGTCCCTATTTTTAGTAGATTTCCTTCAGCTTTCTACTTCACTTTGTGACAGTAAAGCTCACTTTCTCTCTGTGTGATTACGTTCTTATATGTCTGCAGCAGTAAAGGGCCAGCCTGCTATGTCAAGTAGTGTTGCCAGACACCGATTGGGAAATATGCTCTCTGAGAAAGCCAGCTTGTCTGAAACCATTATATGTGTGTGTGCAGGTGTGCCACACTCCTCCGACAGCAGGCCACGGCACTAACAGTTCATTTTGGTCCATCGTGGTTATAATGGGGTTTAAATGAGGCAGCAAATGAGTTCTGCTTGAAGAGAATTACTGTTCTGCAAAGAAGTCTTCACAACGTCAGATGCAGTTCTTTTACCAGTGCAGGTCTTGCAAAGAGATATGGGTTTGACTGAAGACTTGTGATTATATGCAAAAGAAAAAAAGGGGGTTTTAGACTTTTCAGAAACAGAAATTACTGCAGAAAATGTTGTGCTTTGTAAACCAAAGCATTGGCTGCAGAGGAAGGCAGTGTTTAACCATTAGGTTCAAACTTTCAGATTATAATTACTACACTGAACTGTGCTGGGTTTAACAATGATGGGGACTATTAGTTTATGTGACAAGAACTCATTATTTATAAAATAGCAGTATCAATTTTAAATGTAAAGAACAAAACAAAACCGCGATTATAAAAACTGATGAAATGGCTCAACTTGCTCATCAGCTTGCTGCAATTTTATCTTTCTAGAAACCAAAAGAGTGAAACAGCTTACAACAACATCTTACCTCATTGAGTTGCTGACTTAAACAGCTTCTTGTTTTTTAATTTAAGACGAAATGATTTTTCACTGCATCATGTGTTCCTGCTCTATACCATGGCCTTCTAGCTGAGTTGAAGATCTATTTCAGTGAAACATTATGTATTCTGCCACAGGCCACTGGACATTTCAGTTCACTTAAATCACCTGAATTATTCACCAGACACACAGCATTAGTTCATCACAGCTGTGTGTGTGTGAGAGAGTTAACAGTGATGCTGTATATCCACTAACTGTATGTCATTATTATCATGTTTGTATAATCTGCATAACATGAAACATTTAAAGAAAACAGCAGTCAGCTTCAATCAGTGTTGGCAGTAATTGTCCTCAGGGATTGTGTTGAAGAATACAAGCGTTGGTGTTAATATCAGTGCAGATAGTCTGTAGATCAAAAGATGCAAATCAGAGTTAATTTAAAAAAAAAAAAACCTGTTCATCATGCGTGTAGCTTTTTCGGTAATTACACTTATTCATAAGAATACAGTTAACTGATTCATTAAATATCACAGCAGTCCTGTGGGTGCTCTGTGGTGTAAAAGCAAAAAGACTGAAAAAGATCAGGGAAATGAATGCAACTTCAAATAAGAAGAAATAAAAGAAATTAGCAGATGTTTTTCCATGTATAATGTACAGTGTGGGATAATGCTGCAGACCAGCCTTGAATGGTGCTTTGTCATATATTACTATATACAGTTTTTGCTTGCAAAACATGCAGCTGTTGAAATACTTAATAATACAATGCCATCTGTTGGTCAGTAAGGGACATTTCAAAATGGTATTTTCAAGTAACAAAACTCCAAATACAGCACATTTTAAAGAAAAGGCAAAAACAAAAACAAGATTTTCATCTTTTTATTCAGTATTCAAAAATTTGATCACTATGTGCTCCGTAGAAGCCTAAAGGTTAGATGCACAGAGGGCCCTAGTAACAAGTGAAACAAAAAAAAAAAATAATAAAACCAGTTTTTGTCACCACATGCACTACACCACTGTGAGTACACACACAAACACATCCACCCAGAAAACACTTTCAAAAAAGACACACTTATTTAGTGAGCATAAACATACAACACAAACCTGAAGGCAAAAAGAAAATACTGAGGTTGAAAATACTATGGTAAACCTACTACCGCCGTACTGATAGGAGAACACAACTCCTGACATTCAAAAAAAATCACAGATATTTCAAGAATATTGTTGTTATTAGGATTTAACAGCCACTGTAGCCAGAAAAAGTTACAGTTAAATACTAGTACTAATATCTGAGAAACTATTTGCAAAGACTGTGATATCTGAGTACATTTCTGAAATATTATGTAAAGTAAAACATTCCCTGCTAACTGCTCTCTTTTACTGTGGTGCTTCCTTTCTGCAAACTTTTCCAGGAATGGAAACTTAGATTTTACTTTGATTGAAGCAAAGCATTTCTAAACTGAGCAGTCACAAGATTTCACACACCTGCCATGACTTTGCTGATAAGTTGACTGAACATCAAAAGCCAGTGTTTGCATTCTGATTAGTAACCTTACCAACTTTTTACTCATTGTATGGTGAACCCTTGACTGAAGCCTAAGTAATCCGAACAACATGGACCTTCACCCCTTTGTAACATTTGGATAGACAACAAAACTTGACTATCTGTTATAGAGTTGTAACATAGATAATTATTCTACAGCCAAGCCGGTACAAACGTAAAAAGATTTATCCTTGTCAGTACAGCCAAAAGGAGTATAAAGACTTCACCTTTGCCTCTCCTTCCCTGACAGATCACAAAAAATCTTTTAGGTCTGCAGTCTTTTTATGGCCGTACAGACAGTTTGTTCAACTAAAAGTCTGAAGCTATAAAGCATCTGAGAATATTCCCTGCATCAGTTTGACCAGACCTGATAATCAGGATGCCACTTAACACAGAGATTTCGGCCGAACCTTCGGGAAAAGCTAGAAAAAGAAAAAACAAACATGAAAACAATTAAAAGTCATGTTTTGTTGCAAAATGAAAATCATGAAATCAGGAGAAAAGGACTGAATTGATGTTTTCTTTATTTAGAAAGTGGTGTCTTACCCCAAAGTAGTTGTTTGGAACAAAGCCTTCCCTGCCACACAGTGAGGCCCACCACCAGTCTGACCCCTCAGGTTTCTGGAGGATGGTGACCATGTCTCCGTCTTTAAAGCTCAGTTCATCTGCTGCCTGAGCTGGGTAGCTCCACAGAGCATAAAGCACTCCGCTGTTGTCCACCCCCATGGCCTCCTCCGCAGCTGAAGAAAGAAAACATACAAGATACATATAACTATAAAAACTGCTGTACCAGAAAGCAGTAGTTTGGCATAGTGTTCATTGAGAGGCTAGAGGTCACTATATTTGCTTTTGAACGCCACCTTAAAGTGTTCCTACGTTGTATTCTTAAAATTATTTTTTTTAAAAGAAAGAAAGAAAGAAAACTTGTAATCCTCCTAACATTTCTTTGGGAGTAGATTTTGAACAAAACTATTTAATTATGATTATTATTTTTCTTACTATTATTTATATTACAACATACAATATATATACATATTCTGTACATGTCTGTGAATGGCTGAATGCTATTTAACAAAACAATTGACACTGAGGTTAAACATGGAGCAGATTACATCAGTAGAAAATATCATATGATACGTTATAAGTACTATTTGACTAATTAAACAGTTCATAGTACAGTTTACGTGTGGGAGTTGTTGTCTCACCCCTCAGGAAGGTTTCACACTCCTCATATCCAGGAGCATAAGGGTCACACTTCTGGGAGGCAGTAGCTCTGTCTCTTTCTGTAACGGCCATGACGGCAGCCCCACTCCTCACCAAAAACTCACAAAGAGGACGGTCATTACAAGAGGCTGCACAATGAAGTGGAGTCCTGTAGGCCACATAAAGAGCTTTAATTATGTTGTATTTATAGATATGGATATATCCGTACACCGTCTTCCAGTTCCAGGGCTTTGGATACCAGGATATAACATTATATTAAAAAATAAAACATCTATTCCTTTGCAACTCCTTCAGATCAACTTCATCAAATGATAACTTAGACTGAAAAACCTTTATCCTTGTCAGCACAGCCAAAGGGAAATATTTACAAAACCAAAATGCAAAAAAAGAAAAGTTAAGCACACTACATGTTAACGTTTTCTGTATGACTTTATCAGACTCTCATGTCATTATGGTCGAACTATGGCCCACTTTTTTTTTAGCAACGTTGCTTGAGGTCATTGAGCTTTGCAGGCATTCATTTATGCACAGTTCACTTACGGTTCCACCACAGCATTTCAGTGAGGCTAATTCTTTTCTTTTTCAACCAGTCTGTTGTCGATTTACCAGTATGCTTAGAATCTTTGCCCTGTAGGACGGATGACCAAGTTTAGTCAAAAAGACTTCACATCTGATTCTAGAATACTTTTGTATATAAAGAAGTTTACAGTATACTCAAAAACTACATGTTGCCCTGGTCCTGTAGCTGCAAAATCAGTCCAGACATTACCGCTCCATCACTGTGTTTGACAGTTGGAATGAGGTGTTTGTGTTTGGTTTTCACCAAATGTGAGGTAGTGCATCTCCACTTCGGGCATGTCTGCCCAAAAAGACATTCTTTAGATATTAAAGATATTCTTTAGAGAGCTGTTTACTAATATGTGCATGGAAATGTTCAAGTATACATTTCTTTTGTGCAAAAGTTATGTGTATACACAAAATTAATATGGAATTTATTAAACATGAGAAAAGTGGTCGATGTTGTAAGACAAAAGTCTACGCATCTATGGCAAGAAAGCAGGGCCAACTGAAAATGGAAACAATTGCACCCAAAGAGAAAGCCAGAAAAGTTGAAAAAGCTTTCCAAAGTTAGGCCTTCATCACTTTGTTCTAACTGTGTTCATACATTTTGAACCAATTTGGTATAAAAGACTGATTTGGCATGATATGTTTGAATGAATTTGTGTGCAGGCATTCTTACTAAATGAGAACCTTTGTTCCAGAGGCCTTGTGATTTGTTCAGATGCAGGTTTTCAAACCTAAGCCATGCTGCCATGTTATTTTTAGAGAGAACAGGCTTTCTCCTGGCAACCCTTCAAAACAATCATACTTGTTCAGTCTTTGTCCAATTGTACTGCCATGAACTGTAACATTTAACATGCTGAGGAATGAAATGTAACATTTAACAGGCTGAGGACTGGTGTATTTTGAATGGTGCTTTTTTTTTTATCTCAATTTTAATTTGTCTTAACATTGACGTTGGGGTGAATGTACTGGAACATTTACTGGCAGCTGTCTTCAATGTTTTCCTTTTGCGAATACGGTAATCTTTCTCCTAGTAGAATGATGGATTTCATCTTGTTTGGAAATAGCTTCATAACTCTTTCCAGAACAGTAGGAAACAATAATTGCTTCTCTGAGATCATTGGTGCACGCACCTGAATGCACCAGACCTGCAAACTACCAAAACCTCTGCTTTTATAGAGGTGGTCACACTTATTGATGATCAGTTAATCAAGTGTATTTGATCAGCAGCTCCTGTGTGCTACTTACCCTCTTAAGCCTTATGGAAATATTAAGGCTGTATTTAATTTTTCCTTCTGCATTTTGGTTGAGTTTTGGTTAAAAAAATAATAATAACACTATGCCATGTAATGTTCATCTATCCAAATGTAAGACCAATTTTATGTAAATCTTTTGAACTGAAATAGGCTGTACCTTTTGTCCACATGGCTGTGCAAACAAGGAGTAATGTTGTGTTCTGAAATAAGTTATATGAACTAGTTACACAAAGGCTTTTACAGGAGACAAACATAAGAGGAAATAAGAGAAAGAGGATGTATACAACAGTAAACAAATATTTACCAGCCATGGCTGTCAGGTGCACTGACATTAACTCCAATCCGAACCAGGAAGTCCACGATATCGTGATGCCTAAAGCAGACGGCATTATGAAGGGCAGTGATGCCTTCTTCATTTGGTTGGCTGGGATCACTCATCTTGGAAAAGCATTTTACACACAGTAGATTTGTCAGATTAAATGTGATTTATTTCCACCCACCATTTAAACAAATTGCAGACATAAAACAAATAAGATTTGCATTTGTTGTAACCAGTTTATCCACTCTGACATTAGTTTAGCATGACTGTCAGCATTTCTTTCTAAAATAGGAGTTGAAGCTATTGTGCTGACTGGGAGACTCAGAGTTGAGCTGAAAAACAGAACGCATACTCAGCATGTGTTCCTTCAGAAAACTAAAGTTAAACATAAAACATTTTTTCACAATTTTCAGTACTTCTTAATGTCTAAATACGGCACTGGAGCAGGAAGCCTGTCACTTCACTGTTGCAGTCCAATAAACTGTATTTAGGCTGCTGATGTAAACTAAAGAAGTGGAAAAAAATATATATAACTATTATGGGCAGCCCTCGGAGATCATGCTATTTTCTTGAAATACATCCAAACCTTGCTGCCTGCACAGTTTATGTCTGGACTTTGCTAAGTGAAGTTCTCTTTAAATTCTTAACATAATTAAGCTAGCGATAGAGATAGAGAGATAGAGCTAGTATACATACCTCCTGGACAGCTTTCTGCACTGTGTCCAGGTCTCCAGCTAAAGCTCCATCAAGTACAAGCACCAGCGGGCTAAGCCGAGCCCGCCTGCCAGAATTTTTGCGCTTTCGATTAGGTAGGCGCAAAATTGAACGGTAATTCTGCACAAAAAACAGAATATCAGTTTGTATAAAGCCAAACACTTGGCTGCAGAAGATTGCATTCCACCTTTTAAAACATTAGACGCTATTGTTATAATTGTTATTGTTGTTAAATACTTACTTTGTCATTTTTAATGAGAGTGGGTGTCTTAGGTGGAGGGAGAGGGGGTAAAGCACTGTCCTCCCCATCTGATGAGCTGCTACTCTCACTACCTTTGTCCGCCTTGTTATGGTATTCCTTGCGAAAGAGCTTGTTGATAAGATGTTTGTACTGGTTTGGTTGGTAATGCGAGGGCTTCTTCAGGGGCTTTGAAAGGTTCACAGAGCCCCTCCTCTTCAGGGCTCTGGGAATTTCTGCCCTGATGCGCAGGACCTCCTCTATGACAGGGGTCACATGGCTCTGGGCATCAGGCGCCACCACTGGTTGCAGCGTGGTGGGGCTTAGGGGCCGAGGAGGTTGCTGATTGGTGCCCTCGGTCTCCACACTACCCTCTGATATGGCAGGATTCTCCAAATTTACAGGGTTCTGCTGAGCAGATACCAACCGCTCTAACTCTGCATCTATATCCGCTGGGTTCAGCACTACAATCATGGATAAAAATCACCATTTATAAGACAGAGATTCATAAACCATAGTGAGGAAGTGTTTGCTAATGTAAAATGTGTTTTACCGTCACTGTATAGAGCTGGCTGCCACAGCTCAGGTGGCTTCAGTTGTGGCTGAACTGCAGGAGGCTGGAAGAATTCCTTTGGGACGGGTACAGCAGGTTGGTAAGGTGACATGTCACTTTGTCCTCCAACCACTCTGGGTTGGGGGGCTATCATTGCTCCCCAATAAGGATTTTGAAGGCGCATGATGACAGAAAGAGGAATGGGTTTATGCTGGCGGGACTGAGTTGAATTGGGAGGAATAGAAATACGGGAGATGGGCTGAGACTGGTAAGGGGAGTGAGACTGAGATGGTGGTACTGCAATACGTGCATTACGGGGGAGGGATCCACTGGAAAACTGAAGAGTATTAGAGAGACGATCCTGTAACAGAAGAAACAAAGAAGGGACACTTTTTTTCCTTTTATTTCAATGGAGGAAGTAATTTGGGGGGTTTTCGTGTTCTTTTTCATTAAACTGGACATTTTTCTGTCCCACAGAAGACAAAAAATGCAGCATTACAAAAAACATGCTCTGAATTGAGATCAAGATTTTTAGGAAAGGTGCATCCTGTTCACTAATGTTGGGATCAACTTTTTCTTATCTATGAAAAAACAAGGAAATAGAGTAATTTGCATATCTGAAGTTTCTCATGAACTGTAGGGAGTCTGGAAGCAGATTCATTGGAATTAAAGCGTTGAGATACACAAAAGCCATACAAACAAGTTTCATCTTGTATTACAATTTACTTTTATGGGGCTTGGAGCTGGAGAAGGGCCATCGAGGTTGGATTCTTTCCAATTTGGATTTGGCATAGTTGACCGCAGCCACTCTGTCTCTGCAACAGCAAGGTTAAAAAACAAAAAGAACAACAACAAAAAAAACTTGCTTAGATTACTTGCAGAGACTCATTCCAGAAATTCACTTTAAATGGTCATAAAACCACTAACTGTCATAAGTGTGATGAGGCTTCCTTTCATAAGACATGTCCAGATCTGTCTCATTCCACTTGCCAGGACTCTTCTGCCATTGCACAGCCTCGTCTGAGATTGTGGGAGATAAAGCAACAAAAATATGAGCAAAGGAAAAACAAAAATAGAGCAAGTGTGCTAGAAAGTTAATAAGCTTACAGACCAGTATTATTTTTTATAACATTTTCATGCGTTTGTTTTTTATAACTGAAAGAACACTGTGACACGTCTACTTTTAGATTTGCTTTCATGTTCAGAAAGTGAGTCTGTTTTTTATCTATTTATCTATCTATTTTTTTTTATCTTGTTGACTAAGAAGCACTTTTTCAGCCACACTTTAATAACATCTCTACCCAACACACCCCTTTATTTAATCAGACAATATTTGAATTGTTACATCTCAAATCCTGACTTATATCCAGATATGTTGAGGTAATTTAATTTGAATTGTTGGGTAGTTGCTCACCTAGTTTCTTAATAAAATGTATTAAAATTACTACAAAGGTAATAAAGTAAAATGAATTTCATGATAATTAAGTTTAAATGTCCTGAAAATGAAAACTTTACCTTGTTGCCTGGAACTGCTAAAATTTCTGGGAAGCGTGCTGGACATTGGATAATTGGCAGACAATGGAGAAGGGCTTCTGTCGAATCGAGGCGACCTTGGACGCATCTGGCTGCTGTCATAAGGTCTGAGCAAATTGGAATGGGCTGAAGCTGATGGTTCCAAAGTAACAGCCTTTGAGTTTGGAGCAGGGCTTCTATCAGTGGAGCTAACTGAGCTTCGTGGGCTCTTGTCATAATGAGGCAAAGAATTATACTTCGTGTTTTGAGCTGAATGGCTGTAACTATGGTGGACGATGTCAGATCCAGCTCGGACTGGAGCATGTGCACTTCTTTGGAGCTTTGGGGATGATAGTGGGCTTGGTGGGAATACGGGGGAGGATCTGGTATTATTATTGTTAGAACTGACAGAGTCAATGGGATGGAAGGATGCTGAGCTTGTGGAGTAAGCTGAAGAGCTGGGAGATCCATTACTGCTGCCACCGGATGCCTGTTTAGTAGTGGAAGTGCTGGAAGACCAACTGGACTGAGGCTGCTCTCTGGAGATACTGGAGGTGGCCTACAGAAAAAAAGAGATATGGATATCACTGCGTTTTGTTTTGTTTTAAACACAAACATGTCAACATGTTTTTGTTGGCATTCAACTACATCTGTACAAGGGTGTGTTTGAAAGAGTGCAAGTGAATTTGAATGAAAGTTTTTATTTTGGTCTGTGTTCACACATTTACAAAAAAATCAGGACAAGGAAAGCCCCTCACTGGCAAATTTAATTTAGAAACAGAGGAAAGGAAAAAACAAATAAATCAACCACTGCCTTGATATTTCCACCCATGTTGCACACTTTGAAGGACTACAAAATGTAACTATTATAAACTAGTGCAAATTAACAGCTAAAAGAGGGAAACTAGTACTACATGTGTGTGTATGAGTGAGTACCTGTGACTTAGACTCTGTGTTGTTATTGCTGGTGGAGGCCTCCTGCAGCAAGGAGTTAAACTCTTTGGATAACTCGTCTGCTGTAGCGAGTGATGCGCTCAGATCATCATTCATGGTCTGGACTGAATATAAACCGCAAATGTACAAAACTCAATTAGCAGAGGATATTATTCCCACATGTACAAATATACACAGAGCCAAGTGGAAAAGTTAAACATTAGTGGAAACTCACACAGCATGCTGCTCCCAAAACTTGTTTGAGAACTCATGACTCATCAGATAGCAATAACTTGCTCCTGAAAACAAACGCCACCTGTTAGGACAGAAAAAAAAATCCAAAAAACAAAACACTTCCATCAGCTTACAAGCTTTTTATCATCTTTTTAGAAGAATTAACATTTTACAGGAAATGTTTCTCCTAATACTGAACTACACACAGACTTCCTCGAACCCTAATTCACTTTAAATCAACCTTGAAAGTTAGGTTTCATGCAAGATTTACTTTGCTTAGCTCTTCCCTTTCAGCTCCAAGCTGAAATTACCTTCAGGCAATTTCCAAATAAGCCGAATGCCTGTCATGTCTAAACAAGTCACAATTTCCTGATTACTGAAAGTTCAAAAACAGAAATATGACATAGTGCACAATTGCAAACATTTATAATGACGTTATAGACATTTGAGCGCCCTTTTAAGTGCTGGTTGCAGGTGTTCATCATACCTACTGACTCAACCAAGTTATCTGAGATACCAGGTGCTCAAGCTTAACATCACTTATGACTTATGTTGGAGTGTCAGTTTCAGACAGACAGGCCAGACAGACAGGTGCAGCACAGCTTCAAGTGTGTGACAAAGTATAGTAATACTAACAACCAGAGAGACGCCGATGCAAGCTGGGCTATTCTGTTAATGAGTTTAAGCCAATAAAAAAATACGAACAATGAGCTGCGCAGTAATAACCACTTTGCATAGAAGCCTTTGCAAAGGCTTTTTTGTGTATACATTTGGATGCACTACAAAAAGCTGAGAGTCACCACTGCATGTTTCTCAGTAAACTTAAAACATACATTTATAGTGCATCTTCAGCCTTTAGGTCCAGTAAATATTGTTCATGCAGTAGAAATCTTATGAAGACCCTTTAGTTCATGACATTTCTAAAAGTAACTCTGTCATGTTGAAAGCTTAACTTATCACCCTTATCTAATAATTTATATTGTGAGTTCCAGCAGATTTCCTTTGTGGTTTACGGTTCTTTGTATAGTTAGCCAACTACATTCTGCAGTAGGCAAGTAGATGTTACATGAGCCGCAATGGCTGCTTTCCAATCCATAGCTAGTATAAAGCTAGAATGACGGTGAAATTTGATGTTACTAAAGAACATTGTTCAAACTAGTTTACAGTAGTAAGGTGCCAAATTAGTGACACCTTCAAGAAGCAAGTCCTGTCAGTCAGCAGCCTACCAAAGAACATCAAGACATTTGGACATTTATTTTTGAAGTATTATAAAAATCAGCTTTTATTTCAATGCTCAGTAGACTTCTACCAACATCTTTGCTGTTGCAAAAGTCTCTCCTGCTATCCAGGACCTACAAGAGTTATAACCATGGAACCCAGTTTGCCCTGCAGGCAGTGCAACAGTACTGTAGACTGTAACACTATACTGCAAACCACCCAGTTTTACCTGTCCTTACCGTCCTATATTCAGTTTATTGCGACATCCCTAGTTTAGGCATAATGGGGGGAAAAGGTTGTGACAGAGGACAGATTTATTGAACCTCCTCACTTTCACTCAGATGCTGTTTCCTGATACTTTGATTTTTATTGTGTTAGACTAGACACAGATTACACATGTACATGACGATGAAAATGAATTTAATACGCATAATGTGTAGGAAAAAATATAAAACATTTTTGGAAATGTTCCTCGGTTCACTTTTAGTGGTTTAAAGGAGCCAAGCCACTTCCACTAGTCATGAAGAGAGATGCGAGATTGAGCTTCGTAGTCCCCGGTTGTTTAATATTGTTGTGTTTGTACATAAAGAAACCTTGTCTGGACCAATCTCAACCAGCATTGGTTATGCACACCCTGCTCTACATAATTCTGATTAATTAGAATACCAACTGAAAATTAGCCCTGGCCAGAGCAAACAAGGGTTATATGAAGTAACCAATACTAAATTTACAGCAGAATCAGATAAGTGTTATTCATACTATTTGTCATGCTTTGTAGCAAGAACTTGTCACATCTCAGTCAGGCCTGGGTGCAGGCTCACATTCCTTACTCCTCCCAGTGAGACATTCTCACACATTAGCACACTTGAACGCTTACCACTGTCAACAGCAGCTCACACAAAAAGAGATTGCACTCTTGGTGACTCACAAAGGTCAGGCTGATCACTCATTCACTGAACTCTCTTTTTACTGCCCAGGATTTTATTCACCCCACCCTTTTTCTTCCTGTGAAACTCTGCATGCCGTTTGGCACCTTTGCTATTTTCTCTTGATTCCGACAATTTTGGCTTTGTGTTGCCAGAACACTTGAACTTCACTAAAACTAGAACGGAATCATAATTAGATGTTACGTAATTTATTTTTAGATGCATGTAAGAAGTCAAGTCAAGTTAAAGTTTATTTTTCTAGCCCACATAGAACAACCTTTGCTGACCTAAGTGCTGTACAAGGTTACAGAAAATATACACTGGACAAATCCATCACTAAATCAACAACAAATATACACTGAAAATGATCAAGTAAGACAAAGTAAACAAGACTGTATTTGCATAGAAAAGCCAGGCTACGCTGCTCAACTAGAAGTGAAAACAAGCAAAGATAAGCAATTTTTTTTTTAAACAGTGTTTTAAAATGATTTAAATCAGCGGTCCCCAACCCCCGGGCCTCGGACCGGTATTGGTCCGTGAGTCGTTTGGTATCGGGCCGCGAGAGTTGAGGCTCAGGTGTGAAAAATATGGTTTTCAGGGTTTTTATCGGTTTTCAGCGTTATTTTGTTATCGTTTTTATCGTTAACTCGGTTTTCCTGGGTCTTTTCACGTGTGTTATGAATAAATCTTCTTTTTTTCAGTACCGGTACTAGTTTTACTTTGTTGTATTTATCCGCGACACCTTAAAGGCCGGTCCGTGAAAATATTGTCGGGCATAAACAGGTCTGTGGCGCAAAAAAGGTTGGGGACCGCAGATTTTAATTACTCTTTTGGGTGTGTTTACGACGTTAACTTTTCTTATAACTTAGTTTATTGCAAACTAATAAAGCACATTACTGCAGTTAATATAATGACAATATTGAATTATTTCTCTCCTTTCACTTTACTTTTATTTTGTGTTCTATCATCTTCCATGACATACCTATCATAATAACATTTAGATTCTGGATTTGCCTTTGTTTTTGTGCTATTTTAGTGTTTGTTTTGAGATAATCTCTTTCATTTATTTCTCCTTGTTTGTTTCTTTTTAATCACAATAGGTTTCATTTGTTTACTTAACACTTTTATCTTATGCAAGTGTATGAATCTAAAAAAATAATAAAAAATCTAGACAACTCTGTGTAAAGAAAAAAATGTTTTTAGAAGTGAAGACAGAGATATATAGTCAATAACTTTGTTTGTTGGAACAGCCAATATCCTTTCAGTTATCACATATAGTATCTCTTGAGGCAATTGTTCCACATTTTAATAGACGTGCTACAGTAAATAAAGATAGAAGCATATGCAAATATGGAAGCGAAAAAACATCAATCATCTAGACGTTTAAAGTGAACTGACAGCTTGTGGCTACTGCAGCTGTGCTGTCGTCTATTTCTGGTTTTGTGTCATGGTTAGTTTCTTGGAAAACCACATTTTGATTTTCTTGCCAGTGCTTAGACTAGAATGTAGTACAATACAGCAACAATTAGCTCTTTCAAGTGGTGAAGCCAACATAAAAGCCACAGGAATAAAATATAAAATGGCACTTGACAAAACTACTGTCCCCAAAACTACTGGCAGTGCAAAATGTTAAAATTCTGTTAGGACACCCTGAAAAACAGAGAGAAACTATGGGAAGCACAATGGAAATTTAGAGATTAAAGACAATAATCATTAGCTTTGCAAAATGCTAGGGTGTGTCTAACCAAGACTACAAGCAGTCTCTCCCTTTCCCACTCCTTTTAAGTCTTTCGCTAGAAGTTCATGATTACACATCCAATTCTTTAGTTTTATCCTAACTACATATTTCTATCTAGGTACTAATTTCCTGCCAGTTCTCTTTCACAATTGTCGGTCCCTCCTTCATATCCTTCCTCCAGAACTTTGGCTTTGTGCTGGCAGAAAACTTGCAACAGCATGATAAAGCATTCCCTTTATACAACTTCCCTTTGTGGCCTGCTTTTCATTTTTGTTTATCATAAAGTCCTAAAGCAAACATTACCTGTAAGTCATCATCAATGAACATACATTTCAATTGCTCTTGCATAGTAAGATTTTAAATACCAAGGCCCTATTTCAGGAAGCTGGTTTAGAAAACTCAGAGTGAAAAACGATACTCAGGGTTGAGTAACCCCGAACTGTCCAACTCGGAATATTCGGTTTCAGAAAGGCTGATAACAATTAGTTCAGTCAACGCGGAGTTGCTTTAACCCCAAGTTAAGCGCGCGCACGAGGATACATAAAGCCCTGATTAGTGGAGCACAGATTAAGCAAGTCACCATGGAGACGGGGGGAAAGAAGGCGCGGTCAATGTATTTTACAGCGCTTGAGGCCGAAATTCTGATGGCAGCATATGCCGATAACATGCAAATTTTGCGGAAAAAAAGTAACACAGCCTCAGCTGCAAAAGAAAGGGAGCATGCATGGCAAAACATAGCCGACAGAGTCAATGCGTGAGTGTTAATTTAAACATTGATCTAGGGATTTCCACCCATTCAACACGTTATTTTATTATATTTATTTTATTTTTTATTTTATACATTTTATTTTGTGACGTGATGTGAGCGCAGGTGCAACCTAACAGGCCCCAAACGTTCCTGGCAGCAAGTAAAAATGAAATATAAAAATATAGTCCAAACAGGTAAGGTGTAATTGTATTATGAGCCATAGTGCTTGGTCTGTTTGTCCGATGTAAATCGATTGCAGTTAGAGGCTACATTAATTTCCCCTCTGTAAGCACTTATTGAAATTATCTGAGCATTACAAGTACATATTTGCTTACTCTGTATGCTCAAATGTGACCCGTTATAGCCAACAGAACAAAAAGCGGAGGCCCGAAAAACAGGTGGGGGTCCTCCACCACCACCACTCACAGAGGCTGAGCAGTTGGCTTCTACATTTGTGATAATGTTGGCAGCATCACATATGATCTTCACAGTGCAGAGAACACAAATTAGCATCCATTACTATAATGAAATAATTTGTTAGTTTGAAATGCTACAGGGAACTATGTACCTGTACATTAATGCTGTGGAAAGACTTCCTGTTCACATAGTCTCCTTCATTTACTGAAGGAGCAATGATTGGAATGTGAGTGCCATCTATACAGCCAATCACGCCTGGGAACCGTGAGAATAAATGTAACATTTAAGTAGTAGTTCAAGTATCACCACATCATGAATTAAGTTTCGTTCATCCTGATACCTGCAATTTTGTGGGATCCCTCTTTGATGAATCTTGTGGGTCTATGACCGGGGAACACCACAAACGAGTACAGGAGACGTTTCAGTGCAACTGTAACATTCCTGACTGCCCGACAGACGGTAGCCTTGGAAACGTGCTCAGCGTCACCAATATTATACAGAAAGCTCCCGTTTGCAAAAAACCGAAGTGCAATACGAATAATATGTACAGAACTGAGAGAATGTCCGCGATGTGTCACATGAGCAATATTAGGCCTGAGGATGTTATTCAAATAAATTATAGATTGTGCTGAAAAACGTAACGTTCACACAGGAAATCATCAGGAAATGATAAAATGTCCGAACGCGCTCTAATCACTCTCTCCCGGCGGAGAGCTCTGCGGAGAATTTGGGCTTCAACATCTACTGGCTCTTCAAGGAAGGGGCACGCCATGTCTGACACTTCCTACAGTCAGGTTTCTGACTAAGAGGCGGAGAACGTCAGGGTTAGTTGAAGTAAACCTGCTAGGGGGCAGGTTAGCTTCACGGAGTGTGTCGTCATAGTAACTCACTCAGAATTAATCTAAACTCGCTTTGTGAAACCGAAAACCCAGAGTTTTCGTTAACTCAGGGTATACTTACTCAGAGTTTGCACTAAACCGGCTTCCTGAAATAGGGCCCAAGAGTCCAAAGTCCAACATCCAGCATAATGTTTACACTGGCTCATCACTGTTTCATGTAGTAAGAATGTTTGAAAACATGGCGAGAAAGGAGAATAAACCCAAGGATAATTATGCAGATTCATGTGGGAGGTGCTGTGTAATTACTGTGAGAATGACCAGGAATCTGTGTTGCAGAATTCTGAGATCTTCATGCACTGATAGGCTTTATCATTAGTATTAGCATTCTTGCATAAACAGATACCGGCAACACTTGAGCTGTTTATGTGAAAGGTCATGTCAAGGCTTGTAAAACTAATTTCAAAAACCACTATGACTTTGTGCTGACCTAGTTACATGAGAAGTTTAGTTAAATTTGACTATGACCCCATGCTGACATTAGACTAATCGTAAAGGGCTCACTGATTAAAACATGGCTTGTACTTGGATAACAGTGAGATAACGAGTTGGAAAAACCCCACCCAAAGAACTCTGTTTTGTTTTTTTACAGTGCTTTCACCTGCACAGCAGACTTAGTTAGTCACTGAAAGCCAAACCTACATAATTACACAAACAAGAGTTCACACTAATACGCTCTATTCACGATAGCAACTGTCACTTCCAAAGACTTTACACAATACATGACTATTATACTTCTCAAGCTTGGGATAAAAGCAGTCACTGCAGACACAAGAGCACATAAACTATGGATAGACCAGAGACATGCTGAGGTGATGATTACTAATCCAGAACAAGAGTATATCTTTCCTTCCTTTTGTCCCATAATGTGGACAACTGTTTTTTAGCATAGCCTCGTGTCTCTGTGGTGGTAATTCATTTCACTTCTAGCATAATACTGTTCTCCACAGCATATGACACAGGAATCTCTCAGTGCTATATGACATTTCTGGGAAGTTACATGCCAGATCCATTCATCCAATGCCTGCTTTGTAACATTCTCAAGCTGTGGTGCAAAGCAGGGCCACTACCAAGAAGTAAATATCAGCTGGTATATGCGTATGTACATGAATTCGACCACAATTTTCTTTTTTTAAATTGCTGAATTCTGCTTGGTTTTAACGATTTGGTTGCAGCAAGTACAACAAATGCAGCCAAACTTGTTTTGATAGAGAAACCATGTAAAGCACACGTTCTGGATAAATACCATTTCATCCCTGTTCCAACAGGAAGGTTTGCTTTGCTTGTAAATTAGAGTTGTGTATAGATCCAACATGCAGTTCAATTAAGCAAAAAATTGGCACAGTTGAATTTGTGATGTAAAATTGACTGAAATAGTGGTTATACTAACACCAAATGTTATGAATGAATTTCTTGCTTATCCTAACACTAAAAACAACAATTAATACATTTCATCCCGGACCCAGTGTAGTAACAATCCAATAATAATGCACATCAAAAAATAAAAAGAATAGAAGCACAAAACTGATAGAAAAGACACCCTGGATATTGTGTTTCTACATAGCTATATTAGACTATATATATATATACATAACTGTAAATAAACGATTGTTTTACTGGTTGCACATCAATGTCCAGCCAGCAGCTCGCTTTTGCACTTCAGCTTTTCTTTGTGGTTTTGGACAGAGTGGCATGCCAGGCACGGTTGGTAACATCTGATTTTCATTACAGTACACGCTCTTCCTCAAATAGAAGAAACCTCACAATCAACTAGAAATGAAAGGAGATACGCTGTGAAAAAGAGTTTTCATAACTTCAGTTGAGGTGCGAACAGATAACTAATCCGACGTTGCACAAATCCGTAATGCAGGCACCATCTTAAACCGCAACTTAAAGTTTTCGACCATGAAGACGGGCAAACTTGCATTACGGAACAAATTAAAAGTTCATACCTCAACAAATCAGAGCCTGTCCTTTTGTCCTAAACTGAAGAGAAGAGAATGCGTTGCGTCCAAACCTTCTTGTCTTCCTGAAGTTGGGATCAGCCTGAGTCGCTCTCTTGTGGCGGCGGCTCCAGACATTTAGTCATAGCTGCGTACCGAGTTGAGTTATTTTGGCTGATAGTCCAGCCCCTCGGCTTTCTTCACTGCTGTAACCCGAGCCAGGTGTTCCTGCCACAGCTGTTCCAGGTGAAGTATATAATCCGTGAGGGAAGAGTTGCGTATTATTTAGTAAATTGCGGACAGGTAATTGTCGATTTTTTTTATTCACACCCTCACTTTTGAATAGATTTTTTTTAGTTTATGAACTGTGTTACATGCATAATAATAGACTATTGTTTTACACAATTATGTATTTTTAAAAACATATAACTGTATTAATTTGTTGGGCCTATAGGCCCATCATATACTTCCGATACACAAGTCTCTCTCATTTTAAGAAAAAATAGAACCATAAAATAGTACCTTACTTTTGTTTATAGTTTATAATGCTTGTGCATTGTGCAATAATCTAACATGCACCAATGCAATATGATGCCACGCAAAAAAATTGTTTTTCATTTTATGAACTTAATTAATTACATATTCAGTTCATTTTTAAAGAGAAAATTAATGTCAAACATCAATAATGTTATTTAAATTGGGAAAGATGGGACCAAATAAGTAAGGAAATCAGGGCGTTTCAGTTCACGAGACTTGGACACGTGGTCGGATTTGTGACTGGGCTTGTCAATCAATAACGTCATCACGTAACCTCTACGCACTCCGCCCCATTGAGAAGCGTTTCCGCCAAGATGGTTGTTGGTGCCTTTCCTATCGCCAAGCTCCTCTACCTCGGAGTGAGGCAGTTGAGCAAGCCTGTGGCTAACCGGATAAAAGCTGGAGCCCGGAGGAGCGAGTTCTTTAAAACTTACATTTGCCTGCCGCCGGCACAGAGTGAGTAATTTGAGCTAACGGCTGCTAAAGGCTTAGAGTTCAGTCCAGTCACCTCTGACGGTTGATAAGCATGGGGAGGCGCAACAACCAATGATAATGAACCTGAAATGACTGTTATCCAATCATCTTATAGCAGCCAGGCAAGGTGTAAAGGGCGGGTCTTGTCTGTCATTGAAACAGATTGTATTAGCCTTTGCTATGAGGGCACGGCAGGACAATTGTTATCCAAACGCCCTATTCAGAATGTGACACTGACTTTAATTAGACAGAAATATGCTAAGTGGACACTTAGCTCTATTGTTTAGTCATTCAAAATACTTCCCAAGTAAAGATTACTGTGTATATCATGTTGTGTTTGTTACTGTGTGCAAATTAAAAAGAAGTCACAGTTTTTCTTTAAAGATAGCAAATTTAAGTAAATTAATGCATCAAATCGAGCTTTTATGAAAAGGCGCTGCAGAAAAAAGGGCACGGTATTATTTGTTGACTGAGTAGATAAAATGCAATTAAAGTTTGATTAGATTTAAAGGTGGTCTTATCTTCATATATGATGGCTGAGTGAAGCAGAAAGGATTTTACTCCGAACTGTGAAGGTGTAGTCATACTTAGAGCTGTCAAGGGGTGGAGGAGGGCCAGAAGCAAGAAGGTGAAATGGAGGACACACCAGCTTTTGAGGAGTCTGAGCAGGGGCAAAATGACAACACACAAAATTTGTTATGGACAAGAAATATTATGTAAGCTAAGGCTCTGAGGGATTTGGCTTCTCAGTTGCTATACAGGACACCAGTGACTGTGAAGGGATTCATCTTTACGTGGCAGCCTTCTTGCATTCTGTTTAAGAGACTTCTCACTTTGCAGGGGGCTTTATTCTTTTCCCACTTATAACTGACATCAAGATAATTTGTCTCCTTGATGGACTGCTGAATCTTGGAGAGTCTCTTGAATTATTAACTAGTAAATGTGGATCCTAAGTCATGTGGTGACCACAGATATACGGAAGAATGTTTCAGTTTTAATGAACCTGGTTGCCTAATTTCTGTGTAATGTACCAAGAGCACCACTGATTCTGTGGTTTTGGGCAGTGTTGTCCTGTTTTCATGTTTTATTCTAAAAAAAATTCTAAAAAATTTCAACCCAATTTCAGTATGGTATTAAGGCTACTTTCTCAGCTGGGTAGAAGATTATAATAAATCAAATCACTTTTGTAAATGATAGTGCAATGATGACATGCATCTTTAACTATAAATGCAGTTTCTCCTGTATTCACAACCTTTGACCAGATTAGCTGATCCTTTTGATGAAAAATTGAACAGGACCCAAACATATTCAAAGTCTTCTTTCCTTATATACTGTATGCTCCTTGTTCCAACAGTTTATCACTGGATTGAGATGAGAACAAAGATGCGGATCATGGGCTTCAGGGGAGCCACCATTAAGCCGCTGAACGAGGAAGCGGCAGCAGAGCTGGGCGCCGAGTTACTGGGGGAATCAATCATCTTCCTCATTGGTGGTGGATGCATGGTGTTAGAGTACAGCAGACAGGCGGCTAACTCTCGCCGTAAAGAGGAAGAGCTGAACGAGACCCTCATAAGCCTACAGACGCAACTAGCAGAATTATCCCTAACGACAGAGACTCTAAGTGCGCAGCTGAGAGAGGTCAACAGGCAAATGCTGTCATTTCCTGTTCCCACCAAAAAGTAACAAATTTAGTTGTTTGCTATACAGCAAGGCACAATGTCGGGTTGTGGGATGAAGGAGTGAGTGCAGGTGTACATGTACAGCCTCATAGCTTTGAGCTGGGTGGAAGAGGTTGATATAAGTATATCACTGCAATGCGGATTTGGGTGCTATTGTTTGCTTGTGTTCTGAGCAACTAGTTGTAAAAAAAGGAATTGCTATGATATTCATAGTGAATTTCACTGGCTGACCTTGTATGTTCATTGTAAAGTTGACTGAGTGTATATAAAAACTTACAGTACAATAAAGTGGTGACCTTAAAGTTGATATATACATATATATTTTTAACAGCTTCAGCATATTCCTTTATTTGTAATTCAGTGATCCTCGTAGACCTTAATCACTTTGGAAATACTGAATTATATGATTTTTTTAATACTAATTATGAGTTACTATTAATGGAAAAAAAAAACAAAAACAGAACCAGCTCATATCACTGGATAGTTTTTGAGAGAATCTGCCCCTGTACTGTCCATAAAATTCCATGTTGTAATTGCTGGTTTTTAATTGGATATATGGTGACAATTGGAAAAAAAATTGAAATAAAATGATATGTTGGCTGTTGATAGCGTTTTTGTTATGTTTAATACGAAACAAGAGAACAAAACTGAAAGCACCTCCAGAGTGGATAATGTCCCGCGTGTCTTCACATTACTGTAAAACTACAGTACCCAAGATGACGTCAACTTAAACACTTCCTGCTTTGGAACGCTCCAAGTGCTTAACGCGTATCATACAGAACTTTGTTTTTTTCATCTAAGATTATATGGTACAAATTAGTTAATGGTAAACTCGCGCTATTTGGTAGCTCAAAGAAGTGCACCCCAGTGTTTTTGCAGTAGAATAATAAATTCAACCAAGCGGCTCTGGTTAACTTCCGGTTCTGAGTTTGGGCCACTTTGTGGCGCCAGGGGGCGGTAGCAACTCTTTCAGTCTTCTAACACGACTTGCCCGCGCAACTTGGGTGAAAGGAGGTAGGCCTCAACCTTGTTTTGTTAATATATTCCGCTTTAGTACTAAACTTTAAGCGGACTGCACAGTTCATTTTCTCCTGGACTTGCGTGCAGACATAAAGTATGGGTCGCAGCTTGCTTATTGTCTGAGTTAAAGTTTCTTCCCTTGCAGCGGCTGTCGGTGCGTTAGCTAATGCTAGGCTAAGAAGGTTAGGCGCTCAGCGAGATATTTAGATGAGTAATAGCATTAGCATCTATTTTAGGAATAGTTTTGTCTTGCAAAGGGTTGTATTGGTAACGGCTGCAATAAAACACGAGTTTAATTATTCACAGACGTGTAGTGGAACACTGTATATTCTTACAGAATCTGTCCAGCGTTGCTAGCTTAGCTAAACGGCTAACGCAGCCTATTTGGCTGTGGGCACGGTGCCGCGCAGCAGATAACATTTGAAAGTTATAGGCAGTGTTTTTAGCAGTACCTGAACATTTCCTCCCAATTTTTGTAGCAAATAAAGACAAGAAGCACCAAGCAGATATCCAAAATCACAATGAGTGTTGACGTGAAGAAACTGAAAGTCAATGAGTTAAAAGAAGAGCTCCAGCGCCGTGGCCTGGACACCAGAGGCCTGAAGGCAGACCTCGTAGAGAGGCTGAAAGCCGCTCTGGAGGCTGAAGCTCAGGCTGATGCTGGTGAGCAAGAGGATAAAGGGGATCAGCAGCAGGAAGAGGAATACGGTGATGACTACCAAGACAATGAAGATGAAACGGATGCACAAGAGCAACAAGGTAAAGTATTATTTCATTAAACATTTCACTTCCATGAAACTAGTTTTATTACGTTGTTTTGGACTTTGATCCAGTTTCTGCCCTTTGCTGATATTACATTTTAAGCACTTCACTGTACTTAAGTATAAATTAAAGTTTCAAAGTTGGGAAATGTCAACAAACTTTTCACTTTACAAACTTTAGAACACCTAAACTAAGTTTAAAAATTTTACATTTCCAGATTCAGAAGCAGCTGAGGACTATGGTGGTGGTGATGAAGCTGAAGGTGATGCCCCTCAAGATGAAGATGAGGGCCGAGATTCAGGTGGTTACTATGAAGAAGAGGAGGCAGAAGGTAACCCCTACGAAAGTCAGACTCCTTCAGACTCGGGTCACAATGTGCCCGACTTCACAGCAGATGAGGATATTCAGAAAACTGACATGATGTCTGAGGAAGAGACCAAGCCTGCAACAAAGGAGGAAGTGGAGGAAGAGAATGAAGAGGAGGAGAATGAAAAGAATAGACAAGGTAATGTTTCATTACTTTTATTACTCAGTTGATTTTTATAGTCTTGTATTAATCTCTGATGGCACTGGTTGAGAATAGAAACGCTTTTCAGAGATTCAAGTTTTACTGCTATTTACTGCCGACATGCAGAGGTGGCACAATGACAGTGATCTGCTTAAACTAAATGATGCTAAAGGTAGTGTAAAATTTTCCTCATGGACTTTGGCCATACAGTAAAGACATGTAAACCCAACACTCAAACTGCTCTCATACCTAGTAGAAAAAATTCAACAACTTGTTTTCATGTTAAAATGTGTTATGTTTGTTCATGTCTAATTATAGAAGTTAAAGTAGAGGTCAAAATGGAAGATGAATCTGAGGGTGCAGGTGAAAGGCAACAAGATAATCAGCATGACCAGCAGCATGGGCAAGATACCGCAGGCCAGCCAGAGCAAGTCAAAACTGAAGATGAGAGAGGTGGACACTATGGACGTAAGAGGCCGTATGAGGAGAACAGGGGCTACAGCTATTATGAGCACCGTGAGGAGAAGAGGTGGGCTTCTACATGTTTTTCTAAGTTAACTCAACTGTCTACACTCGGAATGGATAAGGCAAAGTGTATGACAATAAATACTCTGGTGTTATTGTACAGATCCCGAACACCTCAGCCTCCTGCTGAAGATGAAGAGGAGAACATAGATGACACTCTTGTTACAATTGATACATGTAAGTATGGTACATTAAATAGTGTGTGAACAAACTAGTGTCAGTGTGCTGTCTATGGTTGTTTATAAATATCAGAGACAATAGGAAGTTGGACTGTTGTAGCAGACACAGTCATTTATTCACTACATGCTTTTGTTGATGGATTACGTGTAACCTTTTAAATATATGTATGCTCTGCTCTAATCTACAGTGATAATGAGCGCCCACTATTGCTGCAGAGATGTAGACTACCATCTTATGACTGATATAGATGAAGTGTTTGATGCTTTGTGCTTAACTCTTTGGTTTTCAGACAATTGTGATTTGCACTTCAAAGTTTCCCGTGACCGCTACAGTGGTTATCCACTGACCATTGAAGGCTTTGCTTACCTTTGGGCTGGGGCACGAGCAACTCATGGAGTCACCCAGGGACGCGTGTGCTATGAGATGAAGGTAAATGGATGCGTTTGTCTAAAGGCTTAGTAGTTTTAAAGCTAGACAGATGATTCGTGCTGATGAGGTCAGACCTATTTTATGAAATTTTACCAATTTGGTATTGGGGAAACTTTACTATTAACAAGCATTATTGTCAAATGTAAGAATAGCATTAACCCTGTTGGCCTTTAAACCAATGTAGCTGAAAACACAATTTTTATAGAAGCTCTGGTTAACTTTTCTTTTGTTTTTGTTTTGTTTGTTTTTGAAATAATGTCAAGTAATCCTTCTGGTTCACACACACACGCACGCATATATGTATTAGGCAAACAAAAATCTTACCTTGATTGTGTTTGACTTTTGTTTTTTTTAAAGATCAATGAAGAAATTCCTGTGAAGCACCTCCCCAGCAGTGAGCCTGATCCCCATGTGGTCAGAATTGGGTGGTCTCTCAACCACTGCAGCACTCAGCTTGGTGAGTGAAGCATCTGTCACAATACTCAACATGATGTTTGCTCGGTCAACTAATAAAACAATTGTTTTAATCCTGCAATGTTTTAGGCGAGGAGCCATTTTCCTTTGGATATGGAGGAACAGGAAAAAAATCCGTTGACTGTAAATTTTCAGACTTTGGTGAGAAGTTTGGCGAAAATGATGTCATCGGTTGTTACATTGTAAGTAATTGATTCATTTTCTCTAAAGCTTATCACATAAGAATTTCACACATTTCTTTAATAATGTATTCTTTATTTTAGTTATTGTGTTTTTATTCAGTAATTATGGTAGTAATCTATCATAATGCTCGCATTTTGCATATTTTACAAGTTGAGACGTTTTCTTTGCTTTGTCACTTTAAGGACTTTGACAGTGGTGACGAGGTGGAGATGGGCTTCTCTAAGAATGGAGTGCATTTGGGTGTGGCTTTCCGGACAACCAAAGAAGCCTTGGCAGGCCGTGCCCTGTTCCCTCACGTCCTGGTTAAGAATTGTGCGGTTGAGTTCAACTTTGGACAGAAGCGAGAGCCTTACTTCCCCCCACAAGAGGGATACACCTTCATCCACAATCTGGAGATGGAGGACAAGATCAGAGGTACTAAAGGACCTGCCAGCAAGTCTGAGTGTGAGGTAAGTTAGCAGTGAAATTGTACTATACAGTACATGAGGTTTTTGCCCCCAAATCTTCTGTTGTTTTGGGGAGACTAAATGCTTGATTGTTAATTGGAAGTTAGCCACAATTTGTAAATTTAATTGTAAGCAAAATAAAAAATTGATGTAGCACTGATCAGAGGTTTTTTGTTTTGTTTTTCCCCCCAGATTTTGATGATGGTTGGCCTCCCTGCCTGTGGAAAAACCACTTGGGCCTCAAAGCATGCAGAGAGTAACCCGGACAAGAAGTACAACATCCTGGG
This sequence comes from Mchenga conophoros, assembly GCF_057382185.1. NCBI lineage: Eukaryota > Metazoa > Chordata > Actinopteri > Cichliformes > Cichlidae > Mchenga > Mchenga conophoros. The sequence goes on from NC_140539.1 coordinate 34,499,894, forward strand.
CACAAATGCTATCATGGACAAGATGAAGGTTGGTTTTGTTTGTTGTGGGGTTTTTTTTTTCTTCATTACATTGTGAATGTTGGTTCTGTTCAAAGTCTTTATTTATTTTCAAACAAAGATTTTAAAATGTATTCCTTTTTCTCCAGGTCATGGGTCTGCGCCGCCAGAAGAACTACGCCGGGCGCTGGGATGTTCTGATACAGCAGGCCACCCAGTGTCTGAACCGGCTGATTGAGATCGCCGCCCGCAAGAGACGCAACTACATCCTCGATCAGGTACTGCCCCTCCAGTTACACTCTGCTTTAATACTCACCACAGTCAGTCAATGTGCCCTGATGATCACTCTCTCTCTAATGGACTATTTATTTATCTTTCAGGGGGTCTCTGTGTATTATAGAGTAGAAGAAGCATTGATCTCCCTCTTGTCACTTGCTTGTCATGCATTGTAAACGAAAATGATTAATGGCTCTCATAAGTGACAGAATATGTTATGTTTTCATCCCGCAGTATATTGCACTTGCTATTCCCTGTCATAATACAGTATTGTTTGTCTTGTGAATTTCAACAATGTACAAGTAAACCATGACTTTGTAAAGATGTTGAGAAACAAGTAAGCTCTGACTGGTGAGTAAGAAAAACACCTTCTGTTGCTAATTTAATAAGACAGAGTTGATAGCTTTTTAAAAGCTATTTTTTAAGTGAGATATATGGAACTTTTGAGTGTGTTTTTTAATAAATTGACCCCTAAGGTAAGTACTGACTAACAGCCTTTTAGATTTTCAGATCTTTGAGCTCAGGAAATGTGGGAAAAAGGTAGGTGGGTCTGATGGTGGACTGTGGCTTTTCTGTGGAAACTGTGAGTATTTGCAGGTAGGTTATATATGTGTTGTCTGGAATGGGACAAGAGCTCGTATGAAGAAAAGGTGAGTAAAGGTAAGTCTGAGGGACCCATGAGACTAGCAAGCGGTTTTTGAAGCAGCATGCTGTGGTAAATGGTGCTTTTCGGACATGTTTATATTCGATAAAAGTTGTAAAGTTGGCACTTTAGACACAGAGTGTTTTCTTTGAGGTATGTGATTTCGTTGTGTGTATATTAAGGAACCGAAATCCTATTTTTTTTTTTTTTTTTTTTAAGCTTTTGGCATATATTTAAAGCTAAATTGGTTACTAATAAGAACTTGTATAAGCTTCTCACTGTTAAATTGTGAGATCATATTCATTACAAATTTAACTGACATTGGCATTACTTAGTTGTTTGTTGGTCAGTGGAGACCCCACTGAGTTCTGCTGGATGAAGAGAGAGATTGTTTGAAGTTAATACTGTGAGCTGTTTGCTGTTTAAAGTGTCCTAACCGCAAGTCTTCTATTTGAATGTCATAGCATGGCGCAGTTTGATAATTGTGCTTTGGCAGTTTTAATGTCACCTAAAAGCCTAATTTAGATAAAGCGTAATTATTAAGTGTTTGTTATTTAGCTGTAGTCCTGATTTGAAACGAGGGTTTTTGAAGCATTTTCATTCGGTTTTGAGTTCTTACACAGGCAGCAAGGATTATGGAAAAAAATGTGATTTATAATGTGGCTACATTTGACAGTTGGCACTGTCATCAAAGCAAAATGTAACCATGAGTCGTTCCTGCTGATCAGTGCTATGGAATATTTTGGGAGAAAAATCTAACAGCAGTAGTTTATAATACTGAAATTAGGTTGTTCAGAGCAAGATATGAAATATTTATGTATTTGCTATTCCACCTGGTGACTACTGCAAACTATCTCTACATTTATAATTGCTACATCGCAATAGAAGAAGAATTAACTGAATTGAAAATCAATTCAATCGAAATGGTAACTGTAATATACCTTTCGGTATTGTAACTGTTCATCTAGGGCATATTTAAGTTCTTTTAATGTTTGAGGTAAATACAAAATACTCACAGCTTCTCTCAGTTACTGCTCTGCGTAATTGTAGCAGTGCTTTTGAAGCATATTTACAATCAGCACATAGTCATTGAATGAACACAGAATTGAGTGCGCGCATCTTGGCGTTGTCTGACAAAGCAGAAAGTTTAGTCAGCACGGGGTCCCTCTATTTACAATAACTTTCTTTAGCAGTCACTGGGTACCTGGACGCACAGACCGTGAGGTAAGTCTGTGGAGTGACGAGAGGCCAATAGTACCTGAGTAAAAACGTAGACTGACGTCCAAGCCAAACCTCTCTCACTTCATTATTGCAGGGTTCCAGCTTCCTTCCAGTGGAAAGCCATTACAAATAAACAATAACAAACAAGCTTCTACTTCTTTCTTGTCACCATTGCTAGACAAATGTTTATGGATCAGCAAGGAGACGAAAAATGCGTCCTTTTGAAGGTTTTCAACGCAAGGCTATTGTAATTTGTCCCACGGACGAGGATTTAAAAGAACGAACATTAAAGCAAACCAATGAGCAGGGGAAGGATGTGCCCGATCATGCTGTGTTAGAAATGAAAGGTAGGAACGCTGTGGAAACAATAAATAAAACACCAGATCTACTTTTTTTACTTTTTTTCTATGTGTTGTCTCTAAAATCAAACTTGGAAGATGCCCCCTCCCCCCTTCCCTCATCATAGCCTTTGGCCAGATATCAGACCTGGATATTTTTTAAAAAGTCAACATGAATCTGATTCTTATTTTTTGCCCTGTATCTACCACTTGCCATTCAGCTTACTTCTGATGCCCTGCAAACTGAGATTTCGGCTTTGTAATAGAACCAATACTGCACAATTGGCTTCCATGAAACGAATGTTTCCAAATGACACATTTACATGCATATGTTTTTGTAAGTTAATTTGTAACACTCTCACATCAGCTGTCCTTGGTTTGCAGAGCTGTTTCCTCTTCTCACCAACTTTTTAGTTGTCCTTTGTCCCCCTCCCCACCTTTACTGAAGTCTCCCTCCTCTCCTGTGTCTGTTTAAACAAATGTTTCCTCCATGTTCCCTTGGAGGTAATTTTTGTTCCCTTTACCCTACCATCTGCTTCATTATCTGCTCTTAGTTTCTCTGATGTACTTTTCCCCTGTACAATAGTAATTAGTTTTCATTTTGTCTTCCGGTGGTGTGGCTGCTTTGGTCTTCACTACAACCCCCTCCCCCTCTTTCTCTCTCTCCCATCCTTTTTTTGCTGGATGGGCTGTCTCTTTCCTGTGGTCATCACTGCCACTCTTGAAGCCAACTTTACTCTCCCTGAGCCTTGCGACTTCCTGGAGGCAGTGACGTACGTCGAGCTGCAGCGCGACGAGGCTGAAAAGTTGATGAAGCAGTACAATGAGGAGGGCCGCAAAGCTGGCCCACCCCCTGAGAAACGCTTTGATAACAGGTCTGGTGGGTTCCGTGGCCGCGGAGGTGGTAGCTTCCAGCGGTATGACAACCGTGATGGAGCTCGTGGCAGCTACCAGAACCGCAGTGGGGATGGAGGCAGTGGATACAGAGGAGGTAAGAACTCTTAAATATTATTTATTTTTTGATAATTTCAAACTAGAAAGTTGGAACTTTCAGGTTAACATATTTTTCCTGAACACTTAATGATCTCAGTTTAACAAATGTTGCACCTGCTTTCTTCCTTTGACTTTTACGTTGGCACAGCATTTTTGTAAAATAAAATTGTTCAATAAATGTCTGTAGATATTTCATCTTTTTGTTGCGTTTTACAGGCTACAATCGTGGCAGCTATAACCAGAACAGGTGGGGCAACAGCTACCGTGACGGAGGCTCTGATGCACGAAGTGGATATAACCGCAGTCAGCAGTCAGGGGGAAGCTACAGAACTGCACCCTCTTACAACAAAGGAGGATACAACCAGGTACTTAATATGATTCATTTATGGATAAAACACCATAAATTATAAAATGGAGGAAAAAATTATATCATTGTATTCTTCTTCACCCTCAGGGCTACAGCCAGAGCTACAATCAAGGGTACAACCAGGGCAACTACAACCAGAATTACTACAGCAACTACAGTCAGTACCCAGCATACAGTCAGAGCTACAGCCAGACACCTGCCACTGGTCAGACGTACAACCACCAGCAGCAGCAACCACAACAGCAACCACAACAGCAGCCACAGCAGAGCTACAACCAGCAGTATCAGCAGGTACCACTAACGTCCATTTTTGGCCCTATGAACTCAGGCCGTTACTTCAATAGAGCCCAGTGGCAGAAATCCTAATGAATTCACTTTAGTAGTAATCGATCTGATGGTGGCCAAGTTTTATCCAAAGTTTTCACTGTAGAAAAACTGAATCACAAAGTTCACAACTTTAAAACAGTGTTCAGCCTTTTCTTTCTTTCTTTCTTTCTTTCTTTCTTTCTTTCTTTCTTTCTTTCTTTCTTTCTTTCTTTCTTTCTTTCTTTCTTTCTTTCTTTCTTTCTTTCTTTCTTTCTTTCTTTCTTTCTTTCTTTCTTTCTTTCTTTCTTTCTTTCTTTCTTTCTTTCTTTCTTTCTTTCTTTCTCTCTCCACCTTTAAGGCTTTGGAAAGGGTTTAATGATCATGAAGTATCTCAAACTTGTAAACATACTTTTAACTCTAAATGCTTCTTGCTTTGATTTACAGTATGCTCAGCAGTGGCAGCAGTACTACCAGAATCAGAACCAGTGGAATCAATATTACAGCCAGTATGGCAGCTATCCTGGACAAGGCAGCCAAGGCTCATCTTCTGGTTCCCAGTAGCTTCCTTCCTGCATCTGTACCTGCATCCACCTGTGTCCTGAACACCTCTGATAACTGCAGAAGATTGATTTTTGTACAGTCCTACATTGTGTCTCCAACCATAACATCCTCCATCTGATTTAACACAGTAGCCTTCATTTGCCATCAATCCGTGTACACCTAAATTACATACAGTTTGATGTCTTTTCATTATTTTTACTGAATTAAGTCTTATTCTAAGCAGTGACCGTGAAGTGGTAGATGATAGGTATCAAGACATTTAATGAATGTTATTGATAATGCATTCAGTGTGGATGTATGAAATCCACATTTACTACAGATTGAAGAGGTAATTGTACATTTCATAGTGTGAAGAAGGCAGGAAAAGTACAGCAAACCCTGAATACTTTTGCTTGCTTTGAGAAGAACAAAATGCATGCTTTTTACATCCATGACCCTGTCCTGTCTTGCTTTTTAATTTTCAGTTACCGATTTTACATTTTATTTACTGCAATAGACACCAAGCATTATGAAACACGTTTTTTAAATAGGTGTTGATGCTGTAGTATTTAATCCAGTCTTTGATTGAGAAAAATATTTTGCCACTCTTGACTAGTTCTATGTGCAGGGTTGTTTTTTTCTTTTCTTTTTTTCCATCCCTTTGTGATTGCGCATTTTGTCTTGTAGTTTAATCCTATTCTTTTCAAACAATTTGTTTTCTACCTGAAAATGAAAATCAGATTTTGATCAGTTACGCAAACTGTCTTGTCTTTATACAATAAATGCAGTTGTATATGCCTGTAATTGTTAATGTCCTTTTGTTCCCCTTCAGTGAAGTCAGACACAACACATACTGTCTGATTAATCATTGATATGTTTTTCGACTTTTTTTCCCAACATTTGTAAGTCATGGACAAAACAAAAGGAAGCGTTTAGCTAAAAACCATATGCCAAGTTTGGACCATATGCATGTGCAGTCAAAAACATTGGGAAGGAAATGAACATTTTAAACTGTAGTCATGATGGCCGATTAGGCTTAACAAGCTCCTTTTGCTATTCAAATGGGCAATATAGATGATGAAGTTTCAATAACAAATACTTTGTGATTTTCCACTAACTTTTTCTGACAGCTTAATTGAGTAAAAAACATATGAAATCCAATATTGCCATTTAGAATTTGATGTGCAAAACTCTACTACCAACTGGGCTAACAGATGCTAAGGTAAAACTCGATAATATAACTTTTTGACACGCGATAAATTGATACATTAGCTGTTTGTATATCAAATATCCAATCAACAGCCAAATAAATAACAGTTAAAATAGTTTTCCATTCTTTCCAAATTGACGAGTTGTCATATAGCTGCCAGTGTTACAATTAACCACAGTTTTGTTGAGGTTAGTGTTAATTTCCTACCCTGCATGTGTATATATTGTATGATCAGGAAAAGCCTGCCTATAGGTTGGCATAAATTAGGAAGTAAGGTGGTTTAGCACCAGAAAACCAAGGCACCAGTTCAAAACAATACGAGGTGTTCCTCAGTAGGAAAATCCATGTTTCTTAGCCGGATAACCAATAAAATAGCAGTGACAAAGATCAAATGAAAAACATCACACAACCATGCTTGAAACACAAATGAGTCCTTTGCTGGCCTTCTAAAATAAGTGGCCAGTAAATAGTATCAGTTCAACACGAGTCAGACACAGCTTTGTCCAAAAAATGTGTTTGTGTCTGTGCTTTGTCCATGTGGGGAAATGAGTGCTCAGTCTGGCTCCCTGCTTTTGTCTTTGTACAGATGCAGCTCCTCCATCTTCTCCTGCAGGAAGGAAACAGGCATGGAGCAGCGGGTTCTGTGTGGTAGAGTGCTGACCTGGAAAACAAATGTCAAATTAATCATAAAGAAACTAGTCACTGTTTGTTTTTCTCATTTCACAAAGTCTTGCAAAGTGTTTTAAACTGCACTTGTAATGCTTTAACTCTGAAAGTAGTGCCTAAAATATGAGGTAGTAAAGTCTCAGCAGTCAGATGGACAAGCTGGACACAAAAAAGGATTATTTTGCTGTTTTATAACAGCATGCATGAAAACGACAGTAGAGGGAGTCATTCAAAGTTGTACATATGGAGTCCAAGCTCACAGTATTCTTAACGGAGTTATCATTTTGTACTGTGTCTGGTAGCAACTCAAAGTTTTTAATCTTAAATGAATCCTTGCTGTATTATTTCATTATGCAATCATGGCATTTTTCACATATAAACAGGATCACAGAGAAGAAAAGGTTAAGAAACACTTCCTTTCTGAATGATCACTTTGCAGGAACTTGCACCATTTCTCACCTTTCTCAGTGATGGACGAGAGTGAAGGTGGTTTCCCTTTTTGTCCTTCTTCTCAGGTGTCCAAACTCCAGGATCCGTCTGAGTGGAGCGGTCGGACAGTACTGATTCACTGGTGTTACTTTTCCAGTCAGATGTACCCTTATGGTGCTCTGTTTCATTACTCAGGGGAAAAACAAAGGTCTCCTCTTCCGAACCTGACCAGAAAAAATAATAATATTAAATAATAATTTTAGAGACTTTTTACTGACAGAAGACAGTGTGTGCTTTGCGGACTGTATATGAAGAAGAAAGGACGCACTCCAGCTGTTGCCCTTGGTTCTTAAATCAGGTGCGGGGGTGCATGGACAGGACCCAGTCGTGTTTTTGTGTTTCTTCAAGCACTCAATACCCACCAGATCTCTACAGTGTCTGTGGCAGTTTATCCCACAGTCTGGAAGACAGAGAAAATGTTAAGCTTTTAAAGCACTACCACTTTAAGGATTCGTTCACTCAGATTAAGAAAACGTTTTGTGGATTATCCAGAGTAATCAGACCATTGTTTTTGGAACAACATAGCCTATTTCAGTGTTGACGTGTAATTTTGTAATGCTTTTAGCGTTACAAACTAAATTACTTCAATAGCAGAGGAAATGTCAAGAGGCCACATGTTCAGGGAATTGTCCTCTTAAACTCTGTCTTATTCTATTGGGCAAATTCTTGCTCAGATCAAGCTGATTACTCTTGACAGTTGATTAGAAGGTTAAGATCTCTGATCGTAGAGGTTTATTTTTGTGTTTCTGAGCCTACCTTTACAGTGGTAGCCCTGTTTGGTGACACCCCATAGCTGCAAGATATGACAAATTACAATTTGACTAAATTTCTACAAAACCCAAAACAATGAGAAAAAAGAAACAAACAACAAACAAAGCTAATGACACTCACAAAGCCTCTACATATATCACAGAATGTTGGTCGTTTGTATGTGGTTTCATGGAAGTTATGCGCGTCATTGAAGTTGTACCCCAACTTGGCACATACGGACATTCCCCTCATGAAGTAAGAGGTGATTTCTTCACGGCTGATTTGTCCCTCCCTAGGCAGAAAATTTTCCAAAGTGCAACATAGATGTAAGTAAGTTGTCCTTTCTCTGATTTGCATTTAGGTCATGACGAGAGGCCCGCGTGTGAGCTGCAGCTTCCTCACCTGTCAGTTTCTTGAGTACAGAAGGAGAAGGGGAAGTTGGCTGCTATTTTTTCAAATTCCTCCAGCGAAATGTAGCCATCCTGATTGTGGTCATAATTCTTCATTATGGACTGCAGGGGGCAACAGAACGATCAGATATTCAGTTCCACTTGTCAAGGAACAGTTTGCTAGTTCTGCTTTAGGCTGCCAAGTAATAAGGAAGTGAGAGACATCAGGTTGTTGCAAAGTCACATACTCACATCCACCATCTGTTTGACGTGTTTAGATATGGTGTCGGGGTCGAGCCTGGGGGTGACTCCTGAACCCCACTCTGCCACTACTGGGGGTTTAACTGGAGCTACAGGCTGTGGACAAACAGATGCAGCAATGAGACACGAAGACTGTCAGACAAGCAAAAATGCACACACCCACCACATAATACACTTCCCTAACGTACAGCGCTTTGATGTGGCTAACTTTGATGTATTTAAGCACTGCGTCTCTGCTTTTGTTTTGAAGAACACGTTACACCCACAGAAAGTGTGCAAATGTCCACCCGCTTATAAGAAGAGGTTAAAGTAAGTGTGAACCTGTGTACCGTTACAAAGAGCTTCACTTCAGCTCTACTGACCTGAACCTTGGGGTTCTTGGGTTCCTTGGCATATGAGAGTTCATATATCTCATCCTCAGTGTAGTATAAATCTAGGGAGAGCTGAAACATTAACACAGAACAGAATTTCAGATGTTTGTGACTTCGTGCTATCTAACTTTGTAAAAATCCCCTTCTTGTTTCTTGTTCTAGTACCGTGAGCAGATGCAGCAGGTCTTTGTTGGCCTCAAAGGGTGGTGTACAGCTGTGGAGGGCCAGCAGGTCATTAATGTTGCTATAGAGGTGCTGCAGCTTGCTCAGGTTGATTTTTTCCTCATCTATGTAGTCCGGCAAGGCCTCATTCAGCGAGATCAGATCCTTTAGATGGACACCCAAAATGGGAACCTTGAAGCCGGTGCACTCATTGTAAACCCGACGGTAGTTGCTGTAATTACTCCGCGACGAGAGCAGCTCTGTCATTTCACTGAGAGCCTGACAGAAAATAAAGATTGACAAATAGTGATTAAAAAATATATATTTTTAAAATATTTAACTAAGCCTTTTTTTTTTTGTTTAAATGGAAAACAGTGAATCGTCTAAGAGTAATCTAAGATATGGCAAACCTTTGCACACGTTTGTCTAGAAACAGCTGGCTAGCTGTGATGAGACCATACAGCTAAAAATGTAAAAAATCTATAAAAACTCTTCAGGATATGACAAAGCAACCCCAAGAGGGCAGTTGAAGGTGTTGTCCCACACAGGAAAAACAAGAGGTAAAAATGGAATGTGTACCAAACACTTCTCTGAGTTAATGTTACGCCCCAAAACATTCTTTCTCATATGTACAGTAAGTTTAGTTGATGTGTATGACATGCAAATATCACTTTTTGAATGCCACCATATCTAACAAAAGATAAAGAATTACCAGAAACACCACTTACTGGGTTAGCAGGTGAAGAAACAGACATTGCAATGATTAAGCAAAGCAATGTCTAAACGTTTACACCCTTGTGGCGTGACAGGCACTAACACTGACTCATGATTACACGCAATATTTAAAATACCTTAGTGACATCAGGAGGCAGCAGGTTAGAAGTGTCTTTGAGGCGGGAGATTGAACTGTGACAGAGGCCTCCAGTTACGGCCATGAGAGTGTTAAAGTTTTGCAGAGATCGAAGTTTCTAAATGGAAAAGAGCATAAGAAATAACTGTAAATTAGAAAAAGTGCACCTGAAACAGTAGACCTGGCAGCCAAACCAAAATGCGTCTTAGCTCTTATTTCAGTTTTTGTGATGTTGCCTCCCCAGGTACTTTACCTGAGCCACATGAATGAACTTGGTGAAGACCTGGGCTCTCTGCTGGGCTGTGTGTCTGCTAAGAATCATCAGCTGGACCCACTGGGAGACCCCATTACACATCATCACTGAACGCTCCAAAGCAGGATTGTCCCGGACTGAACCTCGTACTACATAGCTGCGGTAATCCAAGAACTGTCCGATTAGAAAAGAGTTCAAGCAATAAAGGTTATTCGTAATTTTAACATTTTGAATCATTTTCTCATAAAAATAAAACAATATTTTATCTTCTGATTGTGGCTTCAGAGTAAAAGAAAAAGTTGTGGCACAACTTTGCAATTTCACAAACCATCTGGAACATCTGGAGGGAGCCTGACTGTCAGTAAAACCAACAGATACGGTGACCACTATCGACTGTATGGCACCATTTACTAATACTTTGTAAAGGGACTGAGACTATAGATGTAGGTACTATTAGGCAAATTGATACACTGAAACCATTTCCCATAAAGTGTTCACACTTCCTATTGAAAGTTAGAAATGCCATCAACTACAATGCAAGTTACGCAACAGGATTTCTCACAATGTGGCAGAAAAACTTGTTCTTACAAATAACATATTACTGATAGTGTGATTAAAACAAAATGACCAATGTTCATGGAAAGTGTCACCATTTAAACTGTCAAAAATACAGTGAACCTTTAACATTTTTACAGTATAATATTTTTACTTTAACATACTTCATGCTCAGCTGTGTGTAGAATGAATGAAGATGCCATTAAACTACACTGTTTAGCAAAAAACCTCAAACGCTGACAAAGAATGCTTAACTAAAGAGCTTTAGCTTGAATCTTAGATGATTTTATGATTTATCCATTAATTTTGCTACTAGGCTATAATAACATCTTTACAAGAGGACTAATTATCATAACCACATAATGTACTGGTACTAATAATGATACCAAAAGTAAAACTTGTCTATGCATATTCATCAACTCTGAGTGCTTATTTCAGGACTAGGAACATCTCTGTGAGTCATGGCAACATGATGGTGTCTCATCGGGTGAAAAACCTAAGAAATAGTGAGAAGTTGTTTGGTGAACTTACTGATACATTACAGAAGTTTTTAAACTCAAGGTAGCTGAGATGCTCAGCCATCTCGTCTGGCTCCATGTGATCGAATATTAAAGACACCTTCCTCTTCTTCACAGAAGGTGAGGGTGCCTGTGATATGTTCAGGTGAGGGCTTCTAGGAAAGGCAACAGGACAAAAATCATCATTCTATTTATAGGATTGTTTATTGTTTATATATATATATATATATATATATATATTTTTAAACTGTTTTTAGACATATTTATATATATGCAGTTTTTCCAGGGTACAACGGTAAATCAAACAGAAACATGACTCACAAGCAGGAGTTCTCGATGAGCTGCGAGTGTTTCTCCTCTCCTCCATCTGACCGGACCAGTGCCCACAGGTCCCCCATGGTCTGTTCAAGGTGGGGGTCCACCTCAAATACCGCTGGGAACTGGCTGATCCACTGCCTTGCCACAAAGCAAAACAGAAAACATGTTTACTACTCGCAAATAGAGCAGGATAACCAGTTCCGTCATACGCCATCATTCAACGGTCTCGAGTGTCCTTACTCACCTGGCAAGGTGGCGGATCTGTGTCCGCCTGAGTCCTCTCTTGTCGGAGGGACAGTCCTTATAAGTAAGAATAATAGTCAAGGCTCTAAACACACTGTGCAAATTATACCAAACAGTAGGGATATATACTTGAAATCTGCTTTGCAAACATGGAGTGCAAAACAAAGCCATGCTTGTTTCCTGATCTGATTAATCAACATGGGCATGTGATTGGGAGCAGTGCACCAGTGGAACCAGAGTATTACACTGAGTGGCAGTGGAGGATATAGAGTGAGAAGTTTCTGGGCAAATGCCTCAGATGGCACAACCCAGCTGTGCATCATCAGGGTCATGTGGACCAACTGGGTCCCTCTTGGGCTGGAAGTCTTGCCCTCTGAATCTGCAAGCAAAACGGAGCAGTGGATTCACAGGAGGAGGATTAATGTGATTAAAAACAACAAACAGTGCAATAGGCAACGAGTTTATGTCACACCAAGCAGCTCAGGTAGAGTGGAGATTTCAGACTTTCTCTAGGTATGCCTGTTTTTATCAACAGAAATATATATTAATTATAATTTAAAGGTTCAGTACAACCAAACTACCTAGTTTTATTTTACCCTAACATTTCCCTAGGAAAGCTTTATATTATGCCAGTTAACTAGATCATTATTTTGAGTTTTTCTACTGTCACATTTCAGGACCTTTAACAGTTGATATCCAAAAAATGTATTTGTGTAATTTTAATGAACTGACTGATACACCAACAGAGGAGGCGATAGAGATAGAGATAGAGAGATTTGTATAGTTTAACATTGCATGGGAATGACTGGCTGGCTTCTGTAACCCAACAGAACAAAGCTTGATTGTATGAGACTGCTCTTTGTCTCTCTCCATCCCACCCTGTCAGTTTCTCTCACCCCCACCCCCCACACTTTCCCTCATCCCTCAATTATATAACCTTGTTGTTGTTAAAGTGTAAAACCACATGGCAAACAGAGACTGACCAAAGCAGTTTAGGCAGCGCTGTATGAGGTCATCCAGGCTGGCAGCACTGGCACTGGGAGCAGAACTGGGGCTCTGCAGGGCCCGGGTGATGTCCTGAGGACTGGGACATGTATTCCTCCTCCGGGGGCCCAGGTTTTTGCCCTTTAGCACACCAGGACTCTCCACATTGGACTTCCTAAGAAAGTGAGACAGACAGAAAGGCAGATAGAGAGTGAAAGCGAGAGCGAGAGAGGGAGAGAAAAGGGGAGCATAAGTAGCCTAAAAAAGTAGAACAATGTGTGACGAGATAGTTCAAGCCAGCATTAGAGGAAACACAGCTCCCCACATCTGATAAGCTCTGCTACAGCTCTGCTGCTGTCTGAGCCATCATGCACAAGCAGACTAACTGCACGCAACAGCTCAGACGCTTCTCTAAATTTGTCAAATAAGTAAAAGACTTGAAGTAGTGGGGGACTTTTCATTACTGACATTAGATGGGTGGCCAGTTGTGTCACACATTTAAATGTTGTACTGTATTTTTACTCCTGTGCTTTTAGAAACTTTATAAGAATTAGTTTTGATCGGGATTTTTTTTTTCTTTAATTGCAGGTGCTAATGGTGACATAGGCCAGAGCAACTTTTATTTTTAAACTCCTATTAATGTCATGGAAAATCTGGAACAGACAACATGAGAGATTAAATAAGGCATAGTGACTGCTATAAGTCCTTTTGTTTTTGATAAGTGGTACTGAAGTTACAAAAAAATCTATAAGTCTAAAAAAGTAAAACATCAAAACATATTTGGATGCTGTTAGTATAAAAATACATCACCCATTAGTTTTTATAAGACACTGAAATTATGCTTTCTTGTTGTCGAAAACAAAATAGATTTACCACATCTCACAAGTAAACTAGGCAAGAACGGAAGATCTCTCTTTGATTCACCTCGCAGCCTATAGATACAGTATGTAACCACAAGACCCATTTGTTTTAGTAATCATACACTGGTGACTGGTGTCCTGCTACTGATGTGGCAGAACGCTGATGCAAATTTTCCCTTTTTTGGACTTCAATGGAAATTTGCAACTGAGGAGAATCCAGCCTAGTCATAGCACATAGGCCATCCCTTTGTGCATACTTTATGCTGAAGCTGGACTGATGCTAAGTGCGAGTAGAGTTACAAAAACAACTTTTTAGACAACAAAGATAAGGGAGAGATACTACATTTTATGCTTAAACACAACAGTTTTCTGTTTCATGATTATGTTGATGCTTCCTCTTCAGATCAGTGGCTCAGTTGTGCAATATCTGACCGTGTTTCACAATAACCAGTGAAATTCTTAACTTTTTTATTGGTTTCTATTCTTTGCTTTTTCATCTACATTTTAACTGGTATAGTTACCTCAGTTTTGCAAGAGACTTAAGAGAAGTCTAGATCCACAATTACCAAACATTAATGAAACTACATTTTGCAACAAACCTGCCCATTAAGAGTGTCTGTCATTTTTTTTTTAAAGGTGGTGAAGCTTTGTGTTGCACTTAAGACATTTTGTATTCGTGCATCTGAGCAAACACTGAGTAGTATGTAACCAATATGAAACTGTCAGTCTATACTGCAGATAATGTGATGAAATTGCCAGGAAACAACTGTGAGTTCAGAGAACTGGTGACAAGTTCCCTGAATGACCAGACCTACATCCCCTTCTTTTAACCTAAGCACTCAGCTTATTTCCCCAACCCACTCACCACATTGGTACATTCTCATATAGTTTATGCATTACTAAACATACACCTGCACCCACTGTCCAGACACTCAAAAACATATAAAATGGCAGAACACTTATAGATACACAGGAACATGTGGTGACATTCACTTATCTATTTATACCACAAGCTGCCTGTACGTGCTGTTCCATCTAGTCATCACGCAACATATTTCACTCTCAGAGACATCTAGACTCAAAACATTAGGGCAGGGGTGGGCAATCTCAGTCCACGAGGGCCGGTGTCCCTGCAGGTTTTAGATCTCACCTTGGGTCAACACACCTGAATCACATGATTAGTTCGTTACCAGGCCTCTGGAGAACTTCAGGACATGTTGAGGAACTAATTTAGCCATTTAAATCAGCTGTGTTGGTTCGAGGACACATCTATAACCTGCAGGGACACCGGCCCTCGTGGACTGAGATTGCCCACCCCTGCATTAGGGGGATGTCAGTGATGAACCAGACTCCATCACTCTTCTTCCTCGTACTCAGGCTCCAGGTGACTGGTTTGGAAACCTGCTGGGCAACAAAGATCTGCCTCTTGTGCTCCTCCCCTCTGCCTCATTACACAGTCTGGCTACTGAATTCAAAACACTAACATTAACAGCACAGCATGCAACATTTTCAACAAATATATTTTAAGGAGAGGAAAGCTTGTGAAATCAAGATGCCTCTGTCATTTTATCTATACTTAGCTGCCTTTTAGGTTTCTGCAAAAGTGTACTGTGAAACTTAAATCTCATGCTGGGTAAGGTCTTTGCTTTAAGTTAAGCTGTTACATTCTGTAGAGACTGTGAAGTCCATCGATTAAAAAAACAATGCAATTTGGGATTTTGACTATGCAGATAACACTGACTTAAAGATATTACCTGATCCAGATTGAAAATGAACCAATAATCACCTAATTCGTTAACAGTCTCAATAAATTATGAGAATATCTATTCTATGTTCTCAAGTGTTTCCAAGTCCGTTATTTCTTTTACGTGTTTGGATTGAAGTATGTACACTAATTTTGTACATTTAAAAACAAAACTGAGTGGTTTTCTAATCTCAATGTCCTTTGCAACATATCACCTTTCTCAGTGAATTCACCTGCTGTCAAAGCACTTGCACATACGTGAGACACGGCAACTACAAACAGAAATGCTGACGGGGAAATGTTGTTGATGTCATAACGTTATTCAGGGAATTTCCCCCGAGTGCTGAGTAGGTAACACACAAAACATCAGTCAAAGGTATGTTTTCTGTGTAGTGACACTGACCACCTTCAATGACAGAGGGCCATTTGAAAATAGAGTGTAGTGGATATGGATGCAAATTAGAACACAGTTACTGTTTGGGAATTTGCATTGACTTTTTCCAAAGCATAGGGCAACTTGAAAAGCACTCCCTTTATTTAGCATGTCATCTATAGGAACAACCTTTGTGTTGAAAAGAAAATCCTTGTGCGCATGACATGACATGACATACTTATTCATTTGGATCCTGCTCCATTGCATCACTGACTCTTTTTTCAGGAAGACCTTCCATTCCTCATTTTCCTCACTAACTCCTACTTTGCTCACTTTTTTCCTCTTCCTTCATCCTTGTTCTATTCATTCCATTCAGGAAACAGCTTCTCCTTTTCTCTCTGGAAATCCCCCTCACTCTCTTTCCCATCTGTGTTGAGACTCCTGGCTAAAGATCCAGTAACCCCCTCCCCTTGCTCCTGCTCTCACACTGGCGGGGGGATATGCAAATTCCTCTCTTTCTTTCCTTAATTGATTAATTGAAGCCCAGGCCCTTTGAAGGCCTTGTTTGTGTACTGCTCTTTTCCCCTGCTCTCCCCTCTCCCAACCCATATTCTTGTTTCCCTCTGCATCAAGAGGATGCATCTTCTGCAAGGAGCTATTGACCCCTCCCCTCCTTAGTACTGTATATAGTGCAATCATATAGTCCTGTGCAAAAGTCTTGAGAAATCCCCAAATTCTTTATATTTTGCTAGGAAAATGGGAGCTAGGGGCAGCCATTCATTAGAACATTCAAGTGTGCATCGAGATACAGTATAGAAACACTATTTTTTCAATTATAATGAGTAGTCAAGCTTTTTTGTAATTTCTTTAAATAGTCCTCAGGAATAGGTCACGCTGCCTCTTCAAGAACATTCAAAGTTCATTTTTGGATGCTGGCTGCCTTTTGTTCTGTTCTCTGTCAAGATCTTCCAGTGCTCCCTTAATATTGTTGAGCTCTGAGCTCTGGGGAGGCCAATCCATGACCTATAGTGTTCTGTTATGTGCTTTCAATCCAGGTATGTTTTTAATGAATTGGCAGTGTGTTTGGGATCATTGTCACATTGAAAAATGAAAAACCGGATATTCAGATGCTTTGGATGCTCAATCAAAATCTGATAGTACCTTTGTGTATTCAAAAGTAATTAATGGCAAGACCTCCAACAACACTACCAGAAAGGCAGCATCACACCATGACAGAGCTGCCACTGTGTTTTACAGATGGCTATAGACACTGACTGTTGTACCTCTCTCCTGACCTTCTCTGTGAATACTGAGGGCAATCCTCCACTGAGACCATTTCTGGTGAACCTTTAGCAGATAGTAGCTTGATCGACTGAAGGGTCAGATGTGTTTCTCATGCCTGTATCACATCTTTGAAATTCTTCTTCCTATTTCTTACAGACTTGACATTTAGATAATGTTTATCTGCTATAGATAGTTTGCTAGTCCTGGTACTTTGTCTTTTGCCCTTCATTTACCATAATTTCTAAGCACGCATTGCAATCCATGCCATTTTTAACTAGGTCTTTGGGAATCAAGCACAAATACTATATTATGTGTGTCAAAGTTCAACTAAAGAAACAGGAATAAATGATGTGCTTTTTTTGGTGACAGACTGCTAATAGCAAAATGCCTAAATATACAAATTAAAATGGATTCATTCCTTAGGTTATGTGCCTTTTTCATACTTGAATGATTCATAGGTTGGTGTTAAGTGGCTTAATGAAGAAATAACAATAACAAAAAACGGAACAAAATAGTCCCCTGAAAATGTTCAGGTAAAAGAGAGCCAATATCCCCCCAAAAAACCCCAAACACTGAAAGACCCTTAGGACGCTGTTCAAGAGCACTTTACAATTACAAGAAAGTCTGGCTGCTTGGAAGCAAACTATCAAGAAATGAGGAGTGGCTCAAGACTTTTACTCAGTACTGTACCTGTTCAACTAAGCACTACACTCTGTTCTCTCCAATTTTTGGAAATTCTCTCTCTGGTATACACACATGTATGTTTAACCTATAACAATAATTCTAATGTGACTTACTTCCCTAATTTTCCACTATTACAATTTAGTTCCACGTTGAGTTTGTTCCATGCTTCTCTTTAGGGTTTTTTTTTTTTTAGAGATTTTACAAAGATTTCTACATTTCAGGAATGTGTTATTTATTGTCTTACATATTGTTAAACTCATATGCATAACTGATAAAAATACAATGCTGACCTTATGTGATAGTTCTAGACAGTCTTGCCACTGAAGGGGAAACTCCATACCCTCAAACTCAGGTAACTAATTGGACAAAACTCACATTTGACTACCTCAACATTTAACATACAACCCTTTCATTCCAAGTAATCTGATAAGATCTGTGGTCACAACTGCAGCAGTAAAAAATGCCTCTGAAAACACAAACATATAGGTTCTCTGCTGTATCTAAAATCGAATGCAAAAAACGTCACTGCACTGACGTGAAAAAGGAGATTACTGGACAGAACAGAAAAGCAGAACGCATTTCCATGGAAAGGCAAGCAGGCAGCTCTCCACAGGCACGCACAACTGTTGAATGTTGGCTCTCACTTGTGTGCAGTACACACAAATAATTTGAGAAGTTGATAGTCTTCACTGATATGCAGGTCAAAACATTAACTGCAGCCTTTATTTTAACCCAAAGCCTCCATGTGCACAGTGTTGAATATGACAATAAATGGCAGAAGAGGCATACACTAGATGCAGAAATAAATGTCCTTGTTTCTCTTTGACTTTGTCAAGAACCTTTGCACAAACCACACCACATCTCAGTTACAACCTCAATGTTCACACATCACTGCTGCACTCAAAACACTTGCTGCTGACACATACTTAGACTTACACTTGTTAAGAAACTGAGGTGCAAATGGTTCTGCGAGCAGCGAACTCTCAGGTTTAACGCCCTGTCTCTTTTTTCTTATTTAATTACCTTTTGTTCTTGTTCATTGCAGAGTTCTTCTCCTCAGCAACACTCCTCCTCCACTGGTGATCCGTACAGGCATTTGAGCACGTCTCTACAGCTCCATGGTTGGCCTTGCTCCTCCTTTATCTCCTCTGTGTCCTCTATGTGTTACTGTGCACTGGACAGCAAGAGCAGGCACAGCAGGGAGGGCTGCTCGAGGTCGAAGGCTGCTCACCTACACTCATCGACTAAACTCCGCGCCTAAGTCCTGCTTATCAAACGACTCTATGAGTGAGTTAACCTCCTTCTCGCTTTATCTGTCAACCACAAATCAGTAACAAAGCAGACCTCATGCCTCCGTTTCCTGCAACAAAGCAGACATGCCAAGACAAAATGCCCCAAAGAAGCCTCGAAGTAGAGTGCAAAAACTCGCAACAGTCATTCACTCGTCCCCTCAACATAAACAAGTCAGCATCTTAAATGGAGGAACTGGCTCTGATAGATAGGGGAACTCACATCAGTTTCTGTGTGTGTGTTTGTGTGTGTTTGTGTGTGTGTGTGGCCGTGTGCAAGGGGGAGGGGAGAGCGAGTGAGAGAGAGAGAGTTAGAATTGTGAACACAAATGGAGTACCAATAGAGGAAGGAGGAGGAGAGTTAGAGAGAGATAGTGATGAGCAATCATATGAGCATCAGTGTACTTCAAGAGGGGAACTCTCGGGTTCTTTTTAAGTGTCAACACAGGAAAAAAAAATAGGCCACACCTTAAAGCCTCTTTCTGATACAGTTTTCTGTGTCACTGTCAAACCCTGGCAAAAGAATTAAGTTACTAAGGAGGAATCATCAAGGGCCTGGTGACACTGTTGAAACCGGACACGTGTCTCCCCACTGGATCTCCAGGGTGCCCCACATCACGTCTATCTTCCTGATTTCTCCTTTTCTTCTTTTTTTTTAAACTGCCGCTGTCATTTCTCAGGGTAGCAAGTGATTACACAGGGAGGTAGTGTTTGTGCTTGTGAATGTCGCTGTGCAGCTGGACAGGGAGGCTCAAAGGAATCCTTGTTTTAACACCCCAAGAGGAAGAGGCAACCAAACAGGGGACATTAATGTCCCCAAGTCTGCAGAGGTGGCTTCTTTGCTGCAGGAAGCTGAGTGGCTGGCAGAGACAGTGAGTGGGCGACACTGCATTCAAAAGCAAAGAGAGATGCACAGGGCTCCCGCAGACCTTGCATGCCAAGTCAAAAACACCTAACATGCACTTGGATTTCGCTGAGAAGTTAGATTATTGAAGATCTCCAGGGGCGTACATGCACATGTTGCAGAAAGACACAACACGCCATTTCCGGACAATGTGGTAAACTTACTGTAATCTTAAGCAATGCTTCTTTAAAACAGGAAGCGCCACTCAGCTGGTGAAGAACATTGGACAAAAGAACAGCTAGTGCCATTTTACTATAACTCAACACGCTGGCACGCCCACGTTACCTGCAGCGTTACCTGAGTTTTAAAGCCCCCATAAGACTTTTGTCGTAACCACTGCGTATATTTCTATATGTTTTTTTTGTATCTATTATGTATGCAAAGTACATATTTTGAAAATTCGCAGCAAAACCACCAAACGTGATGCTTACAGTCTACGGAGCAGCCGTCCTGTTACGTGGAAGAGCTGAAAGTTTCATTACATCACATGTTTGCAGGGGATTCCTCCCTTTGCTTGAACCAGGTTTCAATAAAACAGTAAAATAACTCCATCTGAGTTAATTAATCAATTCCTTTAAACAACACCTATCTTATTTTGACTGTGATACTGTCATGACCTCTAATATATATCGTTAATTAATTATTTCGCTTGAGAGACACCTGTAAAGCCTTTTCCCATCAGTTCTCTGTATTATATTGCCTCCTTCAGGCGTACTGCAGCAACTGCACATAAAGCCAGCACGATTCGTGAGTTGGCAGAAAACGGGAGTCAGCAGGTTACTTCTGAATCGAGACTCATATTCCCAGAATTCATGTTAGTTCCGCCTCAGTGGCGTATCGCCTTCTTCACCGCCTCTTTTCCTCCTGCTCTCCGTTATCCGCTGAAAGGAGTTGTGTCCCGGCGAGCAGCGTCCTGAAACAGCTTTTCCGCTGCCAGCTGCGGTTGCAGTGGGAGATGGATGAGAAAGAAAGCATGCTCAAGGATGCCAGATGGAGACAGGGGAGGTAGGGATGTGTGCATGAGCACAGTGTCTGAAGGCTGGTCACCGTTGCTGTGAGAGTGTGATGTGCTTTTCTCCCCCCCAGCACTCAGACTTCCAGATTTATTGTCTGGTGCATCCCTTCTGCCTGTCAGGAGGGGTGTGACACGGACGCTCCTGCAGATCCACTGTTTCAATCAAAAGCAACTGTTGATTTTCTGAAAAGATGGCTTTTCAAGGGGAAAGCTTATGCCATGCAAAAAATATTTTTGGGAGGCCTACATAGTTGATTCACAGTAGAGCCAGCTGACAACATTGTGTCTAGATGCAATGCATTTTTTTCCAAGCTAAACTGCTATTTCTTTGCTTTTCAATGAATTATAAGATCCCTGAAATAAGATATAAAAATGAAAACAAATAAAAAATATCAATTGTCCTTACACCTATAGTACTGTTCACACTGATTGTTAAATTCAACCAGTCTGATCAGTCAACAGTTCAGGACCCAATGATAATGAAGTGATATTAAACATAAAAAGCAACAAATCCTTATATTTCACGACCAACGTTGCCAATTGTTTTACAGAGTAAATGAATAATAGATTAATTTACGGTGGAAATGAATGTGTTGTTCATCACTGAGTCAATTTCATTATGATTTTACCTGCTGGATTCTTCCCCAGTCACTGCTGAGTTCATCTCTTAAATGTTAAACCCAGGCAGCACTAAAACCATCTAGAGGCTGTTGATAGAGGTATTGCTTCAGATAAGTGACAGGGAAACTCAAAATAATAGGCTGGTAATGAATCACTATTCTTAGGGGAAGTAGGAAGGTTGCTACTTTACCACTGAAGCATAAAACTGTAATTTTATGGAAGAGTGTAAAAGATCAAAGAGCTAATTAAAAGCCAGACAAAATATCTGTGCAGAGTGTCTCGTTCAGTTATCGATTGGGCTGTAAGACAGCTTCAGTGGTGTCCACCACACTGAAAGTGCCAAGCTGTAAGTTGAGCTGTACTTTGATCCAACAGATTACTTGATTACTTACTTACAAGGATGAGAGTTATATAATATACAATTCCTGTAGTATAGTGGTGAAAATAATCCTTGATCAACAACGAGTCACTCAACAACACCTGCATGTCAGGCAAGAATCTAAACCAGTTCTTTGTAACAGATCAGTTTTCTCTCTTCAACTATTGTTTAAAGAACACAAGCGATGTGATGACACAACTTCTCAGCATAAATGTGGGCTATGAAGTATTTATTATGTTTTCTGCCATTTCATTTCAAGGCCACGTTTAAAAAAAATAAAATGAAAACATTGCATCCTGTCAGAGTTTTTTTTTGTATAGTCAAAGTTGGACTGTGTTGGGAAAGTTATGAACCGTAGTGGTTTAGTTATTTGTCTAACAAGTTAAATATTTTGAGTAGAGCTACAAAGTCCTTTAGGGTTGTGTCAGGAAGATCATCTGGCATAAAAATCTGCCAGATCAAACATGCAGTGCTACAATTGTGGCTCTTGGGGGGATCGCCCTAATGGGGCGATTGTGGCTCAAGGGTTGGGAGGTCGCCTTGTAATCGGGAGGTTGCCGGTTCGAGCCCTGGCTTAGACAGTCTCGGTCGTTGTGTCCTTGGGCAACCACCGACTGGTGGTGGTCAGAGGGCCCGGTGGCGCCAGTGTCCGGCAGCCTCGCCTCTGTCAGTGCGCCCCAGGGTGGCTGTGGCTACAATGTAGCTTGCCATCACCAGTGTGTGGATGACTGGATGTGTAAAACGCTTTGGGGTCCTTAGGGACTAGTAAAGCTATACAAATACAGGCCATTTACCAATAAAGGAACAGCTGTCTAACTTAGCTATTGTTGTATATAAGTTCATTTTGATTAAAAGATCAATCAGCACTAAAACGAATAATGAGCCATATATGGTAAATAATATAGCAAATTTCTTGTAAGTGTGACTTGCAATACTTCAAACATAAAACAAAGAACTAATGCAACCTGCTCGTCAAGTGATGCAGATATCTGAATTTCCAAATAGCTCATGTTGGGCCCAGAAGATCTAGTATGATGTTAATATACTGATACACTATTTATCCCAAATGGTTTTCTTGTGAAGAGCAGCTATCAGAATCAGAATACTTTATTGATCCCTGGGGGAAATTATTTTTTTGTTACAGTGCTCCAGTACAGCTACAGTAACTTACTCACTTTGAAGAGCTGAGGTGTGCTTTTGTGTGCTCTTATTGCACGCTCCCCAAAGGCTAGTCCTCACCCCTCTTTCCTTTTATAGCCTCAGACATGTGGAAGAAGGGGAGGGTGATGGAGGGGGGCAGCCTGTGTGAAGGAGTGGCCCACTTCTACAAACATGGCGCCACGGCTGGATGTGAACGGTGTAAATGTGTAACAAGGTGCCTGCCCCTCCCTCATCCACCCTCCATCCCTCCTACTCTCATCTGCTGTTGGGGATACGATCCAAAGAGGAGAGAGAAGCCGGGGAGAGCCTTGCCTCCTTGTCACTCTCTCACAACACCGTGAGAGCACAGGACGCATGCTGTCCTCCAGTACACCCACACACACTAGCACGGAGAGTGAGAGACACTGAGGCAGAGTGCGAAAGAGAAAGAGGGGTACAGGAACGAGGAAACTAAAAGAGGGAGGGACATAGCAAAGCCAAATCCTGACGGGAGAAAACTGAAGGGTTTTCTGTTTTCTCCTGAGGAGCTGCGAATAACCCTCGGTGAAAGATGGCAGAAGGGGGAGAGGGAGAGGAGGAGATTCAGTTCCTGCGAACGGTAAGTCCTACTTACTTTCCTATTGTGAAGGACTAACCTGCCCATCTGTTTGTAGACGAGTTCTAGAGATTAGTGGATGGAGAGTGAAGTCACGAGTTATTAAAGAAAAGAAGTGAGAAGAGAAACAAAACTATTTTTTTTATGTGGGAAAATCATTTGATTTAACTTTCAACCAGTCCTCATATTCCATCATCAGTTTCATGGCGCTTTCAGTGTTTCCTGGACGAATGGTTTCTTCACTTGTATCCCTTTTGCTCTCCTGGCATCGAATTTTTTAAAACTCAGATTTTGTAGTTGCAGTTCACAGAGCCAAGTCCCGCTTCTGTATATAGTTGACTATTTTTACGCCGCCCTCATTGTGCCATGACCTGCTTATTAGTTGATCTCTTTAAACCTAATAATTGATTATTTCAGTTTCGTAAGAGCTCAGAAATACATTACTCAGTCATATTTAGATCTTTCCACAATGCACCGCATATTGTCTTGCATAATCTCTTTTAAATTATCTTCATAATCTTCTAGATTTAAGAATAGGTGGTAACAGAGTATGTGTGCATATGTGTGTGTGAGCACAGATAGATAGACAGGGGCTGGTGCATCTGTTAGCATCGTTATCTATTTATATCTAAGGAAAGTAGAGCCTGTCAGAGTGGGGTGAGAAGGCAGAGCAACAAGCTAGCCAGAGTTTGCAGGGGACAGCTGCCCAAAAGCTATACATCTTCCTTAGTGACGCAAACAGACAGAGTGTTGCGATAGCCACTTCACAGTTTAAAACCTGTAGGAGAAGACCCCCCAGAACCATCTGCACCAGCTGAGAAGGCAAAATAGGTCTTTATAACCACAATATGTGAGAAAACACTCAATGAAACTGGTCTAGATGTCTGTATTGATCACTGTTTTTTATTTGAATCCACACTGCTTCTATCACTGCAACCTAAAACTTACCAACTTATATTAGGACCTACAAGAGATCTGGGCAAAATGTTTCCCAACCCCTTTCCTTTTACTTTATGTCAGCTGGGATAAACTCCAACCCCTACAATCATAAATTAGATGAAATATGTTTCCTGAACTCCCAATTAATGCTCAGTGCAGGGAACCTATTGTTAATTCTTCTCGTTATATCTTTGCCTGTGTGAAACGTAATAATTCCTTCGAAAAATTCATTTAGATATCGTATATTATTTTCACTGACACATATATTATGTGTCAGTGAAAAGTAATACTGACTTTTGAGCAGACTGTTTCCAGACGCTTGTGTGAGCTATCAAAGTGTTTCACTTGGTTTTCCTTTGCAAACAGCTTTAACAAAAACACTGCAGTGAAATGTGTTTCTGCTAGTTTGTGTAATTGCTATCATTGCTGAAATGTTTACCTAAGTGACACTGAATCTGTTTCGATGTGAATACCAAAGTGCAAGTACAAGTATAAAAGAGCGTAGACAGAGGCATACAGAACAACCAAAAGCAAATTATTGATGGACAGGATTCATTTCAAGCTTGTGAAGCCAGCTCACAATAACCACAAGAATTACAGAGTAACACAGCTGTTGCTGTCTCAAAAAAATGTTTTTTTCTATCTTAAGAAACTTACAAATGAATTGCAAGCCACACTTTGAATGCCTTCAGCAGGTTTGTCATTTGGTCCAAGAGGATCAGTTAGGATGAAACTATAGAACACCAACACTTCAAAAGAAAAATAAATAGTGTAGCTCTCTTTGAATTATTAATGTCTTGTGGACTTCAATGGGTTTATCTTTGACACTAACAGTGTCAGGGTCAGAGGTTCTGTCGACATTTTTTGCAGGAATACAGTACTAAAAATGTTGGTGCTCATGGCGCTGTTAGGCCTTTGGATTAAAGCATCCACCAAATGTTTCTGGTTATTACTCTTTTAAATACATGGGAGGCATTGTGTGAGTCAGCTGTCTCACTCTGTTGGGGTAGTTCCCTTGGTTATGTTGGAAGTGGGAGATGTGAAGAAAATGAAGAGAGAGCACAGAGGAGGTTTTAACTCACCTGGACCAGCTGGGCAGCAGATTGTAGCTATGTCCAATGTTATCTTTTTGCCGTTATGTAATGAGACATGAAGGTTCATAGCCTGCACGTCAAGGCTTTCTTTTGAGCTCAGGGTTTTGGCTTATACCTAGAAAATACTTCTGTAAAACAATTTCAGGCAAATGAGCAAAGTCAACCTTTAAAGTTAAGAGAAATGCAGGTAATTATTTTCGTTATGAGCTAGCTGTTTAAGATATTAGTTCAAGTAAAGCATAAGTTATATCTTACTAACGCCTGTAGGTCATAGAAGTAAAATTTTGGGACTCACAAGTAATGTGTTATATGCAGTTACGGTTAACTTGACTGCCGGTGTTTTTTTCTCTTTTATTCAAGGTCCTAATTTTATAAAGTTCAAATGCCCCCTCATGTCCATCATCGGGACTACAAGTCATAATTTGGACTTCCCTACTCCCCTGTGGAAATCACTGAACCCTTTTGTTGTTTGTTTATTAAAGCAGCTGAAAGAAAAAGCATTGTAATCTCATTGGTCCCTTTGTTTTTATCATTTTCTCTGTTACTCTATTGTTTTTCACCCCTGCTGGGAATCCTCCAAGTAACAAGAAAAGCCGTGGGAGTTTTAGCGTAAGGCAATGCATTTAGTGCTGCATTTAGTGATTTGGGGGTTAGGGGTGGGGGATGTTTAATAGTGAGGGAGGAAAAGAAGACAAGATGAGATCCGTTAAATTGTAAATGCTGTTCAGTGTGGGACACGGGGAACACTTCAGCACATCTCCAGTGACTGTTTTTACATCACGAAAAGCCACTTATAGATTACTCAGCAGTCCTTCTCTATTTGGTTCTGGTTTATGGTGTTCTTGTAATACAGCCCTGGCCTGTGACTCATACAGCGGTGACTGATCGCAGTGTGGCTTGAATAGTTGTACATTCAGAAGTGAGCTTAGCCTTTCCACCTGCTCTGCAGTAGCAGGTTATTTAAAATCGGTCTCCACTCAAACAAAGTGGATGCCCTTCGGTGAACTACAGGTATCTCGTACTCAGCCTGCCCCCTAAAAAATGTGCAAGCACTTCAGCCCCCGCATTTACTGTCAGAGCAGAGACTGTCTTTACTTGCAGTAGCTAGCAGACTTTTCTTTTCTCTTCAGTGGTAGCCACAGCCTGCACTGATGTCTCACATAAACGTGAAAGATCCCAGACAGCGGTGCTGTTTCTCTGTTGGTGAAACTAAAAGCTGTGTCACTGTTTCACGATGCCACATTTGCCATTTTAAAGCACACAAGCAAGCGAGTTTAAGGGGCAGTCGAGTTCCAGTCTATAACAGCAGTTTCTTTTTATAGTGTGCCACTATAAGTGCACACGTTCAGGAGGGAGAAACCAGAGGAGCCAGTGTCCTATTTGCCAGCATCCTTTGGGAGAAGTGGTATGTGTACATGTGTAGACATGGGTGTCTTTCTCTGTGCATCAAGCGAACAGAGACACTGTACATTGTTTTGACAGTTATGACATTTACGGTCAATACAGGCCTGAATATCGCCTTTAAACCAGAACACTATGGGCTGTTGAATTATGTTTGCAGTGAACACTGAATTGGTATTTTGCTGGGTAAAAGGAGAGAGTTAAGAAATCCTCTAAAACAATAGATTGTTTTGTAAGTCATTAAAATGTAAAAAAAAATAAAAATAAAGATATTGTTGGGAAAAAAAACCAATAGATTGTAACTATAAAATCAAGGCCTTTGTTTTTATCTTTATAATTTTCATTTTTATTCATCCATCTATTTTCCTCAGCTTATTCAAGCCAGGGTCATGGGGGGGGGGGGGGGGGGGGGGGGGGTTACTCATCTGCAGATGAGATGAGGCTGACTGAGGAAGGCCAAAACTGTTGATACATATTTTGTTTGATGGTGTTCCTGTATAACTGTACTGAGATACGGAGTCTCCATATTTCACCCTGAACGACTGTGTCCCTTCTCTTTTGATATCTCTCTCTCTTTTCTAACACACACACATACACTGAGCACATCTGTGAGCTACAGTAGCAGCAGATATTGTACTGACAGCAGATGACAGACGGGGTAATGGGGATAGGGAGAGTGCAAGCAAAACACCGCTTTAGAAGTGCTGAGCCTAGGAGATAACCACATCCACATTGGAATAGCAACACATATAAAGCTGCTCTCTCTCTCACACACACACACACACAAACACACAAACACACACACCCAGCACCTGTCATTCTGCCTGCTTTGGTCACAGCAGTTTACACAATAAACAGGTGGTCCGCTTTGCTCTTGGGCACGAGACAGACATAGGGGTGTGGGGGGTTCTGTACAAGCGTTGCAAAGTGACACAACTGTCTTGTTATGCTTGTGTGTGTTTGTTTACACTTAAATAGTCCAAACAAAGTGAAGTGAGGGGAACTGTAAAGAGTTAAATACTTACAAACTTAAGGCAAACACAACTTGTTTTGGCATTGCTATGCCTCATTCCAGTTGTTATCATACAGCCTGTATTTAACCAAAAAACAAAAATAATGTCTTCTACTGTTCTGTAGCTGGTAAACAAATAAACCGAACACTCCTAATACTTCATATACAGTCATGGATATATTCTAGTTCATGGTATAAAACTCAATAATCAGACACATGCTGTTAGAGACTGTATTCATAACGCACACATCAAAGCTGAATCTGCATTTATGAGTTGTTACGTCATCATTGTCTAGCACTGTATCACAGTTTAACAACATAACCCATTTTAACAGGAAAACATTGTAGAACCAGTGTCATTGTGATAGATTACATTAATTCTGTCATTGAATATCTTATAGAAATGAATGGAACATAGAAGCATGGTGTGCAAATGTTTAGTGTTTTTGTCTTTTCAGTCCTTGTATTTTTGGGTATTTTGCTGTATTTTTAACATGTAACACTTGTCTTGTCATCTTGCTGTGCCGTGACTCTTAATGCTGCGTGTAACTTCAAAATTTCACATCTGTCTTACATTGGCTTGCTGATCAGCAAAATATTTTGCATAGACTTAAAGCAAATGAACTTTTTTGAAGAATGGAACATGGATTTAGGCCAGCTAAAATAACTGATTTATATAAAATTGCTTTCCATTCATTTGCTAATGTCTGTCAGGATTATCATCTTTCAAAGGGCAGAGGCAGTTTAGCGTCATTTCTGGTAGTTTGTAGCTGTTTTTCTAACCTGGATGAAAATAAAGCCTGTGTGGGCTTTCAAAACTTTTATTTAAAATTCAACTTAGATCTTCCTGAGCACTGGATTTGAGAGTTAACACAGCTTTAGCTAAGTTGTGTTTTCTAAATGTGCAACCCACTAAGCTTTTAGAGAATTTGCAATGATTAATTACTGCCTGTCATCTAAACTAACATCTCCAGTAGCTCTAATATAAACTGCTTTTTTGTAACATTAGTTTAGGTTTGTTTTCCTTCTTCTTTATGTTCTTCAGTAGCAGAAGATGTCTGATAGTTTCCTATGTGTTCAGTATCTTGCCTGTGAGCAAGAGAATCTCTTTTGGCTCTTTCTTCAAGTAAGACCTCCAAGTATCTGCTGGTCAGCAGAAGGAGGGAATGGGATAGTGACAGGTGCAGCCAACTAAAATAGGAGTGGAGTGGAAGGGGAAGGCCCAGAGCAGGGTTGGTAGAGGTAACGGAGAAAGAAGGAAAGGGATGAAAGGACAGAGAGAATAAAACGGGTGAGAAATGCACATTGAAACAAATAGCTTAGAGAAAATTAGTAAGAATAAAAGAGAAAGCTCTTAATGTTCACAACATTGCGTCCCATCTATTATGAAAGATTTATCTGCAATAGTTTAATGTAGCATAACAGCTTCCCTGCCTTTGTTCTTTGCCTATCTCAGCTAACTTTCATTCTTTATGAGCTATCTGCAAAACCAAGTCATCATTCCACATTAGATATCTCACCTAAAGCAGACACATACATTTACAGCATTGTAATTACTCCTTAGATCACTGCATCAATAGGAAGTTTCTTATTTTTCCTGTCATTTCTCTTCTGACCTGTAATATTTACTCTGCAGTTGTGTAAAAATGGGTTTAATGCTTAGTATCCCACTGTCAGCCAATATGCTTTTCTCTAATGCTGCAAATACAAAAAACAGCTCAGAGGAGGAAGCCTCTCACTTTAGCAGATGGAAACATTTTTTGGTATTTCCAATTCACCTAGGGAGGATTTAAATTTGCTCTAATGTGGTGCTAACTGAAAGGGAAAGAAGCTTCGCATTTAAGTAGATATTGTAATGTGTGCATGACTTTCTCTGAATCTTTTCAATCAGTGTTGAATGACGTTTATGACGTTTCACTATCGAGTGTCATACAAGTATTAACACCGTAATATAGTTAGAGGAGTTATATGTACCATTAGCAGTAAGAGAAAAAGAAAAGAAACTTCTGTTGAGCTGTTTAACGACAAATTGAGATTTGAAAATTTTTCTAAAATTCACACAGTTTTTCAAAGAAGGTACAAAGTAGGATGAGCCAAACCATAATGGATTACTTGCCACAGCTCTTCTGTAGATTTGGCCACTCTCATTTGGTTCTGTGTCTTCATGTAAGTGCACAATGACTCAGATCAGGGCTCTGTGGGGGCTATACCATCTGTTAATAGAGTGTTTTTCTTATTCTTGCTGCTGAAGAAAGTTCTTAATTAATCTGCTTGCAGGTCTGGGGCTGCAGTTTCACATGCTGCAGATTGAGTTTAGGTCAGATGCCTCCTAATGATATTATGCTGTGGAGAAGAATCCCATAAATCCAGATACTTCCAAAAAATGCACTTAAATATTTTTTTAACCCACTTACAGTTAATCCCAGAAAAAAGTGCAACTGATGCTATGACATGGTTTCAGAGGTGTTATGGTAAATTATAGGGTTTTTATCTGGTGAGCACTGTATGCAGCCTAACACAGCTGTCAGACTCGATGATTGATTTCACATCCTCAGCTTTCACAGACCTGAGAAGATATTGGAAAAATAAAGATTTCGTCCTTTTTTAAGTCTAAATTCAAGAGTTTAAAGACATAACTGCTTATACATCAGAATATAAATATACATATTGAATATTTGATTTTATATATAATTTTATATATAGTAACACATACTACATATAATAGTAGTATGTGTTTCTTTAGCACCGATGTGTAAAAATACTACTACAATTTCATTGTAGTATTGTACAAAGTATGAAACTTTGTATAAAAGAATGAGAATAAAGAGTGAAACTTTAAACTTTGAGTGAAATGTGCAATAAAAGTCAGGGAGAACAGGAGAAGGATGTTTGGAAGCTTTAATTTAAGTTAAAACCCTGTGAGTTCTACTACCCCTCTGTTAGACAGCTGTGACGAAGGATGCTGATTGTGCACCTGCATGGTCTCTCCCAGTATTCAAAGGGAAACCCCATCACTATTCTCCCCTCTGGCTTATTGAACTGTTCCTCTCCTCCACCCACATATTGAGTAATGTGCTGTCCCTCACTCTTTTTATGTCTACAGGAATATAATCAATAGCCTGGGGTGTCCTGCATCAGCACAGTTAAATGGGAGCATTGGACAGAAATCTAGAGCCATAAAGAAAGAATGAATATGTTATCTGTTTGCTAATGATTCGATTAAAGGACAGGTTTTCAGTAGCATAGATGTAGCTGTGTAGCATAAAAGGCAGAACTAGTTTGTTGCTGCTGAGCTGCTGATTCTGATGTGAGAAACCACTTGACTCAGTTGGATGAGTGTGTGAGTGTAATTTCTAAATATATAACTAGAATTCAGTATAAAAAGAAGTTTTTTTTTATAAACGTGTCTATAAACCCACTTGTTCCTGTCTCACAGTCCCTTTGTGCTGAATTAAAGCTGATCACCTGCTAGTGGAAAATGGTCAATTTACCAGCAGTTAGAAGTGTAACTTTGTTGCAAGTGTTGACGTCATTGTATCGGACATACCGGTGTAAAGATGTCCCAAATAACCCATAAACTGTTAAATCCCAGATAAACTAGGCCTATATCTTACACTTGGGGACCTGCGGTGTGTCAAAGATGCTGTTGCCCCAGCTGTAATTTAAGAACATCCTCTATAAACAGTCACTGTCCACAAACCAAACAAACCAAACAGTGACGCACCGCCGCGGCCACAGCAATATTTTTCCCAGCTTTGTTCACAGATGTTCTATTACACCTGGTTCCCTGATTGTGGCTAATCTCTTAGTTTAGGAGATCATGAAAGGATTAGAGGGAGCAAATATCACTCACCATTTTGCATCTGTTTGCTTGTTTACTTCCTGTCTGCCGCGGGCACCATGCCTGCTTTTCTGGGGAATCCTTGGCTATCCTCTGTCTGCATGTGCACCATTAGAGGGCCCTAGAGAATATACAAAGGTGTCTGCTTTCACTATCTGTGCTTGTGGCTGTAAATCTCTGGTGCAATACATACTTCTGTTGGTGCTATTAATGCTCACTAGTTGGTTTGTTTGTTTGTCTGTCTACTATTTTCGTTCCGTTTGTCTTAACTTCTCCTTTTAACCTCAAATATCCGCATATCCTGATACTTCAGCTGCCAAGTCCTAACATGGTTTGGCTGTAGCCTTACAAGCAGCATTTGCATGAGGCATTAAATGTGTTTTATGTTTTTATGTGGCTCAGGTATAAGTTCAGTGGGTCAGATGAGTAATAATCATGACATCCTGACTTCCACTCAGTGAATCCTAGCTGTCTTGGTCCCATCAGATATGGTCACAACAGATGAACAAATAATCAGAAGTTGTGGTTGGTGTACAATTAACTGTCAGGTGCACATCTTCCAAATCCTTAAAGCTGCCTCTATTAATAACTGTGTGAGCTAAGCCTGTGGGTTTGTGTGTCAGCTTTTCACGTGGTCAAATTGGAAGTGATTCACACTGTGTGACTTCTGGAAGGACACTGCCCTGTAGCTGCTGATACATTTGACTTAGGAGTATTATAAATGTTGGGGAAAGTTGGTTTCTTATCTTCACTGTGTCACAAATGAC
Organism: Mchenga conophoros; assembly: GCF_057382185.1. Classification (NCBI taxonomy): domain Eukaryota; kingdom Metazoa; phylum Chordata; class Actinopteri; order Cichliformes; family Cichlidae; genus Mchenga; species Mchenga conophoros. Next base: position 34,532,557 of record NC_140539.1, read on the forward strand.
TTTTCCACAGTGTGGCGGGGCTTTGGTGTTTATTCTGTTCCAAAGTCCCAAATATTAGCTAATAATCATCATTAACCACTTTCAAGAACATGTTCACAAAATACTAACGCACAAAAAATAACACAAATTGAAAAACTGATAAAGAAAACAAAAAAAGTATTCTTTCTATACAAACTTTAGTCCTTGCAGTCCTCTAGAAAATCCTGTTTTTTTTTAGATCATGACTGCAGAGGTAGAAGCTGTGTTTGTCTACCATGTGGGGCAGCGGCTGTTGAAATAGATTAGAAGCCAATGAGCAGGACTGCTGTATAATTGTAGGACATACAGTGTGTATGGTTGCCACCTGATCACTCAACAGTAAACCACTTGGTAACTTTAGTCTTTCAGACTCTTATTAGGCCAGCCCTATCTGCTTAATGAGGTTTGAGTATTTGTGCACTGGCCTCAAAACATGATCGCTTTAGACAGTTTAACCCTGACTTAGAGCTGTTTAGACCTTGTAGCCTTATTGTCGTTCTGTAATGCTGGCTTTAGAACAGGTATACTGAGTCGATAAAGATGCATGTCATTGTAGTGCGTGCAGGTACTGGTCTGAATCTCAGCTTGGTGCTGTGTAGGTAGATATTGTTGTTGCACAAGGGAGACAAAAAAAATCTTCCAAATCCAATTTTGTTTCCTGATACTTCTGAGGTTTAAAAGTCAGGTTAAAAAAAACTGTGCGAGCCCTGTGCAGTTTTAGTAACTCTTGACTTGCATTGAGTGCTGTTGCTCATGTCTGCAGTGAAAGAGAGAGGACACATTGCTCCACTTTTCTGAAGTGCAGAGCAGGTAAAGCAAGGAAAGGACAGAGAAGACATTTCTAGGCTGAGGAGATGATAGATGATAGCTCAGCCAAAGGAAGAGGGGTCACTTTTCAGCCAAAGAAATACTCGAGGCCTCTGGGCATAAGAGATGAGTAGATGTTATGAGGTCACAGCTCTGCATCGTTTTCCATTTTCCTGTTATATGCTAAGCTATAAACATAGATCTGCAAAATCCTTTCCTGCCTTTGACCTCGCTTCAAAGGCCCTGCTATTTTTCTAACAGTAAGTCATGACACATTACAGCTGCAGAATCACCAGGGTGAGACAGCGAGCACTTCAAGAAATGAGAAGACAGAATGATACATTACTTGTTAGACGAGAGGGGAGAAAAGTCAGGGATCCGTCCAGAGCTGTAGAGGGGATAGTATTCAGGTTAAATGAAACAGCTGAGAATTTTGAGTGTCAGGTGTGAGGTTCACATGCGAGGGGGTGTTTATTGCTGTATTTACAACAGTCTCTGCAGCGTCCAGGCATTGACGAGGAGCAAACAAATTACTCACTGTTAGCATTCTGCCCATGGAATAGAGGCACATCTAAATATTGTGCCATACCTCACTAAAAGGAGCTGTTTAAATTCTGCTGAAAGCTCATATCCAATTAATCCTTTACACATTCACAATTCAAATTTCTCAATGTGTACATAAGATCTACCTATTTTAGTCATGTTATTGTTGTGGTGATGGATTTAAACTAAGATTGATTTGAAAAGTTGTTATTTATTCATGCAATAGTTTCATAGCTTCAAAGTGCACTAAATTATTGCAGGTTTAGCATTCGCTGTGATAGATTATCTACTTAAAGCAACAGATTTATTAGTGGTAAAGTCATAAAACATACTAAATCAGAGGGTTTTTCTCTAAGTGTACTAGTCATTTTTACTTCAGTCACTGTGTACTCTACAGCAAGTGTCTATTTGAAATGTGCTGTAGACAAGTTTTCCTTTTTTGCACTTCTTGCAGAGAATTTCAGTTCAGTCAATAAAAGGTCAGCATTGTACAACAGAATGCCTGCAATATCAAGTGAAAACATTGTTTTTAATAAAAAAAGAAATACCTAAAAAAACAACCTGGCAAGCACAACTGCAACAAACATGTAAGAGAAAACTGTAGTTGAATAAGTCATGTAAAATGATGCATCCTAAAATTAAAAGAACAGTGAATAAGAAATATCGATAACAGTTTGTTTGTTTGTTTACTGAGTGCAGGATGACCAGGTAGTTCTGCAGTGCACTGCCTCCGTCCTGAAGGAACAGATTAAACTGTGTCTCTCCTGCGAGGGCTTCGGGAACCGTCTCTGCTTCCTTGAAACCACATCCAACGCTCAGGTGAGATTCTGTTACCCATTCCTCCCTTTCCCTTGTGCATCCACTTGCTTGTTTGTTTTTTGAACAACTTTAATTTACCTCTCTATTGTTTATGCATTTGCAGAATGTGCCCCCAGACCTGGCCATATGTTCCTTCATTCTGGAGCAGTCTCTCTCAGTCCGTGCTCTGCAGGAGATGCTGGCCAACACCGTGGAGATGACCGAGGTGGGGGTCATAACTAAAATAATAAAATAATGAAACTAGTAGAGGATATATAGAAATATATTGAGAGGGTGATTCATAAATGTAAGAGATTCATGGAGTGCTAAAAGGAATGCGACTGATGAAAGGCACACTAAAGAAATATACTTAGTTATGAAGATTTTTAAGGTCTCTCTGAATGCAAAAATGTGTATATTCTGGATGCAATTTTACTGCCTCTCTCACTGTCCATCTTACTGTCACCAGACAAAAGTTGTCACATTCAGCTGGAATTGCTAACGTCATTGTGTTTGCAATTTGTTGTGTGCAGTTGTTGAGCATAACTTTTCTGTGTCGTCTCCCACTACTGCCAAACCTATATGGCAAGAAAAACGACAACACTTTTGAAAGTCTGCATATGAAATTGACTCTATTTCCACCATGTCAACAAGAAGTACCCAGCCAAGTTTAACAACAAAATAGATGCAGCAACCCTCTAACAATTTCCAGTCTGTTTTACTTGATGCACAACAGCTAACATTAATACGGATAAATAATTTTTACCTCATACCTTATTGCAAAGTTGGCTGTTTCTAACAGTATATGAATTAAGAAACCGTTGACTACATCGTTCTGTATGTACTTAAAAACATCCTGGTTCAGAACACTTTGTTTCCAGTCTGAGACTGAGAGATCCTCGACATGTCTCTGTTTTAGACAGAGAGAAATAAATTTGCAGTTTATGTGGGTCAGACTGTTTAGTAGCGCGTGCCAGTCCTGTCTTAATATGTAGGTGGTATTTTTCTGCTCCATCACAGATGGAGCTTTCAAAATGAATTTAAAAAGTTCACAGTTGGAGATATTATGAACCAAATTCCTTCAGCCTACATAACCACCATCAATGGACTTATTTTTGGTGTTTATTTTATTATGATTTTGTTACTTGCCATCTGATACCCGCTCCCCTTCCCTTCTTGCTCTTTGCAAAGCAGGCAGTCGATTTGGACAAATGGGTATGTCTGTTAACGTGTGTTATTTCCTGTAATGTGTGTCCCAACCAACCTGGCAACTGTCCTTGTTCCTGTCATGTTGGCAAGTGGGTGTCCTAGTGAATGAAATACGTAGTGCTGTATCATTTACACATCTCGGTTTGTATCAGTTAAGCTCTCACCATAAGTAGGTGATTGTCATGAACACCTGTGTATAGCTTTTAGCAGCTGGTGGAGTTCAAGTCCACTGTCTCTGTGCTGAGCTATTAAAAACAGCACTGTTAAGCATAAAAAAGTAAAGTTTTAGGAAAAGATTAGATTTTTTTTCCACAGTTTTGAAGCAAGAATAGAGCACAGCATTTTTTCTAATAATTAAACTTCAATCTATCCCACAATATGAGACATAGCTACAAGGCATCACTCATTTGCATTTTGTGCAAAACGCAGCCCATTCATCATAATTATTATTTTACCTTGCTTGATGTTGCTCATTTGTTTTAGATCATTGTTCTTTGTGAGTCTTAAAAATTGACCTGTTATGCTTTTCTTTTTCCCCCCCTCATACTTCAGTTGTGGATGCTCATACTAAACATGGCCAAACATTCAAATAATAAGGTCGTATGTAAAGACAGTCCCCGGAAACAGAACACTCAGGATTCTCAGGATCTGGTCTGTCAGAGTTTTTTCTACACTTAGATGTGTATGATGCAAGAGGAGACATCCTTAACATGGTCATGTCAAACAGACACTTCTCGCAAAGAGCACATAAGCCCCATCCACATGCTGTTAAAACCACCCAGACAATCTGAAGAAAGCTGCCTTAAAGGGAGCGCGGCTTTAAAGGTGGAGGAGCTACAACAGTGGGTGAAAAGGGGCTGAACCAAAGCCCTGTGTGAGCCCACTCTAGCAGTCAAACAATAAAAATGAAGAGCTGGAAATGAGCATAACAGGTCCATTTTTATAACACATCCCAGTTCTCCTTTTATTCACAACATGTTATCATATTGATAAAAAAGATTAATTCACTATAAATGTACACACTTGGGTTTACTATCAAGGCATTCTGATCCTTGAAGGTTTTTGTAAGAGAAACTTTTGGTTGTTTTTGGTATTTTTTTCATTTTCAGATGATTACCAGTTAAGTATGCTTTTCACAATTTAACTACAATGGGCCATTTTGATTAGTATACAATCAAAATATCAGTTAGCACATCAAAAAAAACAAAAAAACAGTGTTGAATCTTTGATAAGACAGGTGAATGAAAGCTGATACAGCTGAGGCAATGATCTTAAGCTAGCTTTAAGAGAAACTATTTCAAGCCTTTTATTAGCTGCATTATGACTAGTCTAGACAGTTCCTGCTTCACAGGAGTTGAAAGATGTGGAAGAGCCAGGCTTCCCTACTGATGAACAAGAGGATGAGAATAGAATGGCATGCAGCCCAGCAGAGGTTCCCACCAACATATGTCAGGGATGGATGGAGAAATTGGACACCCCAGAGCTGCGGACAGGCCTAGCTCCTTCTTAACACACGCACTTGGGGATAAGGCCCACAACACAATCGCCAACACAACACCTGTCCTAACTCATCTCAGTGGATTATGGGTGCTAAACCCTTAATAAAGGTTTAGTCTTATCTTCCTGTCAGCACCCCTAAATGTTAAATGTTGCGCTTGTGTTTGAGACTATAACCTATGGTGACTGACATTAGGGTTTAAATAAATAAATTGGGCAGGTCACTATTGGTTAATATAAACTTGTGACTAAACTAGACATATTGTTTACATAAATTGAACACATCTGAAAGACAAGATACATATTATTGATCCTAATAGGATGTGTACTTTGACTGAAAAGTCTATGCACCATATACAGGATCAATGAATTCAACAAAAGTTGCTACATATAATGGACAATATAAAGGACAGGCTTAACTGAATAGAGCTTAAAGATCTTTAGTACATTCATTTTCAGTTATTGAAAGTTTCAACCAGCCTCTAATCTTTTCTTCTGACCTTTGAACCTTTAAAAATGTGTCGTTGTTTCCCCCCATCAGGTCAATGTGTTTGTTAAAGTATACAGTCACTTGTGTTGATTTGGCCTGTTAAGTATTTTTTTTTCTCACCTCAGTCGTCCCAGGGTGGAGGTCACCGCACTTTACTGTATGGTCATGCCATCCTTTTGAGACACCACCACTCAGGCATGGTAAGGCTAGAAATGAGCAAGAAATAAATGTAAACCTGTATAAGATGTCCTCAAATGCTCTAATTGGAGTCATGTCCTCTATAAAAATCTCTCCAGTACCTGAGCTGTTTGACTACATCTCGGTCCCTCACGGACAAGCTGGCCTTCGATGTAGGCTTACAAGAGGATTCCACCGGTAAGGGAAATGCAGCAGAATACATTTTAGGCCTGGTATTATCTCATTATTCTCTGGTGCTATTGTTATTGCCAACATGAAAGCTACTGACAAAAATAGTCAGCAGTTTATATCCACTTTGTTGTTGGGCTACAGGATATAAGCAGTGATTGTGCAGTATCAGCATGTTGTTACCAAACACAAGTTATCTGTTATATTTTTGGAAATAGCTGTTTTTTTCTTACTCTTGTTGAAGGTGAGGCATGTTGGTGGACTATTCATCCAGCTTCTAAACAAAGGTCAGAAGGTGAAAAGGTCAGGGTGGGTGATGACCTCATCCTTGTCAGTGTGTCCTCTGAGAGATACCTGGTACGACTGCTCCTTGTTTTACACAATGATGGAAACATATACACAGTATGTCTTTTTTAATCGTCTTCTTCTCTTCTGTCCCCAGCATCTGTCCTACGCCAGTGGAGATCTCATGGTGGACGCTTCCTTCATGCAGACTCTTTGGAACATGAATCCAATTAGTTCAGGCTGTGAACTAGCTGAGGGTACAAACCTGCTTTAAAAAACTCTGTCTCTTCCCTGTCCCCGTAAAAATAAACATAACACAGAATGGATGTTTGTTCCTTTACACAGGTTATTTAACAGGAGGTCATGTTCTCAGGCTTTTCCATGGCCACATGGACGAATGTCTGGCCATCGCTACACCAGAGGAAGGAGAAGAAAAGCGCAGGTGAGAATATAGGAACGCTAAGTTGCTCTTAGTAGAACAACTTCTTGTTAGTGTGATACCATGTACATACTGTATGTGTGCGCCCACTCTGCCACAGGATGGCTCATTATGAAGGCGGTACTGTGTGCAGTCAGGCTCGATCCCTGTGGAGGCTGGAACCCCTCAGAATCAGGTGATTATCTCCTCAAGGGAGTCATGTGACACACATTAGTTGGTTGAATTGCTGGGTAAGGTAAGAATAAGGAAGAGCAACAAAAATCAAAATATAGTAGTGAATGAAACAGTTTAGTTGGCTTCTTTATAGTTTTTTTCTTTAACTTTGTGCAGTTGGAGTGGTAGCCACATGAAGTGGGGACAGTCTTTTCGTATTCGCCACATCACGACGGGCCGGTACCTGTGTCTTGATGAGGAAAAGGGCCTCTTGGTGGTCGATCCCGAGAAGGCGAACACCAAACTGTCTGCTTTCTGCTTCCGTGCTTCAAAGGTCAACATTTTAATTTGAATTTCTCAGTGCACTTGGATAGTCATAGTTAATATACGTGATTTCTTCTCTCATTGACTTCAGTTTTTTTCTCACGTATTGTCCTTTTCTCCCCCCGAGCAGGAGAAGGTGGAGGTGGCTCAGAAGCGTGATGTTGAGGGGATGGGCATTCCAGAGATTAAGTATGGAGAGTCCATGTGCTTTGTCCAGCATGTGTCTACAGCCCTGTGGCTCACATATGCTGCCCTGGATGCTAAAGCTGCTCGTTTGGGAATGATGAAAAGGAAGGTAATGATCTATCCTGGGAATAAAAGTGAGATACAAACCCAATTCTGAAAAAGTTGTCACACTGTGTAAAAGATAAATAAAAGCATGATAATTAGCAAATATAAAAATATTTCATTCACAGTAGAACACAGAAAACATGTCAAATGTCTAGTTATTTTAAGAACAATATGAGCTCATTTTGAATTTGATGATAACAGCACACCTCAAAAGATTTGGCAGATGGAAAACAAAAGGTTGGAAAAGTAATTACTTTGAAAAAGAAACAGCTAAATTAACATTTTGCAACTGATGTTAACTGACAACAGGTCAAAGAGCATCTTAGAGAGATACAGAATGACCAATCTGCAAAAAAACGTTCCTAAACTTAAAATTGTGAATATATTGAATGTTTCATCATCCTCAGCACAGAATAGAATCTAAAGAATAGAATAGCCATTTATTGTCATTGTAAATGTGCAATGAAATTGTGAGTGCTCCACACCAACTGTTGTGAGCCTAGAGGTGTGGGACCTGATTGACCTGAGGCGTCTAGAGGGTAGTGATGTCAAACATGTGGAGTGCGGGGTGCAAGGGGTCACCTGTGATGGCCCTGGTTTTCCTGAGACAGGAGGATCTAGCAATGGCCTCCAGGGGTGGGAGAGGGCAGCCAATGATTTTTTGGGCAGTGCTAATTACCCCCTGGGCTGCCTTCCTGTTCTCAGTTGTGGTCGTTGCATACCAAACACCCAGTACATAATATCATCAAAAGATCCCAAGAATTTGGAGAAATCTGTGCACACTGGATAAAACCAAAAATCAGTATTGGATGACTGTTTTGTTTGGGCCCTTGGGCAGCACAGCATTAAAACAGACATGATTCTGCCATAGAAATCAGTGCATAGGCTCAGCTCAGGAACATTTCCAGAAATCAGGTTAAAGATCTATTATACGAAGAAGAAGCCACATGTGAACATGATCCAAAAACACTTCCATCTTCTCTGGGCCATTTAAAATGGACTGGGGTAAAGTGGTAGACTATTCTGTGGACGAATCAAAAGTGAAAATTCTTGTAAAACCTGGATTCCACATCTGGATTAATTTGGCTTGTGGAAGATCTTTCTTGTTATCACCACACAGTTAGAAAGGCTGGATCTTTGATGATATGGAGCTACTTTACTGCATATTCACAGCTTGTAATCTGGAAAAGCACCATCAATGCGGAAGAGTCCGGGTGCTGGCTTGCCAGCAGTCCAGACATTTGTCAGATTTTAGTATTGTTTACCTGCATCTGTGTGCTTTAATGTTTAATGTGAAAATAAGTAAATATTGATAATGGCAAACCTTTTTAAGGTTCTTAAATCTTTTTTCCTACATAAGTACCACCAATGGAAAATAATGTTTCCAGGTTATTCTGCACCAAGAGGGCCATATGGACGATGCCTTGACTGTGTCCCGCTCTCAGACTGAAGAGTCACAGGCTGCTCGAATGATTTACAGCACCACAGGCCTCTTCAGGCAGTTCATCAAGTAAGTTTATATGTTTTCAAAATGTGGATGAGTGGAAACTCTTTTTTGCAGCAGGATGCAGTCATATAAACCTATTATTAAATTTTATTTGTTCTTTCAGTGGATTGGACTCCCTCAGTGGGAAGAACAAGTCACCAGGGACAGGATCACTTCCTCTGGAGTCGGTCATCCTCTCTCTTCAGGATCTCATCTTCTACTTTCGCCCACCTGAGGAGGAACTGGAACACGAAGAGAAACAGACCAAGCTCCGCTCTCTCCGCAACCGGCAGAACCTCTTCCAGGAGGAGGTAATCAGCATGCTGCCATCCAAACCTCTTGCTCTATGAGTGCAAGAAATAATTTCAGTGTTATATTCAGAATAAAGGGGAATATTATTTTTTATTCAAAATAAGTTTAAATGGATGTGAACGTGACCTAAACTCTCAGGTTATTATTATGAATCCTGATGTTTTTGTTTTTGTTTTCAACCCCAGGGAATGATAACCATTGTGCTGGAGTGCATTGACCGCCTGAACGTATACAACACTGCTGCCCACTTTTCTGAATTTGCGGGAGAGGAGGCTGCTGAGTCCTGGAAGGAGATTGTCAACCTCCTTTATGAGCTGCTGGGTACGACCTCTGAAAACACAAACCGCAAATTACATGTGGTCTCTGCTGAATAAAGAAAAAATGATTTGTCTCTGTGTCTCCACTGCACAGCTTCTCTGATCAGGGGTAACCGATCAAATTGTGCATTGTTCTGTGACAATCTCGACTGGTTGGTCAGCAAGCTGGACCGTCTGGAGGCCTCCTCAGGTTTGAAATGCACCTTACTCATTCAGTCATACATCCACCACCCACAAATTACAAGTGTTTCGACTAATTGGCTTGGCAGGATCTACTGTTTATAATTGGCACAGCTTAATGCATTAAGCCCTAGGGTGTTGTTTGTTATTTCCACTTAGAAAATCCTCAGATTAATAACACCTTCGATACAGTACAATATAACTGAAATACACAAGTCTCCTTACATTCAGTACATCCAGTCTAGATCAGGAGTTGGTTAAAAATTCACAACAACAGTTGCATCAAGTTGCTTTATTTATCTCTGCCAGCCAGCAGCTGGCCTGAAGACTGTATATTATTTAAATATTACCAGTATGTGAACCCTTTTCCTTGTTTTTAGGTATTCTTGAGGTGCTGTACTGTGTCTTAATTGAAAGCCCCGAGGTTCTGAACATCATCCAGGAGAACCACATCAAATCCATCATCTCTCTCTTGGACAAACATGGAAGGAACCATAAGGTAGGCTATATTTCACTGCCAGGAACTGAAAGGGAAAATAAATTAGCTCCATATGATATGCACTCATATTTGAATATTTTCCCATTAACACGTTAAATCTGTTTTGCTGTTGTTTCTTGTCAGGATTTGCAGATGTAATCAAAATATGCAAGATTTAGATGCATGTCTGTAGACACACAGACACGACATCCTTTCTCAGTGTGCACTTTTTGAAATTAGTGTGTGCATGAAGGACTGCCTGTTTGCTTGATTTTACATCAGTGCTAAAGTGCTTTGGAGACACTAGTTTATCTCCTCTTACCAGTATCTCCTGTGGAGGAGGTATTGGTGGGCTATCACATCATCACATCAGTTATGGATCTATAAACTGGTAAAGAAAAAAAAGTAGAAGAGAAAGCAAAGACAAAATCCAGGCAAATATATTTTTGCCTGTTGGTGGTAGCTAGCTGGTGTCTGTCTCTCTCCTGTCATGGGCAGCAGTTCTTCTGTTTATCTCATAATGTAAAGACAGTCCTAAATGTCTGAATGAATCTGACTCATAAAAATCCTTTTTGTTCGTGCTGTTCTGTTTTTAGTAATCTTAACCAGCGGATAATCCAGTGATAATTAAGTTAATAAAAGTGTTTATGCTTCTACCTTTAGGTGCTGGATGTCTTGCGCTCTCTTTGTGTGTGTAACGGTGTAGCTGTGAGGTCCAACCAGAACCTCATCACTGAAAATCTACTTCCAGGTCGTGACCTCTTGCTACAGACCAGCATTGTAAACTATGTCACCAGGTACTTGAACTACTGTTGTTTTCAAAATCTGAATCAGGGAAACTTCATTAATCCCAGAGGGAAACTGAGTTATCATAGCAGCATAAATACAACAGACAACAAAGGAATAGCATAAAAAGAAGTGTAGAAATAGAGATACAATTAGATAAATATAAATATAAAAGGACACAAGTATTAACACTAATGTTTCTGGGATATTGCAGAAATTAAAGGTGCACAAGTGTCCAAATATACATTGTTTTGCAATATTTCCACGTTGTTAGTTTTTAGTTATTTCCCCTTGTTGTCTATAAAAGTTAATGCTAATGTACTTTCTCCTCTGTACTCAGTGTAAGGCCCAACATCTTCTTGGGTACATGTGAGGGGTCAACACAGTATAAGAAGTGGTACTATGAGGTGATGGTAGACCATGTGGAAGCCTTTGTGACAGCACAGGCGAGTCACCTGCGGGTAGGCTGGGCTTTGACTGAAGGTTATAGCCCCTATCCTGGAGGAGGAGAAGGCTGGGGTGGTAATGGTGTGGGAGATGACCTCTACTCATATGGCTTTGATGGACTGCATCTGTGGTCAGGTAAGATTTCCTTAAATTCTTTAAAAGAAGATTTACAATCTCTTGTAACCAATACAACCTCTTTACTACCTGCTCTACTGTTCAGGTACTGTGGCCCGCCAGGTGGCTTCGCCCAGTGCACATACACTGGCTGCCGATGATGTTGTAAGCTGCTGTCTGGATCTCAGTGTGCCCAGTATCTCCTTCCGTATTAATGGCCACCCAGTTCAGGGAATGTTTGAAAACTTTAATGTTGATGGCCTCTTCTTTCCTGTTATTAGCTTTTCTGCTGGGGTCAAGTAAGTTTAACATACAAATAAAGCGTAATCCTCTGTTTCACTATTTACTTGTATTTTGTTGATTAATGTAACTGATAAACAGTAAATTCATGTGATACATGTTGATGCAATGCAATTATGCAAGCAGAAGCTAATTTAATGGTTTTTCATGAGTTTGTCACCTTTTAAATTGTAATTTAATTTCAATTATTGGACTATTGGTGTAATAATATACAATGGGGAAGTAACAAAAGAATTATTATTGCATTATATTTCAGAATTTCTCCAGTTTTATATTTTTAATAATTATTATTTTTCTTTTATTTCTTTAGATTATTGTCTAATCTCCCAAATAATAGCTTTAAAATCTTCAGAGTCCTGTCACTTAAAAGCTCTTACAGGATTTGTCTGTAATAAATCTTTAGAGTGCTGAGATGGGGCTTATGCATCATTGACTGATGAGTACAAGAAGGGAAACAGGCTCAGGAACTGGCACAGAAATAAAATCATTTTTTTCTGTATTATGAGTTTTCTAAAGATCAATGAACCATTGTCATAAAGGAGTTTAGTAGTATATAAACCTCTGTCGTATAGATAAAGACTTGGACTCACTTGGTTTTTGTCTCCTTAGGGCTCGGTTCCTCCTCGGTGGTCGCCATGGGGACTTTAAATTCATGCCCCCGCCTGGTTATGCGCCATGCTACGAGGCTTTGTTGCCTAGAGAGAGGATGCGTCTTGAACATATCAAGGAGTACAAGCATGACTTTAATGGTGTGCGCAATCTTCTGGGTCCTACTCTGTCCCTCACTCACACATCTTTCACCCCCTGCCCTGTGGACACAATTCAGGTAAAATCCCCTCAGCTAAAATCAGTATTCGATGTCTTTGTTTCTTTTCGTTTTCTGACTTTCCTTTAATTTATAGATTGTCTTGCCACCCCACTTGGAACGTATCCGAGAAAAACTGGCAGAGAATATTCACGAACTCTGGGCTATCACTCGTATTGAGCAGGGCTGGACCTATGGGATTGTGAGTATGGTGTCAGCACTGCAGAACAGATGCAACTATACGAGATTAGTGGTTTGACAACATCAGCTTTAAGTGGTTTGGAGCTTTTAACTGTTAAAAGTTAATATGACTGTTAGAAATGCTTCAAAATGCTTTACACAAGCAAAAAAAAGCATGAACTAACATATACATATATAAATTTACACACATTTATAAACTGTGGGTAAAAAAACTATGATTTTTCCCTCCAGTTTAGGGATGACAACAAGAAACTCCACCCCTGTCTGGTGGACTTCCAAAGTCTGCCTGAACCAGAGAAGAACTACAATCTGCAGATGTCTGCTGAGACGCTCAAGTGAGTAGCAGGTTAGATTTGAGAGATTTAAAGGTCAGAGGAAAACGCTTATGTCCCATTATTGGTGAACTTGTGTCTTTACTTTATTATCCCGCAGGACTCTCCTAGCACTGGGTTGCCATGTTGGTATGGGTGATGAGAAAGCGGAGGAGAATCTAAAGAAAATCAAGCTTCCCAAGACGTATGAAAACAAAAGATATTTCTTATTGTTTTGTCATAATTTTATACTTTAACTATGCAGATCTAAATGTAACCATATCTTTCTGTTAGCTATGTGATGAGCAACGGATACAAGCCTGCCCCGCTTGATCTCAGCCATGTCAAGCTGACACCAAACCAGAATCAGCTTGTAGAAAAACTGGCAGAAAATGGGCATAATGTTTGGGCGAGGGACCGAGTACGGCAAGGATGGACCTACAGCATTGTCCAGGTGATGATTTCCCAATCCTTAGTGGATCTTTTATTTATTGGTGGATTGTCTGTCTTAAAGTACACAATCAATCACTTACAATCACATGCATTGTATATTTTTTTCTTTTCTATATAAAGCTGCATTTTTTACACTTTTCAGGACATTGTTAATAAGCGTAACCCTCGTCTGGTACCTTACAACCTGCTGGATGAGAGAACTAAGAAAACCAACCGAGACAGCGTTAACAACGCTGTCCGTACACTCATTGGCTATGGCTACAACATTGAGCCTCCAGATCAGGAGAGCAGTAAGTAATCTTTCCTCATGTGTTCGCTAATTAAATGCACAGTATCTTTTTTACACCACCTTTTTTGTCTTTCTTATTCTTATCTGTCATGTTTTCCCTCTTTCACTGCAGCTGGCCATGGCCTTGAGAACACCCGTGGGGACAAGGTGCGAATCTTCAGGGCAGAGAAGTCGTATGCTGTCACCCAAGGAAAGTGGTACTTTGAGTTTGAGGCAGTCTCAACAGGGGAGATGAGAGTGGGCTGGGCACGTCCTAATGTCCACTCTGACACTGAACTGGGAGCAGATGAATTGGCCTACGTCTTTAATGGCAATAAGGTTAGTCACTAGGGTAACATTAAAAATCGAATTTAGACTTGTTAACTTGGTCTATAAAAAATTATATTGTGTAAATGTTTTCTAAATCATTCACATCTTTTTGAATGGGTGACGTGGATCTCAAACTATTAGAAATATTGAATTTTGAGGAGGGAAGTTCTTTAAGTTGTAGGAATAGAAAATATCACACTGTCTTTATTATTTTTGTATAGCTAGGAGAAGGTTGAGGTTTCGTAAACCTGAGGCAAGATGTATTAGTCAGTAGCTAAAAAAGGTTACTGTAGCACACTGTAGCTGGTGGAAATGATGTCTCTGTTTTTGTGGAAATAGGTAATATTTTATTTGTTGTAACCTCTTCCAGGCCCAGCGATGGCATATTGGCAATGAACCATTTGGCCGCCAGTGGCAGTCTGGTGATGTCGTTGGCTGTATGATAGACCTGACTGAGATGAACATCATGTTCACACTCAATGGAGAAATGTTGATCAGTGACTCAGGCTCAGAGATGGCTTTCAAAGATATTGAAATTGGGGATGGTGAGAACTGTTTTTTTTATAGAACCAGCATTAGCACCAATAACTAAAAGTTACTGGTGCCAGTTTGCATTATAAGCAGCAGCTTGAAAAAACTATTAACTAATTCCTTCCCTTTCATGCTACCCATCAGGTTTTATTCCAGTGTGTACCCTGGGTCTATCTCAGGTTGGAAGGATTAATCTTGGTCAAGATGTCAGCAGCCTGCGCTATTTTGCCATTTGTGGCCTGCAGGAAGGATTTGAACCTTTTGCCATCAATATGAAGCGAGACATCACCATGTGGTTCAGTAAAAGTTTGCCCCAGTTTGGGCCTGTGCCTGCTGATCACAACCATATTGAGGTAACTATTCAGAGACATGTGTAAAGTTTAATAAAGTTAGAACTTCAAAATGAGTGATTTCTGTATTTTTGTCTCCTAGGTCTCCCGTGTTGACGGGACCGTGGACAGCGCCCCCTGTCTGAAGCTGACGCACAAGACGTTTGGGTCGCAGAATGCCAACACTGATATGATGTTCCTTAGACTCAGCATGCCTGTGCAGTTCCATGAGACCTTTAAGATCCCGGCAGGTACCACCCCTCTCACCCGTGCCCTTACTATACCTGAGGAGGAAGTCGCAGTGGTAGAACCTGACTCAGAGTTTGAAGTTTTGAAAAAGTCTGCCAGTCGCAAGGAGCAGGAAGAGGACAAGAAGGACCCCTCTGTGCCTAAGGAGATCTCCGTGGAAAATGAGAAGGACACAATGTCAGAAAAGGGAAAGAAAAAAGGGTACGTTTGTCAGTTTGTCACTGCAAAATAATGAAACTCTTCTGGACTGTTATGGTTGCTGGTTTAATATAAATTAAACAGAACAATCTCAATCACCTTCTGTTTTATTATATTTATTTGTTTTGTTTGATTTTACGAATATTTGTGCTACATACCAATAACTGAAGTTGTGATATTTGGCTTGTTCTTTTAGAATGAAATCCACTGAAACTGTAAAGCAGTTAGAAGCCTTTAAAAAACACTAATTCCAAATGTTATTTATCTTCCGTGGACAACAGATTTTTCTCCAAAGCCAAGAAGGCAGCCATGACACCTCTTGCCCCTCCTCCTGCTCCTCCAACGGTGCCACGTTTGGTGGAAGACGTGGTCCCTGATGACAGAGATGATCCTGAGATCATCCAAAATACCACCACTGTGAGATTCACGTTATTATTTGCTACAGTTACACATATTATTACCTGAGATTTTGTCAATTTGAATGATGGCTTTAAGTTTTCATGTAATCTGTAGATAATAAAATAATATGATTTCTTCTTTTTTCCCCCGTCTTTAGTATTACTACTCTGTGAGGATCTTTGCTGGGCAGGAGCCGTCTGGTGTTTGGGTTGGCTGGGTCACTCCTGATTACCACATGTATGATCAAAACTTTGACCTCTCCAAGGTCCGCAGTGTCACTGTCACAGTGGGAGATGACAGAGGCAACATACATGACAGGTTAGTTTTTTTCGTGCATAAATTTTTATTATTGCTGGCCAATCATTGAGGAAAACTTATAAATATATTTTTTATGTATTATTTATTTAATCTTAATTTAATCTAATGACATTTAGGCTAGATTTGTTTATTTAAATGCTGTGGAAGTAAAGACAAACAACACAAAGAAATTACAAATTAAATATGCCTTCATATTAATTTGGCATTGCACCTAAATGAATCAAGCTTATTTCCAGCTCCATATTTTTGTTCTGGGACTTCATTAGAGCAGCTTTATATGCTTTACAGTGAAAAAAAAATTATGGATCTTACTTACTTTGAGATGCAGCCTCTCAGTTCATTATCTGTTTAAGCTCGTGTCTATTTAAGACCCCCTCATGCTAATTGCCCACTTTTCCTCGCCTGGCTGCTGCAAAAAGTCAATTTCTTATTCAAAGGAGCTTGCAAAGAAAAGCGTCTGGACTTCTTTAAGTTGCTTGAAGACATTTCACCTCTCATCCGAGAAGCTTCTTCAGTTCTAAGGTCAAATGGTGGAGAGTCCCAGATATAAACCTAGTGGGAGTTTCCCCCCACAGAGGGACAAAAGGACCCCCTGATGATCCTCTAATCGCCTGAGCCAAGGTGTGAAACTGAAGGACAGACGCAACAACATTGTCATCCCCTATGTAGCCGGTGTATCAGAAAAACTCAGGAGGGTTTTCTCCAAGCATGACATCCCGGTGCATTTCAGACCCAGCAACACGCTCAGACAAAAACTGGTTCACCCGAAAGACAAAACGCCAAAACACAGACTTAACAATGTGGTGTATGCTGTACAGTGCAGCGAGGAATGCCCAGACCTCTACATTGGAGAAACCAAACAGCCACTTCACAAGCGCATGGCACAACATAGAAGAGCCACCTCCACAGGACAAGACTCAGCAGTCCATCTGCATCTTAAGGATAAAGGACACTCTTTCGAGGATGCCAATGTTCACATTTTGGACGGAGAGGACAGATGGTTTGAAAGAGGAGTGAAAGAAGCCATCTATGTCCACTGTGAGCGACCATCTTTGAACAGAGGCGGTGGTTTACGACACCAACTCTCTGCCATCTATAATCCAGTTTTGAGATCCCTTCCCAGACGCCTTAACGCCCACTCACATCCTGGGCCATCTGACCTCAGGAATTCGCATGATAAGGTGGGGCCAGGTTTCACAATGAACTCACCCGAAACTCTGGCTGATTGGGACCCACACCCAGTTTCACACCTTGGCTCAGGCGATTAGAGGATCATCAGGGGGTCCTTTTGTCCCTCTGTGGGGGGAAACTCCCACTAGGTTTATATCTGGGACTCTCCACCATTTGACCTTAGAACTGAAGAAGCTTCACGGATGAGAGGTGAAACGTCTTCAAGCAACTTAAAGAAGTCCAGACGCTTTTCTTTGCAAGCTCCTTTGACTACGATGACCTGGATGACTGAGAACCTTCACAGACAATTTCTTATTCTTAAAAAACTCATATTTTGTAGAAAATACAATCATCAGGTTACTTTTACATATGCTGAACTCATTATTTGAAGCTCTATTCATATTCACAGTGTATGACAGAAAATAAAATAAAGAAAATACAATTCAAAGTTAGTTAGGGTTCTATTTTGCTTACATCTACTTCTTTTTTTTGGTTTGTTAGTTACTGTAAAGAATTTGGATCAGCTGCAGTATTTCAATTGAGACAGATGAGTTTAACTGGAGTGAGTTTCATTACAGCCGTGTTTCTTGCTCATTCTTTGCAGCATGAAGCACAGTAATTGTTACATGGTGTGGGGAGGGGACCTGGTCAGCAATCAACAGACCCGCTTTAGCCAGGAGGACATGGTGATTGGCTGCCTTGTTGATCTGGCAACAGGTCTAATGACTTTTACGGCAAATGGAAAGGAGATTAATACTTTCTACCAGGTAAGGGAAAGTCAAATAGATTTATCTGTGTTTTTTATTCTTTGCTTTAAATGTATCCTGATGAGCTATGTGACAACGCTATGTTCTGTCAGGTGGAGCCGAACACCAAACTCTTCCCTGCAGTTTTCGTTCAGCCGTTCAGTCAGAACATGGTGCAGCTAGAGTTGGGCAAACTCAAGGTCAGATGGAACGGTTTTCACTCTCTTTTGCAGCTGCCTTTTCTTAAAGTGTCACCAATTTAGAAATGTATGGTAATGTAAGTCAGACCCACGTTGGTGGTCTTTGGGAGTGGAGCACGGTCCAATCTTGCATTGCAATTCTCCTACTTATCTCTTTTAATATTGGACCAGATGTTGTCCATCATTTATTAATGATGATGTTTGGTGTTTTTAATAAAATGAACCACTATTTTTTTTACCTGTACCTTCACATCTGAATTTCTGTATTTTTCAAATCTAGTTGAATTTATTTTTTCCTTCAAATGACAGTAAGCTCACCTCTACTGTATCTCTCATATCAGAACATCATGCCTATCTCAGCTGCGATGTTCCACAGTGAACGTAACAATCCAGTCCCTCAGTGCCCCCCGAGGCTGGATGTCCAGATGCTGACTCCAGTTATCTGGAGTCGTATGCCAAATCACTTCCTCAAACCAGAGACGGGCAAAGTAAATGAGCGGTTAGGCTGGATGGTGGAGTGTGTTGAACCTCTCATCATGATGGCACTGCACATCCCAGAGGAGAACAGGTCAGAAACAGAATGTCGATGCAGAAAACTCTTAAGTTTAGAGTTTTCATATAGCATTTATGACATTCCTGCTATAAATAATTGAGATAGCAGCAGATCAGCAATCCCTACATCTTTTAACTTTATCATTGCAAATGTCAGTTATATGTTATACCCGATGTATTTAGAGATGTCAGAGGAAGAAGCTATTTTCTTTTTTCCACATTAAGAGAGCTGAAAACCAAAAAATACATTTTTTTTATCATGAGAGTGTGATTTAAGAAAGGGAAGGTAAATATATAGAGCGATTAACATATAGTTATTACAAAAGATTTGTCATGATCATATAATGCATACAATGCAATGAAGTTGACTTTTTTTTTCCACAGATGTATTGATATCCTGGAGCTGTCAGAGCGTCAGGATCTGATGAAGTTCCACTATCATACACTCATGCTCTACTGTGCTGTGTGCGCACTTGGGAACAACCGAGTGGCTCATGCATTATGCAGTCATGTGGATGAATCCCAGCTTTTCTATGCTATTGAGAACACCTACCTACCTGGACCTCTTCGCAGCGGCTTCTATGATCTGCTTATCAGCATTCATCTGGAATCAGCAAAACGGGCACGCTTGGGAACCAACAGGGAATTCATTGTTCCCATGACCGAAGAGACCCTCAGCATCAAGCTCTATCCTGATGCAATAAAAGCCCACTCCTTACCTGGTGTTGGTCTCACTACCTGCTTACGGCCAAAGCTGCATTTCTCATCCATCAACTTTGTTGGCACAGACCCTGATTTGTACACCATTAGTCCTGTCTTTCCTCTACAGGTAAGAAACAGGAGACAAGGTGCATTAAACCAAAAATCTTAAATGTTTTCTGCCTTTACTTACTTGTTATTTTGCTTCTGTAGGAGCTGAAAACAAAGGCGATTAACATGTTACGAGAGGCTGTGCTGGATGGTAGCCAGGCCATGCGGGATCCAGTAGGAGGCAGTGTAGAGTTCCACTTTGTCCCAATCTTGAAGCTAATCAGTACACTGCTTATTATGGGCATCTTCAATGATGATGACACCAAGCACATTCTCAAGATGATCGATCCCAATGTTTTCAGTGGAAAGGAAGGGGAGGAAGCTGAAGAGGGTGGAGCTGCTGAAGGAGAAATTGAGGAAAAGAAGGAGGAGGAATCGGAAGAAGC
Source organism: Mchenga conophoros (assembly GCF_057382185.1). Taxonomy (NCBI): domain Eukaryota; kingdom Metazoa; phylum Chordata; class Actinopteri; order Cichliformes; family Cichlidae; genus Mchenga; species Mchenga conophoros. The sequence continues at coordinate 34,552,453 of NC_140539.1, forward strand.
AGCCGAAGACGAGCTTGAGGATGAAGGGGTTGGGGATGAGGAAGAGGAGGAGCTAAAAGAGCTGGAGAAACGAGAGGGTGGGGAGGAAGAGGCTGAGCCCAAGGAAGAAGGAGAAGAGGAGGAAAAGGACAAAGAAGAGGCTAAGAGAGGAAAGGTAGATGGAGAGAAAGCAGAGGAAGAGAAGGAGTCAGAGGCAGTGGAAGCAGAAGCACAGGAGGAAGACGAGGGTCTGGAGGAAGGACTGCTACAGATGACGCTGCCAGAGTCTGTCAAACTGCAGGTCATTGTGATGTTTAAACTATGACTGCTTTACAGTTTCACAACTGATGTGGATAATTGTGTCAGAGGATCTCATATCATAAATTGTTTTGTTTTTTTAAATTATTAGCATTAGAACTTATGTTCCTGTCTCACCTTGCTCTTTCAGATGTGCACACTCCTGCAGTACTTCTGCGATTGCGAGCTGAGACACAGGGTGGAAGCCATTGTAGCATTCTCAGACCAGTTTGTCCATGATGTTAAGAGCAATCAACGTGTCCGTTACAACCAGCTAATGAGAGCCTTCACCATGTCAGCTGCTGAGACTGCACGCAAGACCCGGGAGTTCCGCTCGCCTCCACAGGACCAGGTAATAACTAATATTATCACACTAAACAAATGTCTCATAGGCTCCAGGTTTGAATTCATTTAGATGGTATTTCTTAGTTGATATTCATCTTTGAAAAGTAAAAACTTACACTGAGAACAGTGTAACTTAACAGTTTATCATCAGATCTAAGGATTTAAAGATTAATTATAATGATTAAGTACAAACCATGTACTTGATGACTTAATTATTAGTTCTTGAGATCTGATGATAAACTGTTAAGTTTCCCATATGCTGTTCAGACGACAACAAAACGAACCATATTTATAGCAAAAGACACACAAAATATCCTGATATAGCTGCTATAATGTGCTCTCTGTTAAGGTTCTTATGCTAACGAACTTCAAACACTTGGAGGATGAAGATTCTCCAGTTCCCGAGGACGTGCGGGAAACACTGGCAGAATTCCACAATGACCTCTTGCTTCACTGTGGTGAGCATTTTTGTGTAATTATGAATTTCTTCAGGTGTGAAAAGCTGTTTATGGGTGTTTAATGCTGTTGTCACATTTTTACCATAGGTATACATATTGAGGAGGAACCAGAGGAGGAGGAGGTGGACACTTCACTGAGGGGCAGACTTGTTAGTCTGGTAGACAAGGTTAAAAGCCTCCGTAAGAAGAAGGAGGAGGAGGAAAAGCCAGAGGTGGAGGAAGAAGCAAAACCCAGTAAGATTAACACTTAGATTACCTGTGAAACAGTTGAAGGACCCGATCTGCATTTTCTTTTTAGCTTTAGGGTAAGAGTTAAATTGAGTTTATAACACGCTCTTCCTTCATTTCACCCAGGCACCCTTCAGGAGCTGATCTCCCACACCATGATCCACTGGGCTCAGGAGTCTTTTGTTCAGAACCCTGAGCTGGTGCGACTGATGTTCAGCCTTCTACACCGACTGTACGACGGTCTTGGCGAGCTGATCCGAGCACTGCCCAAAGCATATGCCATCAATGCCGTGTCCGTTCAGGACACCATGGAACTACTTGAGTGTTTGGGACAGATCCGATCACTGCTCATCGTCCAGATGGGTCCTGAAGAGGAGCGGCTTATGATCCAGAGCATTGGGTTAGTGTGGGGGATAAATAGTGTATACTTTGGAATTTAGAGTTAGTTTGTTACATTTTGAGTTATAATAATAGAACATGTGATGTTATTTTATTAAGTAATGTAACACTGATGTATGGCTTCTGTTTTTTTTTTTCAGAAATATCATGAATAACAAGGTGTTCTACCAACACCCCAATCTGATGAGAGCTCTGGGTATGCATGAGACTGTGATGGAAGTGATGGTCAACGTGTTAGGTGGAGGAGGAGATTCGAAGGTAACTGTGATTTCTTCAAGCCTTTCACTTTCCAGGCCTGCAATTTATAACACAGCACACATCAGACATTATGCATCTGAGAAAAATGTTTGTTTTTTTCTTGCCCAGGAGATTCGATTCCCCCAAATGGTGACCAGCTGCTGTCGTTTCCTGTGTTACTTCTGCCGTATCAGCCGACAGAACCAGCGTTCTATGTTTGACCATCTGAGCTACCTGTTGCAGAACAGCGGTATCGGCTTGGGTGAGTCCCCTGTTACACTGTTTACTGTACTCTGTGTATGGCTTATTATGGACAGATTTTATTTTTAAATCTTTTTTATTTTGAATAATCATGAAACAATTATAATAAAATTTAATTCACTGAAGCATGCAGGTAAGACGTTTCTAAATGAGTTTTAATGTGCTGGGATCTTTATACCAGGTGATGAATGAATAAACTCACTGATTATATCCCTATGTAGGCATGCGTGGATCCACACCCCTGGATGTGGCTGCAGCCTCCTGTATTGACAATAACGAGCTGGCCTTGGCTTTACAAGAGCAGGAACTGGAAATGGTTAGAGAGAAAATTTTTTTTAAAAAAAGGCTATAGTGGAACTGTTATCTGATAATCTCTCCTTTTGGTACTCACACGAGGTAGGTGGTGACATACTTGGCAGGCTGTGGACTGCAGATGTGTCCAATGCTCTTGTCTAAGGGCTACCCTGACATTGGCTGGAATCCTTGTGGCGGCGAGAGATACCTGGATTTCCTCCGCTTTGCTGTCTTCGTTAATGGTTGGCTTTGATTATTTTATAATGATGAGATTTGTAAGTAGTCGCCACTAATATTTACCTCCTCCTACAACCTACTCCCCTTAGGAGAAAGCGTGGAAGAGAATGCCACCGTTGTGGTGCGTCTGCTCATCCGTCGCCCTGAGTGCTTTGGCCCAGCCCTGAGAGGAGAGGGTGGTAATGGCCTGCTGGCTGCAATGGAGGAGGCCATCAAGATATCAGAGGATCCGGCAAGAGATGGGCCCACTGTTAAGAAAGACAGGCGCTTCATGTAAGGGCTGGCGCAGTGGCAGTGAATTCGATTTTTGTTGACAAAATAACACCAACTAACAGCTTAGACAAATCACTGTGTAGTTTCACAGCAGCACAACAAATTTTCTTATAGAAAATAACATTATCTGGATTGGCAGGTTTGGTGGTGAGGAACAGCACGAGGAGAACCGTGTGCATCTGGGAAATGCCATCATGTCCTTTTACTCGGCTCTCATTGATCTGCTGGGTCGCTGTGCCCCAGAGATGCATGTAAGTAGAGCAGCTTTTAACATATTTCTATCCCTCAAACCTCCAGGAAGAGTGGATCTGTGGGTGTTTGATTTGTAGGAGTTAGTTTCATATAGCACAATTTATTTATTTTTTTTATTTGTAGCTGATCCAAGCGGGTAAGGGTGAAGCTCTAAGAATCAGGGCCATCCTGAGGTCTCTGGTGCCTATAGAGGACCTGGTTGGAGTAATCAGCTTACCTGTGCAGATTCCAGCATATGGCAAAGGTTGGATAAAAAGTTATGCTGATACAGGGATGTTTTGTAATAATTTAAAAAATGTGGCGCCCTACTTCATAAGGTTTTTTTTCCTATCTAACCACAGATGGCCAGATTATTGAGCCCAAGATGTCTGCCAGTTTTGTGCCAGACCACAAGGCCTCCATGGTGCTCTTCCTCGACAGAGTGTACGGTATTGATAACCAGGACTTCCTGCTTCATGTGCTTGAGGTTGGCTTCTTGCCTGACATGAGAGCTGCAGCTTCTCTGGATACGGTGAGAAAAAAAAGGCACAGACCTAACAGATAAAATTTCCTTCTGTAAATTCTAGATTTCAGTACAAAGTCTGCATATTGATGTAATTTGCTATAGATTCCCTTTGATATAGTTAATGTATCCGTCTGTCTTTAAGGTAATGCAGTGAGTCTAAGCAGTTTTTTGTCTTCTCTGATTTTAGGCGGCATTCAGCACAACTGAAATGGCCTTGGCTCTGAACCGCTACCTCTGTTCGGCTGTACTGCCTCTTCTTACAAAGTGTGCGCCATTGTTTGCTGGAACAGACCACCGGGCCATCATGATCGACTCCATGCTCCACACAATTTATCGCCTGTCTCGTGGCCGAGCCCTTACCAAGGCTCAGAGGGATGTTATAGAGGAGTGTCTCATGTCCCTCTGCAAGTCAGTATTTAAAAAAACCCTCTCTGTATAGCAAATGCTAAATAAGCAAGCTGAATAACTCCAAAAAGGAAGCCTTTATTTTCTATTTGTTTAACCTTTATTCAGCCTGGGGAGGTTTTCGAGACATTATCTCTTTTACAAGAAAGATCTAATGATAACGGCAAATTCACAACAAATTACAAACTTTGAAGTGAATGATGAAACGTGCCTTTTCAAACAGTTTTAAACTTACGGTGATATCCACAGATACCTTCGACCCTCTATGCTGCAGCATTTGCTTAGACGGCTGGTGTTTGACGTACCCATCCTCAATGAATATGCAAAGATGCCTCTCAAGGTGAGTCTTCTGTATAACAGCGTTCTGTTTGTTTGTTTATATAATCTAATTTTTATATCACATATGAATTGAATTGCTTCAGCTGCTGACCAATCACTATGAGCGCTGTTGGAAGTACTACTGCTTGCCAAATGGATGGGCGAATTTTGGGGTGACTTCTGAGGAGGAGCTGCATCTTTCTCGAAAACTCTTTTGGGGAATCTTCGAATCGTTGGCACACAAGGTGGGAGATGTTGTTAACCTTCCATAAGTGCACATCGTTTAAGTTAAGGAATTACTAACTTGGCTTCTCTAATATGAATTTAAATTCTAGAAATTTGATGCAGAGCTCTTCAAGATTGCCATGCCCTGCCTCTGTGCTATAGCTGGAGCCATCCCCCCTGACTATGTGGATGCCAGCTACTCCTCTCACACTGAGAAAAAGGCCTCTGTGGATGCTGAAGGCAACTTTGATCCAAAACCAGTAGAGACCACCAAGTGAGAACTGAAAGAAAGACTGTTTGATGTTATTTTAGTGCATTATTGCTTTTGGAAGAGAGTCAACGTGTACCTTGTCAGTGATGGATAGTTATAATTACATATTTGAACAGATTTTTTAAAGATTGTTTCCAGTTTCAGTTGTATTTGTCATATGCAAGCTAGCACAGGGTCTATGGAATGCTGGGACTGCCATAATGAATGAATGAATGAATGAATGAATGAATTAAATACACCATTAAATAATTAATTAAATGTGTCAATAATTGAAAAGAATTCATTAAAATGGGAAATAATTGATTAAATAAATATTTAATTAAATTTTATATATTAATTATTTATTTATTTACAATTGTAATCAATTATTGCCACAATTAATTAATTTTTTAATGGTGTATTTAATTAATTCATTATGTCAGTCCTGGCACTCCATAAGGGTCAACATTGCAATAAAATGTATTTGACGAGCAGCAGACAGTCACACAGCAGTTAAAAAAAAAAAGAAAAAAAAGAAAAAAAAAAAATATATATATATATATATATATATATATATATATATATATATATATATATATATATATATATATATATATATATATATATATATAAACTGTAGGACAGCTTCTGAGTGCATCCTGTGGAGTGTGGTGTGTGCGTTTAAGTGTTGCTCAAATCTTCAAGTGCAGTTATGAATGTAACTGAAAAGGAAGATATAAACATCTTACATGAAACTACACTGTAATTTCTATAAAGTCATAGTGGCATTCTGAAGTTAAGTTTAGATATTAGATTATTTGAGTAACAGTAAATATGACTAAATTTTCAGCACTATCATCCCAGAGAGACTGGATCCTTTCATCAACAAGTATGCAGAACACACTCATGATAAATGGGCTTTTGAAAAGGTCAGTAATAAGGGAATAATGTAAGCAATAATGTTTTTTAAAGTATTATTTGTAATAATTGCTTAAATCATTTTTCAGATTCAGAACAACTGGACGTATGGAGAGGTGCTAGATGAGAATGCTAAGACTCACCCGATGCTCCGGCCATACAAAACATTCTCTGAAAAGGTAATGATTTTTCACTTGTTTTAGTCTGAAGCTTGAAATTCTGAACACTTAATCATATCTAACCTTTTGTAGTGTCCCTGTGTTCCATTAAATATGAGGATGCCAGATCTTCTTAATTAGTATTCATTACCCATGGACCTTTTGACTATTTTTGCATGATTATTGTTATGGGCATTCATAGTATAGCTTAGTTGTTAATTGTAAAGCCCTCTACCTCCTTTTCTCAGGACAAGGAGATTTATCGTTGGCCCATTAAAGAATCCGTCAAAGCTATGCTAGCATGGGAGTGGACCATAGAGAAAGCAAGGGATGGAGAAGGAGAAGTTGAGAAAAAGGCCGCCGCCACCACCGCCACGCGCAAAATCTCTCAAACTGCTCAGGTAAAAGTCCATATAGGAATGCAAGGTTTTTACATAAGTGTAAAAACAGAACATTTGTGGATCATGCAAAATGAATTTTCTCTTGGCCTAATTAAATTGGGGAAACAATGGAGTTTCTCTTTTACTGAAAAACTTCACATGGACACTGTTACACACAAGATCTTTTTTTAAATTGTCTTCAGGCCACTTATGATCCGAGTCACGGATACAGCCCTCAGCCAGTAGACATCTCAGGAATGGCCCTCTCCAGAGAGCTGCAAGTATGTCTCTTCTGGTCAGATTTTCCCCAGCATTTATAGGTCACACAAGTTGCTCACATACCTTTAAAGAACTAGGTAGAATAATTATTTATTTTCTTTCCACATAGTCTATGGCTGAACAGCTAGCAGAAAACTATCACAACACCTGGGGCAGGAAGAAGAAGTTGGAGCTACAGTCCAAAGGCAAGAGTAGTTTTTATTACAGTAAACTGGGAGTTTTCTTTTTAATGATATGTTGATTTAAAAAATGACTTGTGCCCTTGCTAGGTGGTGGTACTCATCCTTTGCTCGTGCCTTATGACACATTGACGGCTAAGGAGAAGGCCAGAGACAGGGAGAAAGCCCAGGACCTGCTCAAGTTCCTCCAGCTTAATGGATATGCTGTGACGAGGTAAGCTGGAGCTCTCAGAATTTAAGATTAGAGCTATCCATTTTTCTCTTTCAACTCCTTCCATATTTCCTCCATCTTTTTTTCCACTCCTAGAGGTCTAAAGGATATGGAACAGGACATCTCCTCCATTGAAAAGCGTTTTGCTTATGGCTTCCTTCAGAAGCTTCTTAAATGGATGGACATTGCCCAGGAATTCATCGCTCATCTTGGTACTGTGATTGAACACACATAGATTTTTGTACTTATACTGTGTGCACTGCTGTTTAGACCAGAAATAAAGTCAGAAGTGGTTTAATTATTATTTTTATTTTTTCTAACAGAGGCTGTAGTTAGCAGCGGTAGAGTGGAAAAGTCACCACACGAACAAGAAATCAAATTCTTTGCCAAGGTGAGCTTCTTTATTCGTCGTACTTTTTTTCAGATGTCAGAGGGTGATAGTTGTAACAGAATCCTGTGCTGAAGTTGTAGGGACTGAAAAAACTGCCACAATTTGTGTTTTTGAGAAACACCTTTTATTCTGTAGCTTTACTAAGCAGATACTATTTATAATTGGATATTTTATGCTGGGTTATTTTTTATAGATCCTCTTGCCGCTGGTAAATCAGTACTTCAAGAACCACTGCCTGTACTTTCTCTCCACTCCTGCCAAAGTATTGGGCAGTGGAGGTCATTCCTCAAATAAAGAGAAGGAGATGATTGCGAGGTATGTGTCATAAAACCATATTTTAAAAAAAATCAATCTTACCTTGAATTATGTGTCCTGAAAAAATTGGCATTTCCTTTCCCTTTAGGACAGTGTGATAGTATCTGTCCTCTCCTTCCATGTCCCTCCATCTTTCTCCTGTTGTGTGATATCCATGATCTCCTTTACTTTCCTTTTGCTTTATGTGTACTTCAAACATTTTTCCTGCCTTGTTTCCCCTTACTATACTCCCTTCCTCTCTCCCTTCCTCTTTTCTCCTCCTACCTCAGTATCTTCTGTAAGTTGGCTGCTTTGGTGAGGCACAGAGTATCTCTTTTTGGTAAGGAAATTGCATGATGTCATGCCCTGTCACCATCTCTGTATTTGTTTTCCTGTGTAATTTCTCTTTATTACAGCGTTTTATTTTTTTGCTTCTTCCTCCTCCCTACCTTTACTTTACATACTAATCAAACTAATAAATCATCGTCACCTCCTCCTAACTTACCAGTTCTTCTCTTCTCTGTCTTTAGCTCAGCTTTTGCTTGGCTTTAATGTTTGCTGTAGTTTGTCTTTGATTTAAAAGGTATCCACAAAGTTAGCATGAATGTCTGTGACGGCGTCAGATATCCACTGGTACTGTACTGCAGCTTTGTCGTGTCTTATCATCCTGGCTTATATGAGACAATGAATGCTTTGTTGTCATTTTACTCCCCTTCACCACCATATGTCTTAAGTAGACTGTCATTGTTACATGGCCAGTGGACAGGTGAGCTTGTCTCACCAGCACAATATGATCTTCCACTTTAAACGTGCCTAAATAAAACTCTGTGATGGTGGCATTGCACTTAAGAAACTGTTTTTAACAACTTTTTATGCTCTTTTCTTAAATAATAATTATTGTTGTTTCAGCTATGTATTTAACATTTGTGATTCAGAAGATTCAGACTTTACCGTTGTAGTGTAATTGTGAGTTTGCTCAATATTTCCCAACAAACTGTATACCAGGTTTAGAGCTAATTGTGGCATTTGCAGTAATTTGGGCTCTTGTAGAGCTGAAGGATAGCACTGACAATGCACCTTTTTTGTTATGTTTTCAGGAACGGATGCCCCTGCAGTGGTAAACTGCCTGCACATTCTCTCACGATCACTGGATGCCAGGTAGATCACAATATACCCATAAAACATCCCTATTGCTCCTCAAGCAAAGAGAAAATAGAAACAAACTGTCTGAGATTTTTAGAAAAACGTTTTCTCTGTGTATTCTTTAAGGACTGTTATGAAATCAGGCCCTGAGATTGTGAAAGCCGGCCTGCGTCAGTTCTTTGAGAGCGCTGCGGATGACATTGAGAAGATGGTTGAAAATCTGAAACTGGGCAAGGTGTCCAGTCGAAACCAGGTCAGAGAGGGTTTTCTCTTCTTTTTGCTCACTAAACAAATGTGTTCATGTTTTTCTTGTGAACTGAAATCTGTATTTGTGTGTTGTTTACAGGTTAAGGGTGTAGCACAGAATATCAACTACACCACCACTGCCCTGCTGCCAGTCCTCACTTCACTGTTTGACCACATTGCCCAACACCAGTTTGGTGATGATGTCATGAGTAAGTAGAATGCTTTTGTCCTTTAAATGAACCATTAATGACTTGTTACTCTGGACCAACTCAGAGCTAATGAAGTCTCTTCTCGACATTCTCAGTGGACGACTTGCAGATATCCTGCTATCGTCTAATGTGCAGCATCTACTCTTTGGGCACTGTGAAGACTCCACATGTGGAGAAGTGAGTAGAGACATGGTCTAAAAAAAAGCCTGGAACTAGTTTTACTTTTTTCATTATATATCAGATATCATAACAAGAAACATTTATTTTTCTTTATGCGCATGTATTCTTTCAAAGGTTGATTTTGCATGTGTTATTTCATACAGACATCTTATGAGTATGCATGTTTTTCCTTCCTTTGCAGACAGCGACCAGCTCTTGGCGAGTGTTTGGCCCACTTAGCAGCTGCTATGCCGGTAGCCTTTCTTGAACCAGTGCTAAATGAATTCAACTCATTTTCTGTTTACACGACCAAGACTCCTAGAGAGAGAGCAAGTGAGTTCTTTTACCTTTATGATTCATTTTACATGCTTCAAACTATTAGATAGTGTTCATGCTGAGTTATTTTTCATGTCCGTGATTTCACTCGTCTTTTCTCTCCCCGCTTAGTTCTTGGTCTTCCCAATCAAGTAGAAGAGCTGTGTCCTGACATCCCAGAACTGGAGATTCTGATGAAAGAGATCCATGACCTGGCTGAGTCTGGAGCTCGCTACACAGAAATGCCCCATGTGATTGAGATCACCTTGCCCATGCTGTGCAACTATCTCCCGCGCTGGTGGGAGAGAGGCCCAGAGAACTTCCCCGAGCAGGACGGCCAGCTCTGCACCGCTGTCACCTCCGAGCAACTCAACCAGCTGCTGGGTAGCATCATGAAGATTGTGGTTAACAACCTGGGTATAGATGAAGCCTCTTGGATGAAAAGATTAGCAGGTTAGTGACCAGAGGATTTACAATAAGCCAAAATAATGTCACGTGACACACAGCTATAGTATTGCAGCATATCATAATGTGTAAACAGCTACATTTTCACATGTTACACAACTATTATTTGGAGATGACTGGCAAATGTTTTGTGCCTTGTCCAGTGTTCGCTCAGCCCATTGTCAGCAGGGCTAAACCAGAGATGCTTAAATCCCACTTTATCCCAACCATGGAAAAGCTGAAGAAGCGTGCAGCAAAGGTGGTGGCAGAGGAGGATCATCTGCGCATGGAGGGCAAAACAGAGGTGGACAGCGAAAACGGGACCATTCGAGATGAGTTTGCTGTACTCTGTCGGGACTTGTACGCTCTCTACCCTTTGCTCATTCGCTACGTGGACAACAACAGGTAGCTGAGATTAGCAGCACCTTTATATGAAACACATTTCTGCTTCAGTTTTCTTTTTTTTATTGAAATTAGAAATTTAGGGGAGCATAATATGACGCTTTTTTGTCTTGCAATGAGGCACAATGTTGTTATTGAGGCAGAGGGATGGAACCAGGGAACTAAACCTACAAGAAATAATAAATTCAAAATCTGAACAGTAGAACAGGAAACTCCACAGGAACAATAATTCAAGGTTTTAAAAGAAAGCTCCACTTTCATTTCACCCTTTTTTTTGCTGGTCATGATTCACGTTTAAGAACTATCTATTGCTGCCTGTGTCTGTAGGGCAAGTTGGCTGACTTGTCCAGACCCAGATGCAGAGGAGCTTTTCAGGATGGTGGGAGAGGTCTTCATTTTCTGGTCCAAATCCCACGTAAGTCTTCTGTTTTCTGACATCATATATGTATGCATTTATTCCGTCTCTCGTTTAGCATCTTTATTGTGTTATATATTGCAGAACTTCAAGAGGGAGGAGCAGAACTTCGTGGTGATGAATGAGATCAACAACATGTCCTTCCTGACTGCTGACAGTAAGAGCAAGATGAGCAAGGTACTATCTGAGAGCAAAGGAAATGTAAAAGTAAAACATTGCCTGTTCTCTAGAGGTTTGATTCACCTACTTCCATATCTTGAGTCATAACACATTAAGAAACTAAACTCTAATAATTAATGTTTCACTAACACCACCCATTACAAGCAGAGAAAAGTAACAGGAAGCCCTTCTTGGTGTTTTCTCAGCTGTTATTTCATTGTTTTTCTTTAAGCTGCTGTAGCTTTATGATTATTCTGTAAGTGTTCATTTCAGTCATTTCACAAATAAGTTTCTACAAGAAGACTGATGGGCTGTTACATAAATATTAATATCCTTTTTTTCCCAGGTCTGTGTAAGCGGCAGTATATAGTGTAGTAGTAAGATTGTTGCTAACTGTTTTTTCTCCATATATATCCTGTGTCGGGGTTGGACGCTGGGCCACTAGGCCGGAGATGGAGAGGTTAGACCGTGTTTGTGCACGAGAGCTGTGCTGATCGCATGGCACCCTGAGTTTGCGGAGGCATTTCATCAACTGCTAATAGACAGATCCCAATATTCACACGTATACAAACACACAAACACACACATACAGGGTTTTTCCTCTTAGGAGAGACTTCACTACACATCTATGAGTGAATGAATGAAGTGTGAGATTATATTATACACAAATATATTAGTGATGTTTTTTAGGAGTAAAGAATGTGAGTGTGAATGTGTCGCAAACATATGCTTTTATGTGTGTCTGTATATGTGTGAGTAGGGGTCCGGAGCAGCTTGATGAAAGCTCTTTGCTGTAGATCACAGTAGTGTGAAAGGTTTCATGGTGCTCGGCAGAGCAGTAGCGTATATAATTTGGTGTGTGCACTCCTGCAGCCGAGTACCATCACCCTGTTTTTCTTTGACCAGTAAATAGTTTGCCTTTCGATGATCCTTGTTGGATACAGTTATGGAGCCCGTGCTACTGTGATGTTACTTGTGTCACTGATGCTTGGGGTTTTTTTTTTTCAGCTTTTGTGTCAGAGATTCCTGCACTGGGGGACTCTTCTCTTTTCAGTAGCTGTTTAAACCAAAAGTCCATACCCTGCTGTTGCTCGGTCCACCAGTAGCAAATGTCAGTCGCTGGATCTTTTGCAGGAAATTAAGCTAGCTCTCACTACATCACCAGAATACTGTCATCATATTTACTAACTGGACTCGTTACTTCATGTCATGTTCATTGACACCATTAAATTGTTAAATAAACCTAATCACTGTTTGATGTTTTACGTGGTTGGTGCAAGTAGAACCTCTTCTCCTGGGCTATCAGATGGGCATTACTGTAGTGAGCTTCTGTTTCCTGATCATCACAATGACTCTCAAAGCCCATAGAGTGTTTTCCACCCACACACACCAACACCAAGCATGCACAATAAGGGCAGAGAGGGTGCTGTGAGGCCAGACAACAGACAGTAATGAGCATTGTCAGCCTCTGGATAGGAGCGTGTGAGAAGAGCTCCACGCAATGGAGCTGACCCCATGTGCTGTTCTCTGTGATGTCCAATGGACAGGATGTGCCCTGTCTGGCCACTGCAGTACTAACAGTGAAGCTGCATTGTGTGTAACACCTGTTGCTGGTGCAGCAATGAAGCACATGACATGACACGAAAAGTTGAAGAAAATATGTTGTTTAGTTGTTAAATATTCTCCAAAGCCTTAAATGCCACAAACCATTTTCTGAAAAGGGATTTTTTATTGGTGCCATATAGTTGCTTCATGGAATAGAAAGTGTTCAATCAGTTTAATCTCTCTGTAGTCTGGCAGCTCAGAGCAGGAGCGTACCAAGAAGAAGCGACGGGGGGACCGCTACTCTGTGCAGACCTCCCTAATTGTAGCAGCGCTAAAGAAGATGCTTCCCATCGGCCTCAATATGTGCTCTCCTGCAGACCAGGAACTCATCAACCTTGCCAAGATCAGATACTCACTGGTACTTGTGCTTATTAATGTGATTTCTTTGGGCAAAACTTGCTTCATAGATTAATAGCGCTTTAAATTTCTATAGTGCAAAAGCGTTGCTTCTTTGTTAGCATACATTTTGACACAAAATGGGTAGAAATGATTTTATCTCTCTCTATATATATAATAATAATTTTTCCACAGTCATATAACTCTGTTACTTTTTTCATTCCCAAATTTGTTTAGAGGCTGCGTGCTGTTAATTACTAAACTATAGGATTATAAATGTCCTCCAAATCTTGGTTTCTTTAACTCGTAGAAAGACACAGATGAAGAGGTGAGGGAATTCTTGCACAACAACCTGCATCTGCAAGGCAAGGTAGGCAGACTTTTTATTTCTTTACTAACTGAAAGAAGATAATAAACGCATTCCTGTATAAATCTATTCATTCTGTTCATTATACACATTGACGTGTTATATTTTAGGTAGAGGACCCAGCAATGCGCTGGCAGATGTCTCTTTATAAAGAGATGTCTGGGAAAGCAGAAGATGCCGATGATCCGGAGAAGGTGGTGAAGAGAGTACAAGAGGTGTCTGCTGTCCTTTACCACATTGAAGTGGTGAGTACAACCAGGCATCCTCAATAAAAGAAGGTTTAAAAAGTCCTTATCTCTCTGATCCTATGACTATAACCCAGCAGGCAATGCAGAGCTTAAGAAAATTGAGACATTTTCCAAGATAATTATTTATTTTTTGTACATTAGACTGAACATCCCTTCAAGTCAAAGAAAATGGTTTGGCACAAGCTGCTGTCTAAACAGCGTCGCAGAGCTGTGGTGGCCTGTTTCAGGATGACGCCTCTGTACAACATCACCACGTAATGATTAGCAACTTACTTATTCAAAACATGATCGACAATAAAATCAAAAGGCTTTATGAGGCATTATACCTAATTATCTTAATTATCCCTAATTGTCAGTGATCTTTCATTGTTTGCAGGCACAGGGTAACCAACATGTTCTTGGATGCATACAAACGCAACTGGTTAGAAACCGAGGGTTACTCATTTGAAGACAAGATGATTGATGACTTATCAGTAAGTTACACTTTCATTAATGTTTCATCACTGGCATATTGTCTATTCTTTATACAAAGGGTCTGTCATGTTTTATCCTATCTATTAACGATTAGAAAACCATGGAAGAAGAGGAGGAAGAGGAAGAGGAGACTGAGACGAAGCCTGACCCCCTTCATCAGCTGATTCTTCATTTCAGCCGCACAGCTCTTACAGAAAAGCTGTGAGAGCGTCTTTCTTCCTCTGCCTCAGTTCTCTGACCTGTTCCTCAGTGACACTTACTGATTCCTGCTCTGTGGTATTTCTTTACAGTAAACTTGATGTTGACCATCTCTATATGTCATATGCTGATATTATGGCAAAGGTAAGACCTGTAAAACACCAATGGGAATAGATCTTGAAGCTGAACTTCAGAAGAGAATAATTCACCGACATTCTGTCTGCTGCTTTCAGAGCTGCCACATTGGTGAGGAGGACGAAGGGGGAGAACAGGAGGGGGAGGAGCCATCCTTTGAGGTGCGACAGACAGAGATGGTATGGGGGGACCAGGGGAAGGGAGGCAGGGGAGTCAGCGGAGAAGCAGCTCCCTACGCACTGAGTGACTACACCATGACATCACACTCGGCACATCCCCCCCACCCCACTCTTGCTACATTTCTCTTTTTTTTCCTTTCTGTCTTCCTTTCGTTAACTCACACCACGTGTCTATTTCCTGTTGTGGTGGACTGACCTGTGCATGCCTTTCCTGGACTCTGCACACCAGTCGGGATCAATATTCTGAAAGAATGTTTTTTTTTGTTTTGTTTTGTTTTTTCTAAATTGCATGACTCGAGTGTAGAGATGACGGCAGCTAAAGAATTCAAAATAAAACCCAGGTGAAGACAGACAAGTGAGTCTGTACTAGCTATTGAAATTTCAGAATCACAGTTTCCAAGCCCAAGGTGTTTCGACACTGTAATGTTGCAGCTGTGGTGATTTCAGAATTTCTGTTCCTTTTGGAACCTGATACGTAAATTGTGATGTTGCCCCTTTTAGACTTAATTTAGTAAGAAACAGATAATGGCGATTAATTAAGCCAGAGCACAGGATCCCTAACAGGTCCCCTGTGCAAGTCTCAGAGTTTGTGGTCAGTGTCTTCTAGACATGCACCACCCTTTTCTGACTCACAACTCATGTAATCACCTGCTAATTTGACTGTGTTCACCCATATAGACTCACCTGAAAACTAGAGTTCTAACATCTGACAACTAATTGATTTTTGTTTGTCTTTCCTTTGAATTGGACAGCGCTAACAAGTTTCCCTCTCTGTGCTCACCAAGAATACAGTAAAAGCCTGCACAGTCAGCCGTACATATACCGCCCCAAGCCCAAACACACTCATGCGAGCATACAACAGCTACATTCACAGAGACATTCATTCATACACACAGTTTCTTTCCATTCTTTCTATTCATACTCTTATGCTGAGCGGAATCTCTGTAACCAGAGAAAAGTGCATTCATGTTTTTAAAACACTTCAGGCTCACGAGGGAGGGGGGCGGAGGGAGGGTTAGGTAGAGGTTTGGGTGCTTTGGGTGGGGGTCTGTGCATGATGTGCAGTGGGTGGGTCAAATGTAACCTCTTTTGTCAACAGGATGGTTGTTCATTACCTGCTATTATTATAGTATTTGTACTGTACCACAGAATAATATAAAAAAGACAAGTATAGTGCAGCATAGTCCGAATAGCGTGAGTTAGAATACTGCGTCACGCAGCATTAAAGTTTGTGTGTTTTTTTATTCACTTTAATCTTAATATGTTATATTAAACAGTATGCAGTGTCTGCAGATGTGCAGACTCATTTGTTTGTCTAGTGTTCAGTAGTTTTAAAATATCACATACCTTTATTAATCTAATTCAAATAAATCTGAAGGGTGATGAGTGATTTGACAGTTTGACAAAGACTGCTGCTGTATAACTAAATGGTGCTCATAACCAATCAGCCTTTTTCAGAGTAAATATTTCAAAGTTGTTGAATAAAACAGTCTTTTTTTATTTTCATATCGTGACAAGTCAAAACTCTAAATGTCGAAAATATTTAGTCAAGCAAGCAACTTTTCCTCAGTTTCAGTTTAGGGTCTTATAGTTTATCTAAAAAGCAGACAAGCGTCACATACAGACAGGCTACTCCAGGTAGCATAAAATATAAGTTTAGGCTGTGAAGTAGAACAACCCTAAGCTGTTCTGTTGGAAGCAGGGGTTGCATGTTGTTTTACTCCAGCAACTGATGTTGCTTCCTAAGAAGAATATGTGAAGTGTGTGTTACAATCTGGGATGAAATGATTGCTGCAATTGAATGTTTGCACCTGTGTTAGATATCATAAACTGGAATAACTGTCTCCAACACTAATACATTGGAAGAGAATTGTATGTCTTCAAGAGTCCCGAGTATTAACACTAAAACAGCTTGTTTTTTTTTTACAAGTTCATTCAACACTTGAAAAGAATAGTTTAGCTGAAACAAACTGGCCACTATCTGATGGAAACAGTGAGAATCTGCTCACTTAACTGAGCTTAACACAAAGAAAGATTAAGAGAAGCTGTTTCATAGGTGATAAAATAAATGTAAGTGTAAAAAGTTGTGTTACGTACATATAACACGAATTATTAACCAGCAACTCTGGATGACATCAGGACCAATGGTATAGCAAATACAATAGCAAATTATATTTAGAATAAGATTATCAGGATGTGTGTGTTTTTAGTGTATGTGTGCCTGTACATGTGTGTGTGTGTGTGTGTGTAAGTGCGGGGGGCAGTGCAGTCTCTGTTGACAGGGTTACAGCTGTTTCCTTGCTACTCTGCTGCACAGGAAAAGGAGATGGAGAAACAGAGGCTCTTGTACCAGCAGTCCCGTCTGCACAACCGTGGTGCTGCAGAGATGGTGCTGCAAATGATCAGCGCCTGTAAAGGTAGCTGCTGCACATTAGATCTGCACACAGACACATAGTAGCACACTCTTACACACACACACACACACACACACACACACACACACACACACACACACACACAAACACTTGTGTGAAAATTATGAACCAAGCGTTAGCTGTGTTAGATGAACCTGTTTATAAAAAAGTAGTGGGAGTAGGACGTGTAAATTTTGGGGGCTAGGAGCTCACTGAATAAACTGCTGTCCGTCATGGACAACCCATCGCACCCACTTTATGCTGTAGAGGCAGCACAGCTCATTCTCCCTCAGACTTATTCGACTCCCCTGCTATAAAAAAACTGTAGGCAACCTTTCCTACCATTTTATCTGTTGTTATCTTGGCAAAGAGAATCCAGCTTCGCTATTCATGGTTGGGTCAAGTTGTTGTACGAGCGGTATCTGCTTGTTTCAGGTGAACCTGGAGCCATGGTTTCTTCTACACTCAAACTGGGAATCTCCATCCTCAATGGAGGCAACAGTGATGTACAGCAGGTAAAGAGCCTTCATGAGTATGATATATTTATGTCTATAGGCTAAAAAGATTTAAAAAACAAAATTTATTTTACCGCCTATCTACATCTTGACATCTTCATTAGAGCGTTGTTGTCATCATGCTCTTGTCATCTGTGTGCAGAGGATGCTGGACTATCTGAAGGATAAAAAGGATGTGGGGTTCTTCCTTAGCATTCAGTCTCTGATGCAGACCTGCAGGTCTGTAATATATTTATGGTTACGTCGATGTTATACTTCTGCTTACTGTTGGAGGGGATATACAAGTTTTTGTACTTTTTAAGCTGATTAAATGTTTGCTGTTAACAGTGTTTTGGACTTGAACGCTTTTGAGAGACAGAACAAGGCTGAGGGACTTGGGATGGTTTCAGAAGAAGGCACCAGTGAGTATGGTCGACAGCTTTCAATGGTCACTCACAAACTCAACATGCAATGCATACAAACATCTGCATCTTTGTTCTCCTCCTTTGTTTTGTGATATAATATAATATTTTCTTAGTGTCAGTCTTTATACTGTGCATTTGTGTGTGCCTGTATGTGTATGCCTGGTACAGATATCTTTTCATGTGTCCAGAGTCAAGGAGTCATGACACATGTGTGTTAGTCGCAGCATTTTGACTGTTAATGTATGAAACTGTTTATCATTCGCTGACAGTCATGAGAATTCTGGACTCACTCCGTCTCTTTGTTTTTCTCTTCCCTACATCTTGTTCACTTTGCCCGTTTCAACTCTTTACTCCTCATGCCTATGTCCTTCCTACGCATCAATTTGCTGCTCTCGCGGTTCAAAGATAAGAAGCTAGAACGTGGTAAATGAAACTTTGCTGTCATATATTTTTCTTTCTTTCTCCCCCTCCTTTCTGTCCTTTCTGTCCCTTGTGGCTCTTCTTCTTTTGACTAGCCTTTTCCTTGCTGTGAACTTAATATGCATTTCATTTCTCACTCAAGAGCCCAGTAAAATTAAGCTTTAGAGTCATTTGGTCAGTGGTAGATTACAATATGTTGATATATTTATTCATTGTATCCAAGTTAATTTTTCTTTTTGAAGTGGCTGTGAAGTTTAATTTTCCTCCTTGAGTGTTTTATGACAGATCTACTGTAACTCCATCAAGCTCTGTCTCAGTATAGATCAATGGGAATGAAATGTGATCGTCTTATCTTCCTATTTCTTTGTATTTCATTCACAAATTGTGCTAGAAGCTAAAGTGTAGGAACTTTTTATGCTCTGCGTCGCTCTTATTTCCATAGTTTAAATGTAGTTTGTTTGCGTCTCCCGTTCCGGGCTGATCTTCACAAACTATGTAAATGGCCAGGTTAACCTCTGATCATTTCCATTTTGATTTGCTTTACTTCATCGGTATCGTAGCGTTGTTTATGAATCATCAGGTCATAATGTTTTACTGTGCTTGTTGTTAAAAAAGCTCAACGAGGCAGTCCAAAGGCAGCTCAGTAGAATCTCAGTCCTTGAGTATCTCCCTGTTATAGCGTCTATTTGTACATATTTTTGTACATCATTTCTTCTCTGCTTGTGCACAGCATATGATACGATGTGATAGTTCAATCTGGTAAGAAACAAGAAATGAAGTCTTTTTAAAGTTCCAGCTGTTGCTGCATCATATACCTTTAATGTATTTTGTTCTGGTAGCCTTCTAACTTTATTGCTACCTCTTTGCTTGGTATACCTATGGGAATATTTAACATGAGTCACAATGATAACGTATTTCTCCCGAGGCATGTGTCCATGACTGTTGTTTTAAGAAAAACCTGGCATCCCCCTCATGGCTTTGTTATGATTTGTTGTTGTTCATTCATGATTAAATCGAAGCATGCTTGTGCATCTTTTGGAAATAAACTGTTTTTACCTGATAGCATGCTATTAGAGAACTGTGAAATTGATATTTTTGCAGTATATGTAGCAAAGTGCAATGTTTAGGTTAGATTCTATTGCAAAGAAATTATGAAAGTCTTCCCAGTTCCTTCAAAAATATTGACAAAAGTGGTTATTAAAGTGCATTTTCCTGCATTCCCCCCTGATTTTCCCCCAACATCCAAGCTGATAGCTAACAGGAGTTTACAGAGTTCAGTAGATCTGTACTGCATGATGGTGTGCCGTGGAAGTTATATCTGTGTTTATGTGTTTACCATCAGTATCCATGTCCTGTTTTTTCAGCTGTATTTTTGTTATTTTGTGATTTTTATGTGTACTTTCATTGTCCACTACAGTGTGATGTGGCTGACACTTCTTGTTCATCTGAGTTGTGCAGATTTTTTGTGTTAAAAAATGTTGAGCTGGTTTGCAATACACATTTGTTCACATTCCATCACAGTCACACGTTCTTCAAGTTCAAACATGAATCTCAATTTCACAAACATTAAATAATGTCATTTTAAATAATGTCCACTCATGTCCTATTCCTATAAATAACATTTGTGCTTACTGTTTAACTTTTAATGCTAATAAAATCTAAATCCAGCAGTGTTAAATGTGTAGATGAACAATATAAAGTTGGTTTACAATATTTAACTATTTGATGAGTGCGCTTAATGAAGGTAAACTGACCTGAATACTAAATTCTATAATCTTTCTATAACTGGTCATTTGAAAAAATCATTTCCATCCATCTATTCGCTTCCGCTTATCCTTTTCAGGGTTGCAGGGGTTGCTGGAGCTTGTCCCAGCTGTCTTAGGGTGAACCCTGGACAGGTCGCCAGTCTGTCACAGGGCTAAGACAGAGACAACCAATCGCACTCACGTTCACTCCTGCATTCACGCCTATGGGCAATTTATTGTTTACAATTTCCAATTAAATAATTATTTGTTTTTATATTTTCTTGTACGAAGACAAAATGATTGGATATTTTGATCTCCTGGTGCATTTTTCCCTTTTCTTTGTTTATAATTTGTTATATGTGTATATATATATTTATATATATGTGTGTGTGTGTATATATATATATATATATATATATATATATATATATATATATATATATATATATATATATATATATATATATATATATATATATATATATATATATATATATATATATATAGGTTCAAGGTTCTTTATTTGTCACATGCATAGTTATACAAGTATAACACACAGTGAAATGTAACCACAATATATATATATACATATATAAACTATATAGAAAGAAAACTGGTCTGAATCTTTATCTACAACTTCTGTAAGGTGAAGTCAAATAGATCAAGTCAAAAAGGATACAATTCAAGTTTTGCAAAAGAACATTAAAATGTTAAAGAAACGTGAGCTAAAGGTACCCTAGCATTTTATAGGGTACTTCCTCTATAGCATCAACCTTTACTCCTAATATACATAATCTTGTGTTTACCACTATAATCTAACAGAATAAAAGCAGTTCATGTGTACGCTGTCCTGGGACTGCAGAAACCTGCTTTCGCACAGATTAATTAGCATGCCTTTTGTTATTCATCCTAGATGAGAAAGTGATGGCAGACGATGAATTTACATGTGACCTCTTCCGCTTCCTTCAACTTCTTTGTGAGGGCCACAATAATGGTAAGTCATGGCTGTACTAAATAAAACAAGTCTATTCACCAAACACCACGGCTGTATTTAGTGATCTTCCATGAGGCAGAGTGATGCCACCTTGTTTTTAGACTTTCAGCATTAAGTTTTGTATTTCATAAATGAAATTTTCAGCATACTTGGAGTCATTATCCGTGTGCATTGTGAAGCACGGTCAGGATTGCTTTCGGCTGAATATGAGTGGGGAATATAGAATAGAATGGAATAGAATAAACCTTTATTATCCCATGGAGGAGACATTTCGGTGTTACAGAGCTCTTACAGCAAGGAAAAATAAAATATAAAAGGAAGACACAAGGTGAACATTGAACGGAGATATCTATAAAATGGACAGGGATATGTATCAAATCTACAGAGTTATATATAAAATGTACAGTAAACAAACAAGCTGGTGAGTAAGATGACCAACAGGATGTTAAGCTGCATTATAGAGTCTGACAGCTGCTGGTAAGAATGACCTGCGGTAGCGCTCCTTCCTACACTGTGGGTGTAAAAGTCTACTGCTGAACGAGCTGCTCAGTGCTCGTACAGTCTCACGCAGGGGGTGGGAGGTGTTGTCCATGATGGATGTTAGCTTAGACTCTCCTCCCCAACCTGCTCAATGGACTTCAGGGGACAGTCCAGGACAGAGCTGGCCCTCCTGACCAGTTTGTTGAGTTTCCCCCTGTCTCTCTCTCTCCATATATATGTGTCAAAGATTGGTTAGAAGTTGTGAAGCAGTTTTTATTAACCACTGATATAATTGTTTCATTGTGCACTTTTTCATTCATTCTTTTTAAGAGTGATTTGGACACTCCTAAAGTTTTTTTAACATGAGTCACAGTTCCTGTGCATTCTCCCCGCATTGTTCTCCCTGTATCTCTGGTTCATGTCTCAAGGTTTCAGGTTTGTTTTTGCTTAGCTTTTCCCAGTTTAGGTTACTCTTAAGTTTTGGTTTTCGTCCACCTCGTCCCTGTTTGTTTCACCCTTTTGTTAATAAAGCTCGCTCACAACTAAGCAGTCTGCATCTTGGGTCCGTTAATAATTCACACAGAGCCTGTAGACTCCTGGTGGAGCATAGGGCCACAACAACACCACGCCAACGGACTCTATTTTGGGCTGTTCTCTTCAGCTGGGTCCACATCATTCTGGCGGCCTTTATTTTGCTCTAGACAGATCTTCTTCACGTCTGTTTGGGTCTCCCCACGGGACACTGTATATAGAACTGTAATTCCTAAACAGTTAATGCTAAATTTTTATAAAACTTCTTGAATTAAAGCTGAAAGTCAGCACTTGATGCACCTGGTGCATTATCGTCTGTCTGAATTTTTAAAAGTAGACTTATTTAATTTTGGCAATTCAGTTAATTTTCTTTTCCTTTTATCCTCAGATTTTCAGAACTACTTAAGGACTCAGACAGGCAGCACAACTACTATAAATGTCATCATCTGCACTGTGGACTACCTTCTTCGACTCCAGGTCAGTCAGATATACAGTACTTACCCTGATTTTGGTAAGACTGAGGATTAAGCACCTTATATACAATAAAGCTTTTGAAAGGTTTCTTATTAATGACTTCTGGGAGCTCAAAAAGAGTCTTAATATGAATCCAGTATATCATAAAAATTAGATATTACAGTTAGCTTCTGATATTTTTAAGTTTTTTGAGAGTTAAATAAGTCATCCAGAACCCTTGCTAACATCATGTTCTTCCTCCTGTTCCTGCATGCAGGAGTCCATTAGTGACTTTTACTGGTACTACTCAGGAAAAGACATAATTGATGAGCCTGGCAAGAGGAATTTCTCCAAAGCAATGACTGTAGCCAAGCAGGTCTTCAACAGCCTGACTGAGTATATCCAGGTAAAAATCTTGCTGCATGAATGATAAGAAATCTTAGTGGAAGATAAGATTTCTAGGGGATATTCCAAATATGGGTCTACTGCCACGGCCCTCCAGACAGTGGTTAAGTGGAGAACCCCTTCAGATCTAAACTTTGTACATTACAGAGTAAATTGACTTTTTAGAAGAAATTCTACAGGTTTTGTATTCCTGCTTAGGATATGCATTTTTCAAAACACAGTTTTGTTCCCAAAATCAGACTTTTTAGAATTTTTGAAATATTTTGTTTGGTTACAAAGAAAAAAATATGTCTTCCAAATTTGTAAGCGCACATGAATATTATCTTTATTTGCCGATGTGTGTGTTAACTTTCAGGGTCCCTGTACTGGGAACCAACAATCTCTGGCCCACAGCAGATTGTGGGACGCTGTTGTGGGCTTTCTACATGTCTTTGCTCACATGATGATGAAACTTGCTCAGGTAAGGAACATGCCATTGAAGTCATTAATTTTCAATCTTTTTCTTTTTTAGTTTTTATTTCCCGGTGTCAGGAATAATTTCCATTTAGAATCCACCCCCCCACCCCAACTATTTTCTATAATAATCTAAACGTACTTGTTTATAAAAATAGTTGTCGATTTGTCTGTTTTGTTATGCTAATTATATAAACTGTCACTCTCTCGGTTCCTACAGAGAAAAGTATGTATTTGTTTGATTACTCTCAGGTTTAACTTTAGAAAAAATCTTAACCATTTCCTCCCTTTTTAGTCATATTGTTTCTGCCACTTTGATGAGTCTTTTGATATTTAACTGTCTGATAAATATCAAAGGATATTTAAACCTTGCAAATTTTGTCCCTGGTAAAGTAATCTGTCTATATATTAAGTCTAACTGTTTTTACGTTTTAGTTAGATTGTAACCAAATTTAAATTAGAAATGCAAGATCATCTTCCTTCATGCATACAGTATTTGTCTTGTACCTACACGTTTATTAGCTATGTTCATCGATTCAACAACTTTGTTTGACATTTTAGATTTCCACCGAGAGAAATATGAAAACATTTTCAGAGTTGCAGAAATGATGGCTACTACATTAGCAAAGCTAATTATTCTCACTCAGTCTAATGTGGAATTAGAATTCCCCGAATAATATGAACTTCATTAAAGTTGGCAGAAACAACTTGAAAAAATATACACTTATTCCTTTCTATTACTTCTATTTTCCTACTTTACATTTTTGTATGATAAAGTTAAACTACCAGTGCTATTTGATTGTGCTTTGGGTGTTTGCTTTCAATAACACGTCTACTGTCATTCATTTGTTTTGGTTTATAAGAAGCTGCAGTGTTTACTAACCTAATTTTGTGTGGCTGTTTTATTGCTACTGACACCCCTGATTAAAAGGCATTTTTTATGTCATATGACTCTCCTGAAAATTAATTCTGTACAAGTACTTTGTTTAGGCAGGTTTAGATAAAACAAAACACATACATTAAAAAAAGTTTTGTTCGGAAGTTCTATGCCAAAAAAAACTTCCAGAACAATATATGCTGTCTTGGTTATTGAAATGGAGGCTGTTGCCTGACAAAACATTAGATAGTATTCATGCTGAGACAATCCAAAAACAAAGTAAACATTTAACGTAAAACAGTTTTATTTTCATGTGTAACTCTGTTAGATGCACCCCGATCCTGGACAGCGAAACGGCGTAAGAATCTGTGTTTTCACACCGAATCCATCTCATTTAAAGCCCCTCATGCTTTTTTAAAGCCCTCATGCTTAATACTTTCTTTAATAAGTTGCTTAATAGCCTGCACCATCTACATGTGCCTCTTTGTGTATTTTCTCTGCAGCACTTCATATTTTGTCTTTGCGTTTATTGTAATGATATAGATTTTAGGTCTCAACTGTTAAAGAAGCCAAAGTTACAGTTATTCACTTAGTTGTGCTAGATTTAGACCTCGATGATTATTACACACCAAACTGTAATTACACTTTTGTAAGTTAAGTGTCTCCGGATGTATTGTGATTGAATTAATTATTTCTTCTTTGAGGGATTCATTTCACTTTACTCCTTAAAGCCTTAACGTGTTGTATTGTCTCTCTTCATTTAGCTGTTTCATTTGCTGTAGATGATAAGCTGTTTAAAACGGTACAACTCTGATTTCGCAAGCAGTTTTTGCTGGCTTGCATGACATCCTTTTCCTCTAGATCTCCACCAGCCTGACAGCCACTATGACCTATGATAAACATTTGAAGTTTGTCATATCAGCTGGTGCAGGCCTTCAGGAGTGATAAGATTAGCATCTGCAAATATGGCTGTCGTCCATCCTGCAGTCTCTTTTTCAAATTAAGGCTGTTAGAAGAGCCATTTTCTTCCTTCCCCTTTCCTGTGTTTCTGTCTCACATCCTATCACATTCAGTGTACAATTTATTATATAAAAATGCATATTCTTTATTCAAAAATGCACCCCCAGGATCATTTTTGGAGTAGATCACACTCTGAGGTAGTGCCTTTCACTTACGTTTAAAAAAAAAAAGCAAATTATATTCAGTTTAAACTGTAATGTATACAAAAAATGGCTTTTTTTTAGTCAATACCCTTTAAAAAGCTTGTCTCTCTGCTGTGTCTTTGCGTTCTGGTATATACGTTTTGGCTCCATTGAAGGACTCCAGTCAAATTGGTCTCTTGAAGGAGCTTTTAGATCTGCAGAAGGACATGGTAGTGATGCTTCTGTCACTGCTTGAAGGTAAGCTACTCCTCACTATCAGATCATGTCTGCTTCTTTCTGTCAGATACATTCTATTGTCCTTATCTCATCTCTGCTTGTACTGCTATCAGGCAATGTGGTGAATGGTACCATTGCCAGGCAAATGGTTGACATGTTGGTGGAGTCCTCCAGCAATGTGGAGATGATCCTTAAGTTCTTCGACATGTTCCTCAAGCTCAAGGATATAGTGGCATCTGATGCGTTCCGTGATTATGTGACTGATCCACGTGGTCTTATTTCAAAGAAGGACTTCTCCAAGGCCATGGACAGTCAGAAGCAATACTCTCCATCTGAAATCCAGTTCCTCCTCTCGTGCTCAGAGGCTGATGAGAATGAAATGATCAACTTTGAGGAGTTTGCTGATCGTTTCCAGGAGCCAGCAAAAGACATCGGTTTCAATATTGCTGTTCTGCTCACAAACCTGTCAGAGCATGTACCCCATGACACTCGCCTTCAGAACTTCCTGGAACAAGCAGAGAGCGTGCTCAACTATTTCCGCCCTTTCCTTGGCCGTATCGAGATCATGGGAGCCAGCAGGAAAATCGAACGCATTTACTTTGAAATCAGTGAGGAGAACCGCAATCAGTGGGAGATGCCTCAAGTCAGAGAGTCCAAGCGGCAGTTCATCTTTGATGTGGTCAACGAGGGTGGCGAGAGTGAGAAAATGGAGATGTTTGTGAACTTCTGTGAGGACACCATTTTTGAGATGAACATTGCTGCATCTATCTCTGAGCCAGAGGGAGATGGTGCAGAAGAAGAAGATGATGAAGAAGAAGAGGAAGGTGGAGGAGATGAAGGAGAGTCTGGAGAAGGAGATGAAGGAAATGGTGAGGGTGAAGCTCCAGAGTCGGCTTCTGCCTTTGCAGAGTTTCTGAAGAGCGTGGTTAACTTCTTTAACATGTTCACCTTCCGTAACCTCCGGCGTCGATACCGCAAACTTCGAAAAATGACGGTAAAGGACATGATTATCGGCCTGGTTACATTTGTCTACACTGTTTTGATGGGCATCCTGATTTTTGTCTATAGTATATGCAAGGGTTTCTTCACACTAATATGGAAGGCACTGTTTGGTGGAGGCTTAGTAGAGGGTGCCAAGAAGATAACAGTCACAGAGATCCTGGCCAGTATGCCTGATCCCACCCAAGATGAAGTTCATGGGGACCTACCGCCTGAACCGGGTGCTAGGGAAGTCCAAGATGCAGATGGAGTGGCAGATCTCATAGATGCTGTGGGTGGAGAGGAGGAAGAAGAGGATGGTGAGGACAGAGAAGGTGGACGGTTGCCTGGCTTTAATACTCCTGGGGGACTTGGAGACATGGGAGAGACAACACCAGAAGAACCTCCGACTCCAGAGGGCACTCCACTGTTGAAGAGGAAACTGGTGGGTTGTTCTCTCTCATAGTTGTTTATTAATATGTACACTCTTTAGTAACTGGTTAATTAATTGTAAACTAATTAAAACAGCTGGCTGCTGCAGTAGGAGGACAAGGAGATGAAGAAAAGGTTGAACACGAAGAAGAGGCTCCTCAGGAGACCGAGAAAGCAGAGTAAGACGTTTGCCTGTTGTAGTCTGATGTCAAAAATAAGCAGGATCTGCTTAAAATGTGTCCTTGAGATTAAACATAATATATTTTCAATTCACTGAATTCACTATCGTGTGCAATTATAAACAATTTCCGGATGTTATTGATTAAAAAACAGTTGTAACTCTGCACGGTTTTGTTAGCTGTTCACATACATAGCGTACACCCTTGTAGGTATTGAGTTTTTAATCACATTTTAAACAGTGCCAAAAGTCTAAAGCTATTTTTGTTTTCCCAAGCTTAAATTTCTTTGTGTCTTTCCAAGCACCGAGAATGGTGAGAAAACAGAGAAAGCAGAGAAAGCAGAGAAGGCAGAGCCTGAACCCGAGGTAAAGGAGGAAGAGCCTGAGGAACAAGAAGAGATAAGTGTGAAGACCAAAGTGAAGAAGGACAAGAAATCTGATAAGGAGGGCTTTAAACTGTGGAATGAGCTGGAGGTTCAGAGGATTAAATTCATGGTGAGCAGCTTTTTCTCTCAGCACGGTGTTGAATGTATTTTAACTGCCATGATGAGTACTAGAAAATGAGTCTGATATGTTCAGCTAGTGTACTAGAGATTAGTTTCATACATAGAACATTTTTAAAATGACCCCTAGTATACTTTTGTGATTAGTAACTCATGGAGGACACCTTATCAGCATGTGCATTTATCGGCATTTATCACAGCATTATTGCTAATTTCTTTATTTCTTTCCAGAACTACCTTTCTCGCAACTTCTACAATTTACGTTTCTTGGCCCTGTTCATTGCCTTCGCTCTCAATTTCATCCTGCTCTTCTACAAGGTCTGTTTTGACTAAATAATTTGATGTCATGACACCTGGGACGTAGCACTGTGCATTACAAATTCAGTTATTAGAATCTGTTAGTTCTGGAGTCTTACGTGCATAAAAATAAGCATATTCACATTTATACATCAGCACCAACTAATATTTGTGATCGTGTCTTAAATATTTCTTTCAGATTTTTAGTAAAAATATTCTTAGAAGCTTTACCAAGACCCTGAGGACTGCTGTTTTTTATGACCTTTCTAGGTGTCTGACACGCCTCCAGGTGAGGAGGAGTTTGAGGGTTCTGGTCTCTTTGAGGGTTCTGGGATTTTTGAAGGCTCCGGTACTGAGGAAGACGGATCAGGATTAGATGACGGAGGGGAAGATGATGATGAAGAAGGTCCTTTGTACTACTTTTTGGAAGAGAGCACTGGCTACATGGAACCAGCAATGGCTTTCTTTGGTATTGTTCACACCATCATCTCCTTCCTCTGTATCATTGGCTACAACTGCCTGAAGGTGTGTGAGAGATTTGCTTTTCTTTACTCCAAAAAAGTTTTAGGGGTGTGTTTTCATAGGTTTCATGCGGTATATCTGCTCCATCTCCACCTTTGTAAGGTCCCTCTGGTTATCTTCAAAAGAGAGAAAGAACTGGCCAGAAAGCTGGAGTTCGATGGCCTCTATGTCACTGAGCAGCCTGAGGACGATGACATCAAGGGCCAGTGGGACAGACTGGTGCTCAACACTCCGTAAGACCCATGTTTCAGTATCATTCGTGATACTTTATTACATAGAACCTGCTAGTACCAGGTTGGTACAACAAGGCACTCTTGCCCAGAGAACTGTCACTCACTGGGTATTTTCTCTTTTTCAAAGCATCCTGTTTAAACACTAGAGATGGTTGTGCAGTAAAATCACAGTATCACTGATAGAAGACAGAGAGCAAGGAGAGATGATGAGCTGATAAAGAGTGAAAGATGATTGGGCAATGAGAAAATAAGGAAAGAAAAAAAGAACAAACAGGGTTTTAGGTCAGGAAGATATTTATCTGTGCAAAACTGGAAAGGAAATGTGTGAGGCTCCAGAGTTTCAAATAAATAAGATAAACTGAGCACACTGTAGCTAATGTTTTTATCATTGTGCAGAACCTTCCCCAACAATTACTGGGACAAGTTTGTGAAAAGAAAGGTAAGACTTTTTTGTCTTTTTTTGTCAGCCACATTTTTGCAGTTATATATTGAAGTACGACGTTCAACTCAACATCTGTATGTGATTTCCAGGTTCTGGATAAATATGGGGACATTTATGGCAGAGAGAGAATTGCGGAGCTGCTTGGTATGGACTTGGCTTCTCTTGATGTCAGCGCCATGAGCCATGGAAAAAAGCCTGAACCTGACACCTCAATGTTCAGCTGGTAAGCTCACGCATTACATGAATCAATATCATTTACAGAGTTATATTTAAAAAAGGCATAAGGGCAAATGTGTCTGTTGTTGTGCAGGATAACATCTATTGACATCAAATACCAGATCTGGAAGAATGGTGTGGTCTTCACTGATAATGTGAGTAAAAGAAAGTTTTTATGTAATTAAAACATTAAGCGAATCTGCTTTGAATGCGGTCTTCCTGATGCATTTTTTAAATATCTTTTAGACTTTCCTCTACCTGGTTTGGTACATGTTGATGTCTCTGCTTGGGCACTACAACAACTTCTTCTTTGCTGCTCATCTTGTTGACATTGCAATGGGCGTGAAAACCCTGCGCACGATTTTGTCCTCCGTCACCCACAACGGCAAACAGGTTACACTTTTGCTAAAGATACGTAATCGGGCTTTCAGTTGACCTGTTTTGTTTTTTTGTTTTTTTACATTAGATCCTTTGTTTTCCTTCCTTTCGCTGCAGCTGGTGATGACAGTGGGTTTGCTGGCCGTGGTGGTGTACCTGTACACTGTGGTGGCCTTTAACTTCTTCCGCAAGTTCTACAACATGAGTGAAGACGAGGATGAGCCGGACATGAAGTGTGATGACATGATGACTGTGAGTGAAGGGCAACCCCCCCACAAAAAACAACAAAGCAAAAAAACCCACTTCAGGACACACCCAGCATGATTTTTTGGAGGTCGGCTTTACTATGCTATCTAAACTGACCTCTGACTTTACCTCCTCCTGCAGTGTTACCTCTTCCACATGTACGTTGGTGTGCGAGCTGGCGGTGGCATAGGAGATGAAATTGAGGACCCAGCTGGTGATGAATACGAGCTTTACCGCGTTGTCTTTGACATTACATTCTTCTTCTTCGTTATTGTCATCCTGCTGGCTATCATCCAGGGTAATTTTGTGTTATTTGTGGACGCTTACTGAACCACCGTATCATGACACAGGGCACTGCAATTTCACTGCAAACTGTATACAAATGGCTGTAAGCATAAGTCTAAACAGAAAATGGCATTTACAGCCAGTTTTAACACTGAAAAATGTAGCATTTAGCTATTTGTGCAGTATCACAAGTGAAGAAGATATTTCTGTTTTACAAAAATTAGAAAAGGGTAAAAAGAGTATTTGTCTGTCTCTCAGGTTTGATCATTGATGCATTTGGAGAGCTGAGAGACCAGCAGGAGCAAGTCAGAGAGGACATGGAGGTAAGGCTTAATTTTAAACAACCTACATCTCTCTTTCAACTACTAGACATGATTTTGTTTATCATAAAGTTTCCTTTCTCCCTTTAGACAAAGTGTTTCATCTGTGGAATAGGGAGTGACTACTTTGATACGACGCCGCACGGCTTTGAGACACACACTTTAGAAGAGCATAACTTAGCCAACTACATGTGAGTGGCATTACAAACACAGATGTGACTTTCACGCCATTAAACATAATACTCTGTTATTTAAAATAGAAAATCAGCAGATATTTGTGCTAATTGTATTAATCTGAAAATCATGTTTAACCCCTTAATGCTAATGATTTTGACTTCTGTCAAGTCTCATTTGTGTTTCTGTTTCAGGTTCTTCTTGATGTATTTAATCAATAAAGATGAAACAGAACACACAGGACAGGTGAGTAAATATAGGGATTGATTTGAGACAAATATTGATGTTTCAAAAACAAAGGTGCAGGCCTCCTTAGTATTTTTTGGAATTGTTAATTTTGAAAGTCGGCATTCACCAACGTTGCACCATTTTTCAGGAGTCATATGTGTGGAAGATGTACCAGGAACGATGCTGGGACTTCTTCCCTGCTGGAGACTGCTTCAGGAAGCAGTATGAGGACCAGCTTGGATAAAGTCATGAATCTTTACTCTGCATCCAATGGAGAAAGAGAGGAGAGAGAAGATATGAAATTTTAAGATCAAACATATCTATGTCTTAGTTTTGTCCTTTGCCTGCACAGTTCTCTCCTCTGTTAAAGCTATGCACACTTTGACTGCACTGTTGTACCACCTGCAGCAGAATGTTGTTGGAGCTTATTTAAGAAAGGGAGAGTAATAACCGTGAGGCATAAGAAGATACAAGAAGCCAGGGGCCTTTTTATTCTGCTATGACTACACTACATGGCCTTTTTGTGAAATATACATAGTTTGCCTTGCATATCAGTTGTGTCTTTTCAAATGGGGCTCTTTCGTCGCTACTGCTGTAAACGTTTTAGTGCCTATAGCAAAGCCACTGCTTCAGCAATCTCGTTTAGATTTTCAGTTTCAACACTTTTCTTTGAGATATTTTATTTATATTATTTGTAAAATTAGGATTTTTTTTTGTACATGGCTGCTGCTGACTGGTATTACATGTCTGACTGTTGGTGTTTCTGCAATAAAAGCAGCTCGCAGTCATTTTTCTGAGATCCTTGAGAGGGCAGTAAAGATATTTGGCCGCCTCTCACTCTTTTTCTCTCAAAGCTTGTCTTCGGAGAAGCAATCGTGAATAGAAACTTCTGAACTGACTTGCCAAAATAAAAAAACACACTGACATCAGTACATGGCATGTACCGGTGTGAATCAGCTGTACAGACGAACCTACTTGGCACTCTTAAGTCTTACAATGCATCCCTGAATGTATGTGGTGCCCAATCTCTGCTGGTGTTTCCGTGCCATATAAGATATCGATGATGTACACACACATACACTATAAGAGGATGCCAAGGTTATTTATTCTTTATATGCAGATCAGATCTTCTGAAGACGACCGTTTTAGCCCGTCTGTATTTCTGGCCAACAGTCTGTTTTATGACACTTTATGCACAAATAAGTTTTTGTCAGTGCATTAAAATAAGTAATGAATGTATCTAACGTATACACTTTGGCCAAAGCGTCATCTGTATAACTGAGGAATGACTAGGCTGCCTGGACGCTTTTTGATGAAAAGACATATTTTACTTAAACCATAGATACATATATTTATTTTTATTTGGGGCTTTGAGGGATTTAAATGACCCTTGCTACTTTGTTGGACACGTGTGTCCTGTTTGTGACATCCTCAGTGGTGAAGAGAAATGGTCTTACACAGGTTTATATGCCCAGTTTGCAGTCAGAAGAGAAAGTTAGCTCTTGTTTTTGCTAGTTAGGTTTTTATGATCGGTATTTTTAGGAATTCAACATATGAATTATTTTCTCAATTTAAATTTGATGCATTGATCTCAGACCGTTCTGTCTCACTACGCCTCCTCCTGAACACATAAAAACTCATTTACTCTCCATCTTGTATTTAATGTTATTATATGTCAAATACAGAGCAGTATTTTGGTTGCTGATGACTCTGAAGTGTGCATTTGCTGCTGTAGCCCTATCAGAAGCAGTTGATGTTATGGAACTGAATAGAGATCACTACTTTCCACTTGACTGAGTGTCCTCTGACTGAACCCTGTGTTTCAATACAGAATAAACAGACTATTTTAAGGAGAATGTGAAGATGTCTCCTTATTTCCGTGCAAGCTTCTGTGTGTTTCTGGATGTACATCTCCCCAGATTTGTTCTTCATGTTACCTTGTATTTAGAAGTTACAAATTCCATTCATATTTGGTCTCACAAGGTTGTTCTCCAGTAAGATGAGCCAGGCAGTCTTCATGCATTTCTTTTGGGCGATAACACTGATTTTCATTTTGCAATTACACATTGAAGTGGCAAAAGCTAGAGTTTACATTTTATTAGATGAAAGATTTTATAGGTTTGATGGTGTCTTTAAAAACTTTAACTTAACCAAATATGAAAAGTCCTTAGTTAAGCAGGACACACCCATGTATTACTGTGACAGTTTTGTTCTTTGAATGAATTTGTGTGGGTCTACATTCAACCACACAACCATTCAGTGTGTTTACTTTACAAAGCACTTGCTGGATTAAGCTAACGCCTCCATGTAGTATGTATGCGTACATTTATGAGGTTACCTGAGTGGGAGATAAGGATTACTTGTGCTTCTATTTGGCTTTAGCAGATAGCCTTGTTTGGATATTTAATGAATCATACTTAGAGTACACACCTCTACGGTTCTGTTT
Organism: Mchenga conophoros; assembly: GCF_057382185.1. Classification (NCBI taxonomy): domain Eukaryota; kingdom Metazoa; phylum Chordata; class Actinopteri; order Cichliformes; family Cichlidae; genus Mchenga; species Mchenga conophoros. The sequence goes on from NC_140539.1 coordinate 34,586,208, forward strand.
TATGATATCAGGTTTCTGTGTGTACCAGAGGTAATTTATTCATACATACAGCTCTATTTCAAAAGAATTCTGTTGCACACAAACTACAAAATGCACTATAACAAACATCATTGTACATCATGTATTGAGTATGAATTTAATCAGGTCTACCATAAATAGAATGAGGACCATAGAATGAATCACCACCCTGTAGAATGGATACTCATTGGTTCATCATTTTGGTTTTTCCTTGCACAGCTGCACACAAATGCATTCTCAGTCTTTTTCTTTCAAGTGCCACTCCTCGGCAGGGGCAAAGGTTATTTGCATCACGTTACTCCAAAGTAAACACAGTGATGCAGGGCTGGGTGTGGTACCCTGTTCTACCCCTCCCTCACTGCTTGTATAAAATAAGGCATCTGGGTGGTATTAGTGTTCGGTGAAGTTCTCCTGTTTTGTTCTGCTTGCCCATCTTACTGACTGCAGCCATGTTTGTTGCTCCTCCTGGCTATCAGCCAATCTATAGCCCGGTAAGTATCTGCACGCACTGATACCCACAAAAATATGTTTTTTTCTATTAGGTCTTAAACAAGCGTCATTGTTTTTGTTCTGTTAATAACAATAATATTTGAGCCTATGGCACTGTGTGAATTTTATGCTGAGAAGATGTAATAAATTGTCCTTAGGTTCTCATAGTTTCATTACCATTACAGGATTTTGCAAATGTATTAACTCAAAAGTGCAATCACATACTTTGTTAGAGAATTCAGATAATATCACAATGGAAGGTCGGCCGTTTTTGTAAGGAGAAACCAAAAAAGTGACACCACAAAATGATAGCAAAGACTTAGTATTTTTAGTTGGATCTTCTTTTTAGTTATTCAGTTTTTTCCAGTGGTTCCCAAAAATGACACGTTTTAAGTGAGGGACATTAATGAAGGCATGAGATTAGGAAAGTTTATAACACTTAGAACAGGAGTAAGTAAACAACGTTCTAATTGTCCATAGTACTGGTCACGGTTCTTAGTAGAAGGATAGACTAAACAATCTGACCCATAAGGAAGTATAGGTCAGGATATACAGCTAAATTCAATTCATTTGTATTTATATAGTTCTAAATCACGACAGCTGTCGCTTCAAGACCCAGCCAGGCCCTAATAATCAGATAGCCCCCTGTGATCAAGCACTTGGGGAGGAAAAACTCCCTTTTAAGAGGAATAAACCTCCAGCAGAACCAGGCTCGGGCACCCATCCACCATGACTGTTTATGGGTGAGGGGACAAAGACAGGGCAGAACATTAACTGGAAGTGAGTCATAGATTAATAATGACTAGCGATAACATTCAAAGTTGTGCATAAACACACAAAGAAAGAAACGCGCAGTGCATTATGGAAAGTCCCCAGCAGAATAGGCCTATTGCACCATAACTAAGGGAGAGTTCAGGGTCACCTGTTTCAGCCCTTTTGTTGAACATGGCTTGTTAATAGATTGATTAATCATATTTAAGACTTGTCCACTGTGGTGTATACTGAGGTAAAAATACAAAAATTATGTATTTTTCCAAAGAATTATGGAAGACAGTGTATATAATACATGGACTGTGTGTGTTTTGCCATGCCCAGTAACAGAGAGAGAGGCCAAATTGAGAGAGTAAGAACTGTTGTGAAATAAGATAAACACTAGACAGATTCACAATGCTGTCCATACTACCCAGGCCTTTGTATAAATATTGAAATGCTGGGCCTCTTTTGGCTTCATTGAAACAAATAATACATTTACAGATTTGGTACAAACCAAATAGAAAAGCCTGATTAATATTTTACATGCATCAAATATTATTGTACATTAAATCCTAATTTGACATTTAACTAGTAACTACACTAATAATATATACAAATATATTATGATTGTTCAAAATAACACTAGAGTACTGTAATTAATCACTGCAAAGTAATTTGTAACTTGATTTAATCATAATATGACTGACATTTGGACTATGAAGTGCATACATTCCACAGTGTTGCTGTGTTACAGTTACTTAATATTTTGTCCCTGGCACAGGACATACCCTATCTAGGGCCTATTAATGGAGGGCTGAGGGAAGGAACATCCATCTATATCCAGGGGACCATTCCCAAGCACATCACCAGGTGAGGGGAAGACATAAACTCGTGACCCTATACACTTTACAGAAAATTTGTTATAGTCAATAACTGTTAAACAGTTTTGTCTGTTTCCAAGGTGGTTGTCTTTAGCTATGATTTATCATTTATATCCAAGAGGCAGCAGTGATTCAGGATCATAGTCCATTAACGGGCAGAGTAAAAACTGCACATACCTCACTGTGTCAACATATTAAGCTCTTTTTTTTCTTTTTCTTTTTTACAACAGTTACAGTTTCCTAATCTTATCTGCTTTCTTTCTTTCTTTCTTTTCATTGGCAGGTTCTTTATCAACCTGATTTGTGGAGAATCTGAATCCAGCGACATTGCCCTACACTTCAACCCTCGATTTGATGGCAGGGACAAGGTGGTCTTCAACACCTGTCAGAATGGATCCTGGGGGTCAGAGGACAAGATTCACAAAATGCCTTTTAGAAAGGGAGAGCATTTTGAAATGGTCATCATCGTTACTTTGCAGGGCTACCAGGTCAGGACAAACTGTTGTACAGACAATGAAAACAAATTCTATGTATGTAAAAATGTAAAAATCTATTCATGTAAAAGCTGTAAATGAAGACTCAATAAATGGTTTATTCTCAGTATAATATAATTGTAAGGTATTATAGTCAGTATGTGATCAGTTATATTATTACCACTTATGCTTCTTTTATTGATTTAATCCAACACAAATATGACATTATTCTGTTGCAGATTAAAGTAAATGGGATTGATTTCCATATTTTTCAACACCGCATCCCTATGGAGCAAGTTCGTGGGCTGCAGATTGCAGGAGATGTTTCCATCCAGACGATTAATTTTATTGGGGTGAGTCCTCAGCTCCGTGAATCTTCCGCATTGATGCTTCGGGCTTTGCTGGGAAAAATAAATTAAGTCAAAATTATCAAAAGTTTAGATTTAACAAGTCTGGCAGCTGTTGGCTAAGGATTTCTGCTTATGTGCCCAATAGGGCATGCATAGGTATCATGAAGGAATGGGAATAATTAAAAAAGAACGTGTTGCATCATATTCAGAAAAATCTTTTCTTTCATGTTTTGCTGGGTTTAAAAGTCATCTCTTTACAAATGTGAAATTAGCAGATGAATAAATATGTTTGTATGAATGAATGAATATGTATGTTTCTATCAATATGCCAGATTTCTCCTTGTATTTCAAACAACACAATCTTCTGTGTTTGATCATTATTATGGTCAACAGCACTTACTTTGTGAAGATTTTGTTTTTAATTCATTTTTCCCCCTATTTGATCTTTTTAGGGTGGAATGGGAGGAGGAATGGGAGTGAGTATATATATGTAATATCAAAATGATACAAATTAATTTACCACAGCTTTTTCATGATTACAGTCATTACCTGCTTTTCAACAGGGAGGATATCCAGGAGGTGGCATGGGGGTATGTTACTTTTGCTCAGATGTGATTTGCATTCTGTTTATTTAAATATTACTGTAGTGAGATAAAGTGTGCATATATTTAATTTGAACTGCACCGTGCTTCTTTTGACATCCAGGGAGGTTACCCAGGTGGCATGGGAGGAGGAATGGGAGTAAGTGTACTGAGTAACTGAACATTTGCTTTTGATAAGATCACTGTAATTTTTCAAGTGCCACATTAGTACGCAAATGGTAAAACATACATATTTGAACTTTTCAGCCAGGAGGATATCCAGGAGGTGGCATGGGGGTATGTTACTTTTACTGAAGCATGTTTTACATTCAGATTCTTTAAATATTACTGGATCTGTAGTGAGAGGAAGTCTGCACATTTGAACTGCACTGTGTTTCTTTTGACATCCAGGGAGGTTACCCAGGTGGAATGGGAGGAGGAATGGGAGTAAGTGTACTGAATATTGTATATTTTCTTTTGACAAGGCCACTGTAAGTTTTCAAATAACATGCTAGTACACACATCATTAAACAAACATGTTTGAACATTTCAGCCAGGAGGATATCCAGGAGGTGACATGGGGGTAAAAAATACTTTTATTCCTCAGATTTACATTTGCTATATTATAAAATGCAGGTCACACATATGTAACAGAATAAAGTAATTTTAAAATTTCTGATTGATTCCTTGCAGGATGGATATCCAGGAGGCATGGGAGGTGGAATGGGGGTATTGAATTATGTTATAACTTAAATAATCTGTGCAAGCTGAATTTTTATGACAAAAATCTTAATTTAAGTTTCATTTATCTTTCATTTTCATTTTGTTTTTGTATTTCTTTTTATTATTATTAATATCATTATTATTATTATTTAAGGGCAACTTTCCAGGCTCAAATCTGCCGGTGAGAACAATGCACAAAAAAATCGACACGTTCTTTTTATACACAGTTCATATATATTCACATTTGCTAAACCTACTCATATTTTCTATCTACTAATCAGGGTATGAGTGGGCAGCCAGTCTACAACCCTGTAAGTAAAATTTGCATAACACTCAACTTTCAGTCCAGTCACTGACTCCACGGGTATTATATCGAAAGATTAAATCTGAAAATATGAGGTGAATTTAGTCAAATGAAGATGATTTGTTTAGAGAACATAAACAAGCTCACATGCTGAACTTTGTTTAATGAAAATGTTCAATTTGACCTTTTCTATTATTATGACTAAGAAAAGCATGTGGGTTGTGAAGCTTGAACTTTTGTTGGTTTCTGAAATGATGCATAACAAAGAAAGTTTGACAATCACTGTTTTGTACACCTCTTATTAGGCCACCTGTGTTACTGTGTAATACTGTAATATTCATATAAGATATCTCATTTTGTTTTTAAGCCTGTGCCCTACTCCAACATCATCCCAGGAGGGATGTTCCCTAAGAGGACCATCATCATCAGAGGCATGGTTCCCTATGGAGCACACAAGTGTGTGATTTTAAGACTACTTGCCGAAATCTCTAGTGCAGTACTAAAGTGCTAACATGAATGTTTAACGCTCATGGATGTGTGTTTCAGATTAAGGATCAACTTTTTGGTGAGCAGATCTCGAGACATTGCTTTCCACATGAATCCCAGAGTGAGGGAAGGAATTGTTGTAAGAAACAGTATGATTGGAGGAAACTGGGGCCAGGAGGAGAGAGAAATGAGCATGAATCCATTTATGGAGGGCCAGTACTTTGATGTAAGTAACATCAGTCACGCAGTCGTAATATCAAGTCCTTATGATGAATTTTAGAAGCAAATTTTAATGTGATTTTGGCAAATTCTAGAAAACTTTGTGTGTCAGCATTCAAAAGTTTTCCCTCTGTCCCTCAGATGTCAATCCGTTGTGGAAACCAGAGGTTTAAGGTGTTTGTGAACGGGCAGCACCTGTTTGACTTTTCCCATCGCTGGCAGTCCTTCAATGAGATCGACATGCTGGACATAGAAGGCGATGTGCAGATCTCCTACATCCATTTCTGATACCCCCCCTCCCCAAAAAATAAATAATTTTGTGCAACTTTCAAAACTATGTCACCCACAGAGTTGCTTATCTCAGTTTCTTACCTGCTTTGAGATCAGATATCTCAATAAGATCAAATGTCACCTCAGTATCTGCTGTATTGTTTATACCAGTTAACTGAATTAATAAATCATTAATGATTCATGAATTAATTGATTTATTTCTTATGCAAAGCTTCTTCAGTTCAAAGTCAAATGGTGGAGAGTCCCAGATTTAAGCTCTGTGGGAGTAACCCACCGAGAGGGACAATGGACCCCCTAATGATCCTCTACCTAATCACATGAGCCAAGGTGTGAAAATGGGTGTGGATCACAATCAGCCAAGGTTTCAGGTGAGCTCATTGTGAAACCTAGCCCCACCCTATCATGTGATTTCCTGAGGTCAGATGGCCCAGGATGTGAGTGGGCATTAAGGCATCTGGGAAGGGATCTCAAAACTGGATTATAGATGGCAGACAGTTGGTGTCGTAAACCCCCGCCTCTGTTCAAAGATGGTCGCTCACAGTGGACGTAAATGGCTTCTTTTACTCCTCTTTCAAACCATCTGACCAAAATGTGAACATTGGCATCCTCGAAAGAGAGACCTTTGTCCTTTAGATGCAGATGGACCACCAAGTCTGAATAGTTTATATTAATGGGCCAATAGGTTCAACTATAGGAGCATGGGGGTGTGTTTAAATGAGACACAGACAGGAACGTGACTGGAAAGAACCAGTCTGCTTTAGTGAACCAAACCATAAGTTCTGACAACCACAGGGTTAAGGCACTTTACAGAATTGTGGAAAAGAAAATTACAAAAAATTAAAGAAAAGTAAAACCACACAAAACTACTAATATAGCACCCTGGCCAAGTGTTAGCTTTTAGCTCTCAATGTTGGGTGCACCCTGGTAACTGACTCCTTAACTTTTACAGAAAACAGATGACTCAAATTCAATGTCCATTCTAATGAAGATCTTACACACCATTCACATGTGGAAAATGTTCTACACGGCAGCTTATTATTCAGAGTCCTAAATAAAACTTGTCCAAGGGGTATAGTCCAAAAATTCCCAGGGTGCGAAAGAAATTAGGGATGAGAAAATTTCAGTCAGTGGTCTTTCATATAACCACCTGAGTGTGAAAGTGTGAGTGATACAGGCCTACCACACCGCAAGGTGCAGCAGATCATCAGGTGGAAAAGAAGGAAATCTCGGTCTCAGAAGAGGAATTCAAATACTAATTATGCTGTTCTAGCTATAATCCACAACTTAGGCTTGTGTTGAGATCATATTAGACATCAATTTGCAATTAAAATACTCAAATTTGCAAAAAAAAAACCCCCACTTCTCTTATACAACCTATCCATTACCGCAATGTATTGTCAAAACATTTTTTTGTAAATTGCAAAATAAGCACTTTTCCAAAAACAATAGGAAAACATTAAAACTTACCAAGCAAATTATATAAAGTTATTGCATATGCAACAATTATTAATCAAAATAATTCAGATGAATTCAGTTATACAACAATAAGTTGTTCAAATAACTTTTGATTTGAACAAACAGACAAAAATTAACTGAGGCATACACAATATGTGCTCACCGATCTCAGTGCATCATGCTCTCATAGTGATGTGCGAATCATGAACGAATCGTTCAATACTCGAGAATCACTTTACTGACTCGTGAATCATGATTCACAAGCCCAACTGACTCGTTGACTGACTCATCCCTGTTACTGAAGCAAACTAATTTCATTAGTAGAAATATATCTAGCTCATAATTAAAATTGTGGAAAAAAACAACAACAACCAGTTTCTTAACAAAAACAGTTCTGCTCTGGACTGGACGAAAAAACCCTGAGTAAAAACCTCACATCAAGACAATAGCTCATCAGTTCACAGCATCGCTGTGCTAACATGCTAACAGCACATTTGAGCTACTCAAACATGCGGGGCTCTAAATGACATAACAGGGCAAGTTTTTTACTCTTTAATGACAGTAATATGATGTCTCAACGTGAATACAAATAAACATAAGTTGTACTTTAAGTGTTACCTCACTCCTGGAAGCAGAATGAGATGAACTTTCAGGCAGTTGATAACAAATTAGACTTAACAAGGCTAACAGTTTAGCTCCACACAGTGCTCTATAAAGTCACTGGAAAACTGTAGCATCCGACTATTTACTCACTGCCACTATTTTCAATATGGAACATCGCTGATAACCAGCGAACTTATGTGCAGCAGAATTTGTCGCAAACTTATATCTAGTACTTTTTCCAACTTAAAAACTTCAGTGTCTCAGCAAACAAAACACTGCAGCACAGCACTCTTTTCCACCCCCAAGCACACGACTACACATGCCTAGAAGCGGACACAGGGAGATCATTTTATGTGGGTTACAGATTATTGTCAAGGCCATTCCAATGACAAAATGATAAACTAAAGTAAATACCTAGAAAATAAGTGCATACTGTTGTGTCTTTCTCTTGGATTCTGTTATGTACAGCGCCAAACGCTGTCCCTGTAGAAAATCCTCAGACTCCTAAGTTATAGCAAAGATGTATACATTACATGAATCAGGACATGCACATGTAACAACTGTCAGTGAGGAAAGACTTGCTTTCTTAACACTATGACTCGCTCAGTGTACTTGAACTGCAATTTATTTATTTATTTTTAAAGATGTATATTGGGAATACGTCTTTAGATGGAAAGCCAACAGATGCACAACCTCCTCCATGAAGTTCGTGTTTTGACACTTCTGACAATTTTAAGGTTAACGAAAAATAGGGTCAAGTTAAGGCAACCAAGCTAGGCATTCTTAACCTCTTCATAAACTTTCTTATTGTACGTATTAACATAGCCTTAAAAACAACAAGTTTTTTGATCAGATAATTCACTTTGTGTAAAACAGGCTCTGCTGCTTCTTTCTTCCAAGAATGGATGAAGTTTATTCTTATATAATTGTTTCCTTGGGTGTGACAGGTCCTCCATACAAGTGCTGACTCACTGTAAAGTTCAAGCTTTCGGGTTTAGTCTGGCAGTGTCTGAGCTGTTTTTACGAAGAGGTTTTTTTTTTTTTTTAGCTTAATTACTCTTTTGCATTCAGGTGGTTGAACAGAAATGGTGTGTTTGTTAGGAATTAATTTCTCTGATTCTGCTGCAGTGTGTGTGGGCATGTAGCATGGAATCTAGACCTCTTCACCCTCTTATTGATAAGAGTGTCCCCAACTGCTACAGCAAATGTAATTTTACACTCACTTGGCTCTGGATAGTGTAATAAAACTTCATAAGACAAGGTTGGCTTATAAGGCGTTTTTTCAACCCGTCATTTTATAAGAAAGGGGTTGAAAATAAAATATCAGTTCTTTATGTCCTTGGAATGAATTTGGCTGCTTGTTTATGAGTATGTCTGTGCAAACTATATATAGAGAGCCACATAAGGTTTCTTCTTGCTGTTAGAAGGAATCAGCGACGGGCTGGATTATGTTCTTTGTACTTGTACTGGGATAGCACACTTTGGCAGTGACCAGTCTTGTCATTTTTAAGAGTGAGTCTGTCACTGCCAGGGCATTTTCTTGGATCCATTCCTGTCCTCGAGCAGCTCAACAGTTGGAGTGCGATTGGGAGTGGAGTGGCATGATGACTGTAGAGGCAATGTGGCTGTGGAGAATGATACTGGCATGTCCAGGCTCTCCATGGAGTCAGAAAGGGTTCGGTTGGTTTCGTGCTGTGGACAGAGGACATAATGGTTGGGGTGGTGGACCTCCACTGTGGTCACAGACTCCAGGCCTTTCAAGCAGAGAGGGGATGAGCGTCCAGTGGGGTCACGACCACCAACGGCTCCAAGCTCCATGGAGGACTCGTCCATGTTCACGTATAGAATCTCATCTGGATCTTGTGGGTCTGGCAGATCCTCAAGGGCTTTTTCGAGCTCACAGCGCAGTGACTCGACTGATGGACGATCTTTTGGGCTGCAGAGGTAATTTCTTCCTACATAGATCTCTACTTTATTTAAAAAGACTTTTTGCACACATAACTACAAAGCACTCTATAAAAAAAGCATTTTACGTTATGTATTGAGTATGAATTTAATCAGGTCTACCAAGAAGACTTGAAAAATAGAATGAATCACCATCCTGTAGAATGGATACTCATTGCTCAATCATTTTGGTTTTTCCTTGCACAGCTGCACACAAACGCATTCTCTGGGTTTTTTTTTTTCACTCAAGTGCCACTCCTCTGCTGGGGCAAAGGTTATTTGAATCAGGTTCTTCCAAAACAAACACAGTGATGCAGGGCTGGGTGTAGTACCCTGATCTACTCCTCCCTCACTGCTTGTATAAAATAAGGCATCTGGGTGGTATTAGTGCTTGATCACAGGGAGTTATTCTCCTACTTTGTTCTGCTCGCCCATCTTACTGACTGCAGCCATGTTTGTTTCTCCTCCTGGCTATCAGCCAATCTATAGCCCGGTAAGTATCTGCACGCACTGATACCCAGAAAAATATGTTTTTTCTATTAGGTCTTAAACAAGCTTCATTGTTTTTGTTCTGTTAATAACAATAATATTTGAGCCTGTGGCACTGTGTGAATTTTATGCTGAGAAGATGTAATAAATTGTCCTTAGGTTCTCATAGTTTCATTACCATTACAGGATTTTGCAATTTATGAACTGAAAACTGCAATCACTGAACATACTTTGTTAAAGAATTAAGATAATATCACAATGGAAGGTCGGCTGTTTTTGTAAGGAGAAACCCAAAAAGTGACACCACAAAGCAGTTCAGAGGAATCAAAAATGACTTAGTATTTTCAGTTGGATCTTCATTTTAGTTATTCAGTTTTCTCCAGTGGTTCCCAAAGAATGACACATTTAAAGTGGGGGACATTAATGAAGGCACGAGATTAGGAAAGGTTACAATGCTTAGAACAGGATAAGTAAACAAAGTTCTATTTGACCATAGTACTGGTCACGGTTACTAGTAGAAGGATAGACTAACAATCTGTCAGATAATGAAGTGTAGGTCTGGATATATAGCTAAATTCAATTCAGTTGCATTTATTATAGTGCCAAATCATGACAGCTGTCGCTCAGCCAGGCCTCAACAATCAGATAGCCCTCTGTGATCAAGCACTTGGGAAGGATAAACTTCTTTTTAACAGGGATAAACCTCCAGCAGAACCAGGCTCAGGGACAGGCACAGGTGGATATAGACGAGGCGAAACAGTTGCTCAAAGTGAATCAGAGATGAATAGTAATCCTTGCTTTTATTTAAGCAGTATGGAAATATTAGTTGCTGAGAGGGACTGGAAAGAGAGACCATATTTCTCTGATAGTAGCAATTTAAAATCCTTCTACTCACCTACAAGGTACCATATAAACCCAATAGAGCCCTTTGCTCTCAGATGGCAGACTTATTTGTGATTTCTTGGGTATTTCAAGCCCCTCGTTTGTGGAGACAAGTGTTGTGCCAAGGTAGATATGCCCAACAGAATTTGTTTCCCCTGCACTGGGAGGATTTGCTGGGCAGGGAGAATGGATCCAATTGATTACGCCCGAATTAGAACCAACTAGACATGGAAGAAATTAGCTTTTTTAGTGAAAACGTGAAAAGTGAGTGTCATTACATTACCGTTCAGTTTATATGTTACAACAGAAAATTATATATTTATTGTTCTCTTGTGTTATCGAATGGGATTATTTCAATAAACTTTCAGATAACTGGCGATTATTATTTGTATCCTCTTGTAACTTTACTGTATAAAGAGCTAAAAGCTCCAACATTTCAGGAGTCATTATAAGAAGTGTTTGTGAACTAAAAATGAACAATTTGGGATACTGTTTGTCTGTGATTTGGACACATGCTAGGTAAGGTAATGTCTTTTTAAGTAATGGTTTAATCACGGCCACCTTAAAGACCTCTGTACATGGCATCTTAACAGAGACAGGCTGATCATATTTAAGACTTGTCCACTGTGGTGTATACAGTCAAAAATACAAAAATTGTGTATTCGTCCCAGCATTACGGTGGACAGTGTATATAATGTATGAACTGAATGTGTTTTGTCATGCCCAGTAACACACAGAGAGAGGCCAAACTGGGAGAGTAAGAACTGTTGCGAAATTAGATAAACACCAGTGTGTGAATGCAAGAGTGAATGAATAGTGGCATTGTAAAGCGCTTTGGGTGCCTTGAAAAGCGCTATATAAATCCAATCCATTATTATTATTATCATAGATAGATTCACAATGCTGTCCATACTGCCCAGGCTTTTGTATTAAATATTGAAATGCTGAGCCTCTGTTGGCTTCAAAAATGATTTCACTGAAACAAATAAAACAACAGATTTGGTACAAACCAAATTGTTTGGAAATGCCTGATTAATATTTACTAGAGTACTGTAATTAAGCACTGCAAAGTAATTTGATTTAGCTGATTTAATCATAACATGACTGACATTTGTAAGTGTACTTCATAGACTTGCATACAACACACAGTGTTGCTGTGTTATAGTTACTTAATATTTTGTCCATGGCACAGAACATACCCTATCTAGGTCCTATTTATGGAGGGCTGAGGGAAGGGATGTCCATCTATATCCAGGGGACCATTCCTAAGCACATCACCAGGTGAGTGGAAGACATAAACTTGTGACACTGTACACTTTGCAAGAAATTTATTATAGTTAATAGCTGTTAAATATATTTTGTCCATTTTGTCTTGTCTGTATGTAATACAAAGGAAAAAGTACAAAATAAAGAGTTAAAAAAAAAAAAAATATATATATATTTTGTCCATTCTCAAGGTGGTTATCATTAGTTATAAGGGGCTGGACAGCGTCAACGCGTTAACGTGCTAACCGCGCTAATGCGGTGAAACCATCCAGCCCCAGGCACGGGCGATCCGCGGTAACTCGTTAACGGAGATTTAATGCAGTTATGAAGTGAACATCATTTTAACGAGATTAACGCTGACAGCATTCATTTTATTTTCTCTTTCTTTCTTTTCATTGGCAGGTTCTTTATCAACCTGATTTGCGGAGAATATGAATCCAGCGACATTGCCCTACACTTCAACCCTCGATTTGATGGCTGGGACAAGGTGGTCTTCAACACCTGTCAGAATGGATCCTGGGGATTAGAGGAGAAGATTCACAGGATGCCTTTTCGAAAAGGAGAGCATTTTGAAATGGTCATCATTGTTAATTTTCAGGGCTATCAGGTCAGGTAAAACTGTTGTACAGACAATGCAAACCATTTCTCGTTTACTTTATCCTGTAAGTAAAGACTCAATAAATGGTTTATACTCACTATAATATAATTATAAGGTATTAGTTATAGTCAGTCAGTTATATTATTACCACTTATGCTTCTTTTACTTCTGTATTGATTTAATGCAACACCAATATGACATTATTCTGTTGCAGATTAAAGTAAATGGGATTGATTTCCATACTTTTCAACACCGCATCCCTATGGAGCAAGTTCGTGGGCTGCAGATTGCAGGAGATGTTTCCATCCAGATGATTAATTTTATTGGGGTGAGTCCTCAGCTCCGTGAATCTTCCGCATTGATGCTTCGGGCTTTGCTGGGAAAAATAAATTAAGTCAAAATTATCAAAAGTTTAGATTTAACAAGTCTGGCAGCTGTTGGCTAAGGATTTCTGCTTATGTGCCCAATAGGGCATGCATAGGTATCATGAAGGAATGGGAATAATTAAAAAAGAACGTGTTGCATCATATTCAGAAAAATCTTTTCTTTCATGTTTTGCTGGGTTTAAAAGTCATCTCTTTACAAATGTGAAATTAGCAGATGAATAAATATGTTTGTATGAATGAATGAATATGTATGTTTCTATCAATATGCCAGATTTCTCCTTGTATTTCAAACAACACAATCTTCTGTGTTTAATCATTATTATGGTCAACAGCACTTACTTTGTGAAGATTTTGTTTTTAATTCATTTTTTTCCCTATTTGATCTTTTTAGGGTGGAATGGGAGGAGGAATGGGAGTGAGTATATATATGTAATATCAAAATGATACAAATTAATTTACCACAGCTTTTTCATGATTACAGTCATTCCCTGCTTTTCAACAGGGAGGATATCCAGGAGGTGGCATGGGGGTATGTTACTTTTGCTGAAGCATGTTTTGCATTCTGTTTATTTAAATATTACTGTAGTGAGATAAAGTGTGCATATATTTAATTTGAACTGCACCGTGCTTCTTTTGACATCCAGGGAGGTTACCCAGGTGGCATGGGAGGAGGAATGGGAGTAAGTGTACTGAGTAATTGTACATTTGCTTTTGATAAGATCACTGTAATTTTTCAATTGCCACATTAGAATTCATATTATTCAACATTCATATTTGAACCTTTCAGCCAGGAGGATATCCAGAAGGTGGCATGGGGGTATGTTACTTTTGCTGAAGCATGTTTTGCATTCAGTTTCTTTAAATATTACTGGATCTGTAGTGAGAGGAAGTCTGCACATTTGAACTGCACTGTGTTTCTTTTGACTTCCAGGGAGGTTACCCAGGTGGCATGGGAGGAGGAATGGGAGTAAGTGTACTGAGTAACTGAACATTTGCTTTTGATAAGATTGCTGTAATTTTTCAATTGCCACATTAGTACCCAAATGGTAAAACATACATATTTGAACTTTTCAGCCAGGAGGATATCCAGGAGGTGGCATGGGGGTATGTTACTTTTACTGAAGCATGTTTTACATTCAGATTCTTTAAATATTACTGGATCTGTAGTGAGAGGAAGTCTGCACATTTGAACTGCACTGTGTTTCTTTTGACTTCCAGGGAGGTTACCCAGGTGGCATGGGAAGAGGAATGGGAGTAAGTGTACTGAATATTGTATACTTGCTTTTGACAAGGCCACTGTAAGTTTTCAAATAACATGCTAGTACACACATCATTAAACAAACATGTTTGAACATTTCAGCCAGGAGGATATCCAGGAGGTGACATGGGGGTAAAAAAAAAATACTTTTATTCCTCAGATTTACATTTGCTATATTATAAAATGCAGGTCACACATATGTAATAGAATAAAGTAATTTTAAAACTTCTGATTGATTCCTTGCAGGATGGATATCCAGGATGCATGGGAGGTGGAATGGGGGTATCGAATTATGCTATAACTTAAATAATCTGTGCAAGCTGACTTTTTATGACAAAAATCTGAATGAATTAAAATTTTCCTTCTTTTATCTTTTTTTTGTGTCTTTCATTTTTATTTATTTATTTATTTTTATTTCTTTCTGTTGTTATTATTATTTAAGGGCGCCTTTCCAGGCTCAAATCTGCCGGTGAGAACAATGCACAAAAAATCGACACGTTCTTTTTATACACAGTTCATATATATTCACATTTGCTAAACCTACTCATATTTTCTATCTACTAATCAGGGTATGAGTGGGCAGCCAGTCTACAACCCTGTAAGTAAAATTTGCATAACACTCAACTTTCAGTCCAGTCACTGACTCCACGGGTATTATATTGAAAGATTAAATCTGAAAATATGAGGTGAATTTAGTCAAATGAAGATGATTTGTTTAGAGAACATAAACAAGCTCACATGCTGAACTTTGTTTAATGAAAATGTTCAATTTTACCTTTTCTATTA
This sequence comes from Mchenga conophoros, assembly GCF_057382185.1. Lineage (NCBI taxonomy): Eukaryota > Metazoa > Chordata > Actinopteri > Cichliformes > Cichlidae > Mchenga > Mchenga conophoros. The sequence goes on from NC_140539.1 coordinate 34,601,443, forward strand.
TTATGACTAAGAAAAGCATGTGGGTTGTGAGGCTTGAACTTTTGTTGGTTTCTGAAATGATGCATAACAAAGAAAGTTTGACAATCACTGTTTTGTACACCTCTTATGAGGCCACCTGTGTTACTGTGTAATACTGTAATATTCATATAAGATATCTCATTTTGTTTTTAAGCCTGTGCCCTACTCCAACATCATCCCAGGAGGGATGTTCCCTAAGAGGACCATCGTCATCAGAGGCATGGTTCCCTATGGAGCACACAAGTGTGTGATTTTAAGACTACTTGCCGAAATCTCTAGTGCAGTACTAAAGTGCTAACATGAATGTTTAACGCTCATGGATGTGTGTTTCAGATTAAGCATCAAGTTTTTGGTGAGCAGATCTCGAGATGTCGCTTTCCACATCCATCCGAGATTCAGGGAAGGAATTGTTGTAAGAAACAGTATGATTGGAGGAAACTGGGGCCAGGAGGAGAGAGAAATGAGCATGAATCCATTTATGGAGGGCCAGTACTTTGATGTAAGTAACATCAGTCACGCAGTCGTAATATCAAGTCCTTATGATGAATTTTAGAAGCAAATTTTAATGTGATTTTGGCAAATTCTAGAAAACTTTGTGTGTCAGCATTCAAAAGTTTTCCCTCTGTCCCTCAGATGTCAATCCGTTGTGGAAACCAGAGGTTTAAGGTGTTTGTGAACGGGCAGCACCTGTTTGACTTTTCCCATCGCTGGCAGTCCTTCAATGAGATCGACATGCTGGACATAGAAGGCGATGTGCAGATCTCCTACATCCATTTCTGATACCCCCCCTCCCCAAAAAATAAATAATTTTGTGCAACTTTCAAAACTATGTCACCCACAGAGTTGCTTATCTCAGTTTCTTACCTGCTTTGAGATCAGATATCTCAATAAGATCAAATGTCACCTCAGTATCTGCTGTATTGTTTATACCAGTTAACTGAATTAATAAATCATTAATGATTCATGAATTAATTGATTTATTTCTTATGCAAAGCTTCTTCAGTTCAAAGTCAAATGGTGGAGAGTCCCAGATTTAAGCTCTGTGGGAGTAACCCACCGAGAGGGACAATGGACCCCCTAATGATCCTCTACCTAATCGCCTGAGCCAAGGTGTGAAAATGGGTGTGGATCACAATCAGCCAAGGTTTCAGGTGAGCTCATTGTGAAACCTAGCCCCACCCTATCATGTGATTTCCTGAGGTCAGATGGCCCAGGATGTGAGTGGGCATTAAGGCATCTGGGAAGGGATCTCAAAACTGGATTATAGATGGCAGACAGTTGGTGTCGTAAACCACTGCCTCTGTTCAAAGATGGTCGCTCACAGTGGACGTAAATGGCTTCTTTTACTCCTCTTTCAAACCATCTGACCAAAATGTGAACATTGGCATCCTCGAAAGAGAGACCTTTGTCCTTTAGATGCAGATGGACCACCAAGTCTGAATAGTTTATATTAATGGGCCAATAGGTTCAACTATAGGAGCATGGGGGTGTGTTTAAATGAGACACAGACAGGAACGTGACTGGAAAGAACCAGTCTGCTTTAGTGAACCAAACCATAAGTTCTGACAACCACAGGGTTAAGGCACTTTACAGAATTGTGGAAAAGAAAATTACAAAAAATTAAAGAAAAGTAAAACCACACAAAACTACTAATATAGCACCCTGGCCAAGTGTTAGCTTTTAGCTCTCAATGTTGGGTGCACCCTGGTAACTGACTCCTTAACTTTTACAGAAAACAGATGACTCAAATTCAATGTCCATTCTAATGAAGATCTTACACACCATTCACATGTGGAAAATGTTCTACACGGCAGCTTATTATTCAGAGTCCTAAATAAAACTTGTTCAAGGGGTATAGTCCAAAAATTCCCAGGGTGCGAAAGAAATTAGGGATGAGAAAATTTCAGTCAGTGGTCTTTCATATAACCACCTGAGTGTGAAAGTGTGAGTGATACAGGCCTACCACACCGCAAGGTGCAGCAGATCATCAGGTGGAAAAGAAGGAAATCTCGGTCTCAGAAGAGGAATTCAAATACTAATTATGCTGTTCTAGCTATAATCCACAACTTAGGCTTGTGTTGAGATCATATTAGACATCAATTTGCAATTAAAATACTCAAATTTGCAAAAAAAAACAACCCACTTCTCTTATACAACCTATCCATTACCGCAATGTATTGTCAAAACATTTTTTTGTAAATTGCAAAATAAGCACTTTTCCAAAAACAATAGGAAAACATTAAAACTTACCAAGCAAATTATATAAAGTTATTGCATATGCAACAATTATTAATCAAAATAATTCAGATGAATTCAGTTATACAACAATAAGTTGTTCAAATAACTTTTGATTTGAACAAACAGACAAAAATTAACTGAGGCATACACAATATGTGCTCACCGATCTCAGTGCATCATGCTCTCATAGTGATGTGCGAATCATGAACGAATTGTTCAATACTCGAGAATCACTTTACTGACTCGTGAATCATGATTCACAAGCCCAACTGACTCGTTGACTGACTCATCCCTGTTACTGAAGCAAACTAATTTCATTAGTAGAAATATATCTAGCTCATAATTAAAATTGTGGAAAAAAACAACAACAACCAGTTTCTTAACAAAAATAGTTCTGCTCTGGACTGGACGAAAAAACCCTGAGTAGAAACCTCACATCAAGACAATAGCTCATCAGTTCACAGCATCGCTGTGCTAACATGCTAACAGCACATTTGAGCTACTCAAACATGTGGGGCTCTAAATGACATAACAGGGCAAGTTTTTTACTCTTTAATGACAGTAATATGATGTCTCAACGTGAATACAAATAAACATAAGTTGTACTTTAAGTGTTACCTCACTCCTGGAAGCAGAATGAGATGAACTTTCAGGCAGTTGATAACAAATTAGACTTAACAAGGCTAACAGTTTAGCTCCACACAGTGCTCTATAAAGTCACTGGAAAACTGTAGCATCCGACTATTTACTCACTGCCACTATTTTCAATATGGAACATCGCTGATAACCAGTGAACTTATGTGCAGCAGAATTTGTCGCAAACTTATATCTAGTACTTTTTCCAACTTAAAAACTTCAGTGTCTCAGCAAACAAAACACTGCAGCACAGCACTCTTTTCCACCCCCAAGCACACGACTACACATGCCTAGAAGCGGACACAGGGAGATCATTTTATGTGGGTTACAGATTATTGTCAAGGCCATTCCAATGACAAAATGATAAACTAAAGTAAATACCTAGAAAATAAGTGCATACTGTTGTGTCTTTCTCTTGGATTCTGTTATGTACAGCGCCAAACGCTGTCCCTGTAGAAAATCCTCAGACTCCTAAGTTATAGCAAAGATGTATACATTACATGAATCAGGACATGCACATGTAACAACTGTCAGTGAGGAAAGACTTGCTTTCTTAACACTATGACTCGCTCAGTGTACTTGAAGTGCAATTTATTTATTTATTTTTAAAGATGTATATTGGGAATACGTCTTTAGATGGAAAGCCAACAGATGCACAACCTCCTCCATGAAGTTCGTGTTTTGACACTTCTGACAATTTTAAGGTTAACGAAAAATAGGGTCAAGTTAAGGCAACCAAGCTAGGCATTCTTAACCTCTTCATAAACTTTCTTATTGTACGTATTAACATAGCCTTAAAAACAACAAGTTTTCTGATCAGATAATTCACTTTGTGTAAAACAGGCTCTGCTGCTTCTTTCTTCCAAGAATGGATGAAGTTTATTCTTATATAATTGTTTTCTTGGGTGTGACAGGTCCTCCATACAAGTGCTGACTCACTGTAAAGTTCAAGCTTTCGGGTTTAGTCTGGCAGTGTCTGAGCTGTTTTTACGAAGAGTTTTTTTTTTTTTTTTTTAGCTTAATTACTCTTTTGCATTCAGGTGGTTGAACAGAAATGGTGTGTTTGTTAGGAATTAATTTCTCTGATTCTGCTGCAGTGTGTGTGGGCATGTAGCATGGAATCTAGACCTCTTCACCCTCTTATTGATAAGAGTGTCCCCAACTGCTACAGCAAATGTAATTTTACACTCACTTGGCTCTGGATAGTGTAATAAAACTTCATAAGACAAGGTTGGCTTATAAGGCGTTTTTTCAACCCGTCATTTTATAAGAAAGGGGTTGAAAATAAAATATCAGTTCTTTATGTCCTTGGAATGAATTTGGCTGCTTGTTTATGAGTACGTCTGCGCAAACTATATATAGAGAGCCACATAAGGTTTCTTCTTGCTGTTAGAAAGAATCAGCGACGGGCTGGATTATGTTCTTTGTACTTGTACTGGGATAGCACACTTTGGCAGTGACCAGTCTTGTCATTTTTAAGAGTGAGTCTGTCACTGCCAGGGCATTTTCTTGGATCCATTCCTGTCCTCGAGCAGCTCAACAGTTGGAGTGCGAATGGGAGTGAAGTGGCATGATGACTGTAGAGGCAATGTGGCTGTGGAGTAAGAACTGTTGCGAAATAAGATAAACACTAGATAGATTCACAATGCTGTCCATACTGCCCAGGCTTTTGTATTAAATATTGAAATGCTGAGCCTCTGTTGGCTTCAAAAATGATTTCACTGAAACAAATAAAACAACATTTGGTACAAACCAAATTGTTTGGAAATGCCTGATTAATATTTACTAGAGTACTGTAATTAAGCACTGCAAAGTAATTTGATTTAGCTGATTTAATCATAACATGACTGACATTTGTAAGTGTACTTCATAGACTTGCATACAACACACAGTGTTGCTGTGTTATAGTTATTTAATATTTTGTCCATGGCACAGAACATACCCTATCTAGGGCCTATTTATGGAGGGCTGAGGGAAGGGATGTCCATCTATATCCAGGGGACCATTCCTAAGCACATCACCAGGTGAGTAGAAGACATAAACTTGTGACACTGTACACTTTGCAAGATATTTATTATAGTTAATAGCTGTTAAACATATTTTGTCCATTCTCAAGGTGGTTATCATTAGTTATAAGGGGCTGGACAGCGTCAATGCGTTGTATGTGAATTTTGTTTTAGGTGTATTTGACCAATGTCTAGAATGTGAAATGTTGGTATAACGGTGCTACTTGAAGCCTGAAAAAGATCTCCCATAAATAAAAATGAGCAAACAGCAGTAGCAGATGTCCTGACTGGGTTCTACGTTAGCATTTAGATCCCTCCAGAGTTTTGTGCACACGGTTTAGGTAAAAATGAAAAAGGTTGAGTTTTTACATTTAGTTCAGTATTACTTGTTGCCTGTGTCCTTGTCTTTTGGGAAAATACTTTACACAAGTAATGGCTCAAAAAGGATTCCTTTTTTTTTACTGTGCTGCAATTGATTACTGGATTATTTGTGCCATTAATTAGTGTCAACTAATTTTTATTCAATCTCCACACAGGATATGCTTGTGAAGATGGAATATGGGGGAGAGCAGAAGTGCGTTGAAGTTCCACAAAGGGATGAATGAAGGACCTGCATATTGTATTGAAGAAATAAGTGATGAGATGCTGTTATTTGCATTTACCAGCTCACCTATGTCAGACCTTTTGATAAACAAAATTCTAATGAAAGTGAGAACATGTACACTGTTACATCTTTCAGAAAATGTTTTGAAATTGTGGTGCACAGTTCAGAATAAATGTTTTTCAAAAACCATTGCATCTTTTTAGTTAATGTTTATTTCCAAAAGAAATTTCTAGATGTTCAGAACAGTAAAATTCCCGCTTATTAGAATTAATTAGAAGATAACTCTTACGTAGTTAAACTAAAATACTCTTTTGAGAGTTAATATATAAACTCTTAACACCAAGTGTTAAATTATCAACTCCAGACAGATTTGGTGTTTAACACTAAATCAGAGTTAACGTACCGACTCTCCAAAAAGAGTTAAATTAACACTCTCTGGTGTGGACCCACATAGACACTTTAATAGTGTTGAAATCAAATCCGACAGTGTTAATTTGGACATGCTGGATTTGCTGTGTATATTTTAGTGCTAAAAACTAAGTACAGGGAGCCTACATCTCCTATGACTAACTGTCTGACAACCACTCAAACACTCATCAAGTTTGGGGATGGCAGCAGCACATTGGTTGTGACAGCCAGCAAATGTCAGACCACCTACAAGGAGCACCTTTAAGCACCTTGTAACTCTAATATGAACCTTAAACCCAACAAGTGTTGCAGCAGGTCATTCAAACCCTGTTGCACTTGCTGGGATTTTTCTGCCGTGACATCTACCTAAAACACTGCCAGAAGAGGGAAATGCATCATGTGATTAATAACAATAATAAAAACAATTTCTTCTACCTAACCCCCATTTACAGCAACTTGCAGCATCTCAGATATACGCAGCTAATCAACGTCGTTGACAGGCTATGACAGCGTCCTTATGTGCCGACACTGGTGTTTTAGCTAGCAAAGCAGCTGGCTGATGTGGAGTGAAGCCACATTAATGACAACGTGTACAACCATTGGAGATGTGAGCAGGACAGACAGAACAACTGACGGAAAAAGTTTTTAAATTGTGTTGATTGGCCACGTAAAACCAGAGTTATGATAAAAATATCTGCAATGTTTGGTTTTCTTTCTGAATACTATCGTTGCGGGAAGAAATGGTAAAACCGGCGTTTTATAAGGAAAACGCTGGAAAGCACTCTCCACCTGTGAGCAAAAACAAAACCAAAAAAACCCCACCCTTTCCTATTGGTGGAAAAATGTACCATGTCGACCAATCAAAAGATGATAAGGCAACGTGGTATTTAGTTGTTTAGGAAGTGGGAAGTTTTAGGAGTTACGGCGGTGTTTTGAGATGTGAGAGATTTGCGACGTTTAGCGCAAATCTTGTGTAGTTAGTGTGTAGTGTAGTTTTTGTTGTGTGTGTCAGAACAATGAGGCGACTGCTGAATGTTACAGGTGTTACAGCAGTGATACATCTCCTGTTGTCAGGCCTGCAGGTATCAGGCTGTTGTTCTCCTTTATCTCATAGTGGACAGAAATTATTTTTGGAGTGGCACAAATAATTTGTGTGGCATCAAATTTAATGCAGAACAGCTGATTGTTCTGTAAATAGTTTGAAATGAACTTCCCCTGCCAGTGGCGGACTCCCTCAGACATCGGTGCGTTGGTGGTTCTTTGTGTCTGGGGATGGGCGTCCAGGTACACACCGGCTCACTCCTTGGCGGCCACTTATCGGGGCCTGGAGCCTGGGGCTCGCTCGGGCCACTTCGGAAGTGGGGTGCCCCGGCCTCTCGGCCTGGGGCTCGGTCACTCAGGCACAGCTGGCTGCCGGCGGAGCTCACGGGCGCGTCACTGCAACTCCCCCTGGCTTCTGCTCCGCGGCTGCTGAGTGAGCCCTCATCTGGGACTCTCCTCAGCTCTTTCTGGGACAGTGGCGCGGCTGCCCCTCTGTTGGTCTTCCTTGGTCTCTTGTGTTCTGGGGGCCTCTGGATGTCTGGAGTTTCGATATATGCTTTTTTTTTTTTTTTCCTGCCCATTCTGTTGGTTTTTGTTTTTTGCCCTTCTCCCCCGTCCCTCTTCTCAGCTGTTTCTCTTTCCCTCTTTCTTTCTCCCCTTCTTTCCTCCAGTCAAGTCTGTCCCGCATTCAGCAAGTGAAAATAAAATAAACAATAAAAGGTGAATCAAATGGACCATTATGGCAAGGCTGGATGGTCAATTTGGTAAAGTAAATCCGTTGGGCATCTTTCTTTGCCTTTAGACAACAATTCTGATGACAAAAGAGCCAAACGGGACAAGCAAGAAAAAAAAAAAAAAAAAAAAAAAAAGGCTGGAGTTTTGATCTTTCCTGTGCTCATTTTTAGGGAGTATCCCAATTCAAAGTGCCCAAAGTGAGCTTTTACGCGAAGCTTGTTTCATTTAGGTTTAATCGAGTCTAATTGGGCTCTATCTTAATTTTTGATGGTTTCATTTTATTTCATATTGCAACATTCGTTTTGAAAATATGAAGGTGGCAAAGTGGTTAAATGTTTTACTTTCACAAAACGTGTAGCTCTGTAATCTGAATTAACAAGTTAGACTGAGATAAAAAATCTGTAATTAGCCCCAAACAGGAGATTGTGCAATACTGTACAACCGCTATTTCATTTTTTTTCTGATAGAAGCTTACGCCTCTTTGTCAGCTGAAACTCTATTTAACTGCGTTATTTTAAATGTCTTATATTTAAACGAGGAGATAGTGCACACATCTGTTTCCAAACAAACTTTTCTGTCTCAAAATCCCAAACTTTAGGTGTTACATATCACTGTGCAGTGTGTAAAAACACGGGAACAGCCTCTAATGTTACAGTTGGGAATGGAGAAATTACAAACCATAATGCCTTCACACAGATTAAACTTGCAAAAAGTGCACAGAAAATAATCCCTTTAGCCACAGGTAAATAATCTGGCGGTCGTTTCTGCCCTTTATCTCTGAGTTTCCAAAAAAGCTCCTGGTTACATCTTTGCTTAAAAAAATCACGTGGGAATCAGACAGGTGAATGCTGACTGGCTGATAGCCCGCTGCAGCCGTTAGCTGAAATGTACAGCTCGAGATATTTAAAACAGAAAAGTGATCCCGTGTCTGCCTCATCAGGTGAAATGGGATCCAGGAAAGCAGTTTGCTCATTGCCCCGGTCCCAGAGAGACATGTAATTAAAATCAATTGGGCCCCTGTCGCGATGACAGCTCTAATTTCACACTTGATACCAAAATAATTAAAGAGCCCGAAGCGTTTTCAGTACAAATGAACTGCTGCAGGGGTGTGGTTGGCATGAGGAGCAGCGGCTTTAACAGCAAAATACAAAAACAGTCATTTTGCTTTTAGATATAAATAAACAGCTAGACAAAAGCTTCAGTGACAACAATGGAAGGATTACTTAATGAGAACATGGACACACAGTTCTCACCCTTATATTCTTACATAAACAGAAAATAAGTATTCCTGTTTTCATGTAAATACTGAGTGCTAGGCCTTTGCGCTACTCAGTGTTTGGCATGCAAATATGACAATCGGTTTGGGCTTGCATTTAGATTTAAAGGGTTTAGCCTGGAGGGATCTTATCTCTGACCTGTGCTCTCATGATAAACAGCAATAAACTGTGTTTCAGCGTCTTTACGGAAGGCTGCGAAATAAAATACACACAAAATACACGCCTGTGAGAAAATACACACAGTCACAGCAAGACTTCAGACACAAAACCCCGAGGCTTTCATTATTATATCTGGAGACTTTAACCATGCCACACTGGACTCTACTCTGGCTGCTTTTCACCAGTTTGTGAATTGTCCCACAAGAAGAAACAGGACAATTGACCTACTGTATGCTAATGTGAGAGATGCATACAGAGCCACCCCCCTCCCCCCACTAGGGAAGTCAGACCACAACCTGGTTTACCTACAGCCACAATACACACCCCTCGTCCAAAGGCAGCCGATCACAACGCGCTCCATCCGGAGATGGACCCCAGAAAAGGAGGATGCTCTGAGGGACTGTTATGACACCACAGACTGGGATGTGCTCCTGAGCCCACATGGTGAGGACATAGAGGGGGCGACACACTGTCTTACAGACTACCTCAACTTTTGTGTGGACACGGTCGCCCCTGCTAAGACGGTACGGTGTTATCCTAATAACAAACCGTGGGTAACACAGGAAGTCAAAGCTGTCCTCAACATGAAGAAGAAAGCTTTCAGGAGCAAAGTGAAGGAGGAGATGAAGGCAGCACAGCGGGAGGTGAAACGCTGCCTGAGGGAAGCAAAGGACACCTACAGGAGGAAGGTGGAGCAGAAGTTGGAGAGGAACAATATGAGGGAGGTCTGGAATGGTGTGAAAACCATCACAGGCCACAACACCAAGAAAAGCACAGTGGGGGGGACTGTGGAGAAGGCAAACGAACTCAACAACTTCTTCAACAGGTTTGACCAGCCCACAACCCCCCCACCCTCACCTTCACTACAGAGTCCAATCCCCACTCTCCTACCTCCCTCGCTTCCCCCCCTTCCTGACACCATGACACCCCCCTCCTCCAATCCCTCTCTCAGCAGCAAGACATCTCCCCCCCTCCCCTCTTCCCAAACATCTCCCAGTGTCACAGTGGATCAGGTCAGGAGACAACTGAGGAAGCTTCGCCCCAGAAAGGCAGCAGGCCCAGACAAGGTGTGTCCTAGGATGCTAAAGGCGTGTGCTGCTGAACTTGGGGAGCCGCTACAACGAGTCTTCAACCTCAGTCTGCGACTGGGGAGAGTGCCCGCCCTATGGAAGACATCCTGCATCGTCCCGGTCCCCAAAAAGAACCGGCCCAATGAGCTGAATGACTTCCGACCGGTGGCACTGACGTCACATCTTATGAAGACTCTAGAGCGGCTCTTCCTCAACCTCCTCCGACCACAGGTACAACATGCCCAGGACCCACTACAGTTTGCATACAAGGTGGGTGTCGGAGTGGAGGATGCCATCCTGTACCTCCTACACAGAGCCCACTCACACCTGGATGGGGGAAAAGGCACGGTCAGGATCCTGTTTCTTGACTTTTCCAGTGCCTTTAATACCATCCGGCCCTGTATGCTTCAAGAAAAACTGAACAGGATGGAGGTGGACCCCTGCCTGGTGGCTTGGATCTCCGACTACCTCACCGACAGACCACAGTACGTCAGGCTGAAGGACATCACGTCTGACACAGTGGTCAGCAGCACAGGAGCACCACAGGGAACTGTGCTGTCCCCTCTTCTCTTCACCCTGTACACCTCTGACTTCTGCTACAACTCTGAATTATGCCACATTCAGAAGTTTGCAGACGACACAGCCATCATGGGGTGTATCTGGGATGATCAGGAAGAGGAGTACAGAAGTCTGGTGAGGAACTTTGTCGCATGGAGTCACACAAACCACCTGCAACTCAACACCTCAAAGACTAAGGAACTGGTTGTGGACTTCGGGAGGTCTAGAGCAGGTCCACTGCCGGTTCAGATAGAGGGGGAGGAGGTGGAGGTGGTCAACAAGTACAAGTACCTCGGGCTGTGGGTGGACAATAAACTGGACTGGTCATGCAACACAGAGCACCTGTATAAAAAAGCCCAAAGCCGACTGTACTTCCTCAGGAGGCTGAGGTCTTTTAACATCTGCAGGAAGCTCCTGAGGATGTTTTACCAGTCGGTGGTTGCTGGAGTACTTTTCTATGCTGTGGTGTGCTGGGGGAGCAGCACAGCAAAGGAGGACTCATCCAGGCTGGAGAAACTGATCAGGAGGGCTGGCTCTGTGGTCGGCATGAAGCTGGACACTCTGGTGACAGTGGCAGAGAAAAGGACATTAAAGAAACTGATGGACATTATGGACAATGCCAGGCATCCTCTGCACACGGCCATAAACAACCAGAAGAGTCTGTTCAGTGACAGGTTGCTTCTCCCAAAGACAAGAACTAACAGACTTAAAAACTCCTTTGTCCCACACGCCATCAGACTGTTTAACTCCTCTCTGGAGGGGAGAGGGAGGGGAAACAGGAGGACAAAGGAGGGAACAACTAAGCTGTAGTGCCTCTTCACCTCACTGTGCAATACCTTTTGTGCAATACTTTTGTAAATAGTCAACTGTGCAATAGACTCAATACTTAAAATGTGCAATTCACTTGTATTTTTATTTTTATTCCTATTTATTCTATTTATCCCCTTCGTATATTTATTTATATTGTCTCTGTATTTATATATATGTGTGTGTGTATAACTCTGTAACTTCTGTCGGTGCTGTGCTTTTTTGGAAATCGAATTTCCCAGAGGAACCCACCCGAGGGATTAATAAAGTTCTATCTTATCTTATCTTATCTTCATGTCGGTTACCTTCACGTGCTGCTCTTTGGCAGTTTTACAGCTTTTATTCTGAACATCTTTCTGAAGTGACTGGTTTTTGCTTGTATTCAGCAGAAACTGGAAACTAATCCAACTTGCTGAATGTATTTACACAGTCTTGTTTGCCTCCAGTGCAGTGTCTTTGTCACAAATGTGAGAAACAAATTAAAAGGTGATCATGCCAAAAGGTAGTGAAATTAATACAAAATTGTGAAGGCAAAGTGCCAGAAGAGTAAATACATGGTCACAAACTGTGTATCAGGTTAAATTGTCTAAGTGAGGGTTATGCTTGTGTTTTACTATAACACCATCTAGTGGATATCTAGTGCTCATTGTTCTTTGACAAATACTTTCAAATAGCTTCACAGTGCAAAGCAACCAGAACTGAAGGCAGATACAGTAAAGGCCTCGCAAGGGAGGAAACAACATTTGATATCTATGAGTTCTACACTCCAAACGGTCAATTATTAACAAAAAAACTTGCTTGTTCAATCCAATTTGAGCCTTTGAAAATGGGGGGATTGTATGAAAAAGGCCTAACTCCTGAACGAGCATTTTCAAGGATTTCAAGCACCTGTACCAGTTCAATGTTCACTTGAAAGACCCCCTTATAAAGTACTTCTAGCTGAAATGATGAGGACAAAATCCGTGCTGCTTGTTTGTGAAAAATCTGAAAGTTGTGGCTGTATAGACAAACACAGTGAAAAATTTCTGAAGTCTCAGTGTCTCCCTGTGTGTTGATGCAGAATGTGTGCACACAGAAGACTCAGTGCCAGTTATCAATTTAGTTATTAAAAACTTAAAAAAAACAAACAAAAACAAAACACCTACCTCATAATCTTTTGAGTCTGGTATATGGCGGGGCGCTGTGGACACCCAAGTTTGTGAATGCAATAACTCAAGAACGAGACAATGTAGAATTTTTAAATTAATACCATGGTTGCATTTACTAAAAATCTCTGTAAGGTTTAAATCTCAGGGACCTTGACTTCAAGGTCAGAGCTTAACTTTTCTAAAGAAAAGAGGATTTTCCCATTTATAAAACATGTATGTCTACTAGGAGGCTAAAGGTTAGCACTATATTTAAAAAGAGTTACAAACAACAATTAGATGATGCTTAAAGCTGGTTTATTTAATAAACATCCAGTTTATTTCCAATTTGGATCAAATTATGTCTGATTGAAGGACTGATGTAATGGTAAGTTGTCCGCTGCTCCGCTTTGAATATTGGTAAGAACTTGACACAGAGATTACTTAATGGATTTTAAGCAAAATTGTGCCTTAGTTCAAGAACATATTCATCAGTTGTTTTTATGTTTTTAGGCTTTTTTTCCCTTTTCACAAGAATTGCTAGTTCCCCTAGAGTTTTGGCCACCTCAACAATCAAGTGATTCCCTATGAGCAAGCAATGAGCGACAGTGGGAAGGAAAAACTCCCTTCTAAAAGGAAGAAACTTATCATGTTTGGTTTTGATAACCATCACTTCAAATAGAAAAAAACAGCACAAAAACACTCATAACTATGACCCTCATTCGGAAATAGGCACCTGCACCGGGAGCAAACAAGGCGCACAAAAGTGGCGCCGCAGACGGAGAAAAAGCGCGGCATACTTTTACGTTTTAAAATTGACTTGGTTTGCACTTTGAGAATCAACTTGTGAGAACTGTGACTACTGTTCATGTGCTGCAATAAACGAGAGACCACTGTATATAATAATAAGTATATAATAATATAATATTCTCTATGACTATTGTCTTCGACCTGTTAACATTTAATATTGTCTTGATAGAGTCAAATAATCATGCAGCAGAGTCCTCCCCTGTTGCTTCTCCTGACTCCCCAGTCCCTGGTCCCTCCACTCCTACTGCTGCACCCACAGGTATGAACATCAAGCACTGATAGCTTTTTACTTGCTTGAATCCCCTTGTGATCACCTTTACTAAATATCTACAACCAATCTGTTCATATCCTGGTTTTCTTCAATTTTGAAAATGAAAATCTAGTAGCAGCCTTCTCATTTCTTTGTGGTGTTTTGTTCTGTTTTTTACAGGCCCACAGAGGAGGACAGCTCGAAGGCGGGCGAGGGAAGGGTCCCAGGACGGTCCATCGGCAGTGGAGCTGGCTATCCTGGAGTGCCTAAAGAGGCCACGCCCGTCTGCAACAGAATATTTTCTCCTCAGCCTTGTTCCTGCTCTGGAGAGCATGCCGCCTCAGACACAAGAATTCGTGAAATTCCAAATTTCTAAATCAGTTTTTGAAAATAGCACAGCTGTGCTAAATTTGGAAACATTGGACCCTAATGATCAGTAGTTTTCTGATGAGGCAGCAGCTCTCCAGGGCAGAAACAATGTTCTTATGTTTCTCCTCCTTCTCCCTGAGGCTCTTCCACTCCAAGCTGGGTCCTTTTTATTCCTGTCTGTCTGTAAATAGTTAGATTTCATATATTTATGTTATTTAGGTCCTTTTGTTACTGAATTTATATATTTTATCAAATAAACATTTATAATGACAAATGTCTTTGTTCTACTACACAGCAAATATTGGCACCCGACTTGACAAAAGTAGAATTTATTTCATATTACACTAATAACAAAACATACAAATACAGTGGGATGCATAAGTTTGGGCAACATTGTGAAAAGTAATTATTTTCCTGTACAAATTGTTGGTTGTCTCAATAAAAATTGTCAGTTAAATACATCATATAGGAGACACACAGTGATATTTGAGAAGTGAAATGCAGTTCACTGGATTTACAGAAAGTGTGCCATAACTGTTTAAACTAAAGCAAGCAGGTGCATAAATTGGTAACACAAAAAAAGAGAAATAACATAAATATGTAGTGTATATCAATGTGTGTGTCTCCTATATGATATATGTAAGTGACATTTTTTACTGTAACAGCGATTCATACAGGAATATAATGACTATTAATAAGGTTGCCCAAACTTTTGCACCACACTGTATATAGGAACATAGTGAAGACAAGTTGCAGAGTAAAAAGAGGTTAGTTTATTTTGGAGTAGAGCTCCATTTATTAAGAAAATGTTAAAAAGACAGGAACACTCTTTAGAGGTTTGTGGGTGCCTCTTAAAAGAGCCGTTGTGGGGAAGTCGTTCAGACTTCAAACAGGCTACTCCTTTGGTTGCCAAGACACAGCTCCCTCTGCCGAGAAGTGAGCCATGAACTTCTCCCTCACCAGGACAGCCTCTCTGGAGGAGTTGTTTGCTGCCATACGACCCAGGTCTTGCAACGGCTCCACCACAGCAGGCGCCACACCTCTCACAGCAGGTGCCCCTCTCTCGTCCACACAGCGCAGAAAGTTGTGGAGAACACACGTTGCCTTCACACACTTCTCCGCAATTTCAGGACGGAGTTCTATGGCGCGCCGATACAACCTCCACTGTGAGGAGAGGATACCGAAGGCACCCTCCACTATCATCCTGGCCCTGGAAAGGCGATAGTTAAAGACCCTCTTCTCTAAAGGGAGGAGGCGTCCAGGGAAAGGTCTCATGAGCTCACGCCGCAGCGGGAACGCTTCATCAGCCACAAAGACATGGGGCTGAGCTCCACGGTGTTCTCCACCAGGTAGAGGCTGGTCAGGAGGCAGATGGAGAGTCCCAGCCCGAAGAGCCTGACCAAAGGTGGAGTTGGCCAGAATACCACCGTCGCTGGTCCTCCCGTACCCCCCAACATCAATGACGCGGAAGCGATGCTCTGCATCCACAACCGCAAGGAGAACAATGGAAAAAGTTCCCTTGTAGTTGTGGAACATGGATCCTGAGTTGGGGGGTGCCTTTGTCTGGACGTGCTTCCCATCCAGAGCTCCACAGCAGAGAGGGAAGTTCCAGCGCTCCTGGAATCCCTCTGCGATGGACCGCCAGTCTTCAGTTGAAGGCACAGCCATGAAATCGTCCACTAGACAGTCCCAGATGCCCGTCGCTACCTGGGGGATGATCTGGCTCACCGTGGACACACCGACTCGAAAACTGAACGCGATGGTCCTGAAGGAGTCCCCGGTGGCAAGGAACCTGGACAACAGTGTTTAAAATGAGTATTATGTGTACTGCAGTTACAAAATACATGATAGAAATTACAAAATTACAAAACATAACTCTTACATAAAACATTTTGTAATTCAAGTTCAAGTTCAAGGTTCTTTATTTGTCACATGCATAGTTATACAAGTATAACACACAGTGAAATGTAGCCTGACACGCTCCTCGACATGTGCAAAAATGGGGGGGGGGGGGGGGGGGGGGTGTAGAGGAAGAACATTTTTATATATATATATATATATATATACACACACACACACACACACACATATACACACACACACACACACAGACATATAGTATATACACTGGGTGAATGTGCAGTAGTAGCAGCAAGCAGGTGAATTCTGTACATTAATATGAATAGACATCTGACTATTTTACAGGATAGACAATATAAACATATTTAAAATTAAAGGAATTTGAAATGTACATTGTTCCTTGGTTTAGAGTGTCTGGAAGAGAGTCCTGTCTCAGTCAATTATAGATGATGTGAGAGGGCGGGTGTGTGTGTTTAGGGCACGGATGGCTTGGGGATAGAAGCTCCTCTTGAGTCTCTCTGTCCTTGCCCGGAAGATGTGGAACCTTCTACCAGATTGCAGAAGTTGGAACAGTTTGTTGCCAGGATGGGACGGGTCCTTCAGTATCTGCGCTGCTGTAGTCCGGCATCTCCTGGTGTAGGTGTCCTGAAGCGGGGGGAGAGCAATCCTGCAGCAGCGTTCTGCTGTACGGATCACTCTCTGGAGAGCTTTTTGGTCCTTCACACAGCTGTTCCCAAACCACGATGTCATGTTCTGTGTGAGGATGCTCTCCACAGCGCCTGTATAGAAAATCCTGAGGATCTTTGGAGAGACCCTGAACTTCCTCAGTTGTCGTAGGTGATACAGGCGCTGCCTAGCCTTTTTGGTCTGGACCTGAATGTGGGCAGCCCATGTCAGGTCTGAGGAGATGTGAACACCAAGATACTTGAAGGACTGCACCCTCTCCACTGGCGCTCCATTGATGATGATGGGCTTGTAGTCTCTGTGCTGACCCCTTCTGAAGTCCACCACCAGCTCCTTGGTCTTGCTGACGTTCAGCTGGAGGTGGTTGTCCTGGCACCACGATGCCAGATTCTTCACTTCATCCATGTAGGCCGCCTCATCGTTATTGGAGATGGCACCCAACACCACTGTGTCGTCAGCAAACTTCACAATGGTGTTGGAGCCATGGGTGGATTATAAGGATAATTACATGATATATATTTGATATAATCTAGAACAATCTGCCGTGATTATAAACAAATATTCAACTATCCCAGAATTAAACCAGGTCTAAATGAAAAAAGGAGTGAGTATCACTACAAAGATTAACCCACATTGGTCCTAGTACAAGTTTGATATCAGCAAACACCGAGAGCATACCTATGACACCACAGCCATGCTATCATTCAAACACTGATAACAGCATAAATCGAATTAAATCGGGACTTGATGAGACCGTCTGAGTATCACTACAAATATTATGAAGTCGTCTCGTACCAGTTTGCTATCGGTAAACACCGAGAGCATTCACTGTTAGCATAGCACATCCATGTTAGCAGTGTATAAATGGATGGTTTAGCATATATTAGCGCAGGTATCAATAAAGGACTACCGTATTAAACACTTTTACTAACCTCAGGCAGATGGACAGGCGCTCTGCTGGTGGGATTGAGCGCCTGTAATTGGTGTCTAGGCGGGCAATTCTGGGACCGACGCGGGAAAGCAGGTCCTCAAACTGGCCAAGTGACAGACGATGATGTCGCTGGAATCTGCCGTCATCCAGGCGCAGCTCCTGTAGCAAATGGTGAAACTCACCAAACTGCTCACGCGTCTCGAGGACCTGATGGACCCAGGTACGGCGAGGACGTCTTTTACGCCGCTGCTCTGCTCTCCACAGTAAATAGAGAAGGGAGACTCTCTCCTCAAGCGCTAGCTCGACAGCTGCCATCTTGCAAAGATACCAGTCTGGCACAACAGATGCGGTCACCGTCGATGAAAAAGTTGTTCCATTTAACAATGTTGCATCTATCTGCATCCAAGCCTCGCAGCTGCTCCAGGATGAGAATTTCCATTTTTGCCTGTTGCAGAATTTCAGGGTTTCTCTCGTTGACTTTAATAGCAACAAATTCGTTGGTTTTTGTATTGCGACATTTGGTTACAATACCAAAGCGCCCTTCTCCAAGGAAACCCTCGACCTCGTAGTGACCTCCCAAAAGGGTCCCTTTAGATATTTCAAGATCATCTATAGAGGAGGATGTGTTGGCTGATGCGTTGACATATTCTTGTTGAGAAAATTCTTCTGAGTATTGGGAACTGCAGCTGATTTTCTGTGATTCTTCTCTTTTACAACTAGAAGGCTGCTGAGAGACCACAAGGTTTTGTCCCCCTGTGCTACTCATGTCAGTGCAGGGAGAACTCTTAGAGAGGCCAGGATTGAAAAAGGGGTGGTGGAAAACCTCCGAGGGTGTTATGCGCTGGTTTGGATCCAATGCTAACATCTCTTTGATTAGGCTGACAAATACATTTTGGATTTTTTCCCCAACACCCGCTTATCTTCAGTAGTTGTTCAAGGTCATCGAGGCACTTAAGTCTTATGCATCGAGTGTCCTTGGACTGACAACCTGTCTCATCTTGAAATTGTCTTTCGGTCTTAAATGTCCAGCGTTGTCCGTTGTAGTTGTCTTTTATGAAATAGTTATCAGCGTATAAGCCAGAGTCTAAAGCATGATCTGGTGGCTGTCCCTGGGTCTGTATGATGAATTTCAAAACATCATAATCATTTCTCCCAGGGTAGAAAGGAAACCCTGTAGCAAGCTCCACAGCTACCAGCCCCAGGGACCACATGTCTATTGCTTCATTAAATAGACTACCAATCATAACCTCAGGTGCTCTATAACCAACCGTCCCCACACAGTCACCATTGTAACCATACTAAACACAACACCATTGCATTAATCTAGCTAAGTGTAAACAGCAGTAAATACTAAATATTCAACGTTGTTGTGCAGCACGCAGGACAGACAGCGCACAATGTGCTTCGAAGTAGCAGCCAAGAAAGGTGTAATTTAAGTCTACGAGCAGTGAACACCCGTGTGCATACCTGTGTGGCTCAGCCACCGATTGTGCAAGTTCCCCCACTTAAAATGATGACAGAGGTCAGTAATTTGCACCAGAGGTACACTTCAACTGTGAGAGACAGAATGTGAAAAAAAAAAAAATCCATGAATTCACATGGTAGGATTTGTAAAGAATTTATTCGTAAATCAGGGTGGAAAACAGGGTGGCCCCACTGTAACAACATGTATTTTGTGAAAAATCACAATTTTGCAACTCAAAACTTTAAGAGGCATAAAAGTAAAACGGTAAAAGATTTGAAAAAGCTGATTTATACCTGAATAGCCCAATAATTTGAGAACATTTTAAAGTTTGAATGGTTCTAGGTGAAAATATGAGGAAGTAGTTAAGTTTCAAAAACAAGCATATTTTAGCAGAATTGCGGAAGTTTCCCATTCATTTCAAAGGGACAAATTAAAGGAAAAAAGTGGAATATTTTAAAAAGTATAATAGCAAAAAATACCAAAAGTCATAGCGTACATTAGCAGAAATAGCAGAATAGTTAAAAATTTGAACGGTGAAAATCGGCTGAAAATTGTGGGACTAGTTAAGTGCCAAAAAACGTACGGAAGCAACTAGAATAAAGTAGGATAAAGAATAAAGAGAAACAGGAACTCAATACAATTATTGCCATTTCTGAAACATGGATCAATGCGGAGAAAGGAATGGACTTTGGACTGGAGGGATATGAAGTGAATTTTGTAAATAGAAGGAACAAGAGTGGAGGGGGAGTAGCTATGTATGTGGATAAAAACCTAAACTACAAGGTGGTAGAAAGTAGAGATGGACCGATCTGATATTACGTATCGGTCCGATACTGACCTATATTACTGGATCGGATATCGGAGAAAAATAAAAAATGTAATCCGATCCATTAAATATCACGAAAGCACCTCACAAAACTTGCAACACGCCGTAACTCGCCTCAGAACGTTAGCACGTCGGAGCAGTATGCATCACGTGATAGAGCGGCTGTGGCATGCAGGACCTGTCGGTGGTCTGGATAGCATGTGGAGCTTCGCTAGCAACCTGGCATTTCATCTCCGACAAAGTTATCCCCGAGAGAAGTAAAGCAAGTGTGTAAGTCCATCTCTGAATGTAAAGCATTCCTGCGTTAAGCTTAACAAGCGACTGCCTCTCGCTCTCCGGCTGCTACTTCAATCGTGAAACTGCTTAATGATCAGCTGATCGGCTTTTCTGTCGCGAGTCTCTTGTTTGTTTTTGGCCCACTTTGCACCAGAAAGAGGAAACCAGCGGCTGAACAACAGCAGCACGTTTAAGCTTGATAAGCTGTTGTTAGAATTTATTTAATATTACTTTCTACACCAGGATCTTTTTTTATGTAGCTGACACTGGTAACTGTGCAGGGGCGGATCTAGCAAAGTTTAGCCAGGGGGGCCGATAGGGCATTAACAGGGAAAAGGGGGCACAAAGACATACTTTTCTTTCTTATTCTCATTTAAAATGTCGAGCTTTTAATAAATAATTATTTGACACCCAAAGTTTTAATTTGATGTAAAATGAATAGAAGTCAATTACTGTATATAGTGACTATTAAGTCTAATATATATACCCTAGTAAGCTATAGTACTTTTTCCTTTGGGAAGGTACCATCTGTGCAGTCTGCAATTTTGTTGAAGAAAGATGTTGAATCTATTTAATATTTCTTGAAAAATAATTGATTTCTGTGCATTTTTTTCACACTTCATCAAATTAAGGTTGATTACGTCGATTAAGCATCATGAGGTGGAGCGTGAGGGGTGGTTCCCTATTTTTTATTTATTTATTTTTGTTGTTGCTGGGAGTTGGAACCCTATTAGTTAGGTTTCTTAATATTTACGCTAAGTACTCTTTAAAATACCAGAATAGTGAGGATGGTGTAGGTTTAAGTTTATTAGATTGATCAGTATTGCTGAACTAGGAAATATTTTTTTTGTATACAGGTATAACAGAATAGCTTTAGTGTAGTTGTTGTTTTAAACTTGAGTATGAACTTGCAGACTTGCAAAATGCAGCAAGATATTTTAAAAAACAGTTTTGTTGATTAAAAAAACACTATATCGGATTCATATCGGTATCGGCAGATATCCAAATTTATGATATCGGTATCGGACATAAAAAAGTGGTATCGTGCCATCTCTAGTAGAAAGTATGACAACTGTAATTGATAATTTACTAGAATGTATAACAATTAAAATTTATAAGGAAAAAGAGAAAAATGTAATAATTAGCTGTATATATAGAACACCTGGCTCTAGTATTCAAGTATTTAATGACTTCATAGAGGAAATATTCTCTAAAACAAATCAAAAAGTTATGTTTATCTGTGGTGATTTTAATATTGACCCGTTGAATCCGAAAAAGCATAAAATGACCGACGAATTCCTAAACACTATGTACAGTTTGAGTTTACATCCTAAAATAACCAGGCGTAGCAGAATTACACCACATTGTGCCACCTTACTTGACAATATTTTCACTAACAATATGGAAAACAACATTGTGAGCGGAATATTAATTAATGACATCAGTGATCACCTATCAGTTTTTGCAGTTTATGACACTAATTATAAGAAAAATCAGCATGAAGAAAAACTGAGATACAGACGTGTAAGGACAGAAGAAACTATGAATGCATTTAAGAACGATCTATTAAATCAGGACTGGGACAATGTGTACAAAGAAGCTGATATTGATATTGCATATGGTATATTTTTAAGAATATTCATGGAGTTGTACGATAAAAACTGTCCAACAATAAAATACAACAGAAAGCACAAATATTCAGATAGACCATGGATCACTAAGGGTTTACAAAATGCATGCAAAAAGAAAAATACACTCTATAGGGAATTCCTAAAACAAAGAACAATAGATGCTGAAGATAAATATAAAAAATACAAAAATAAGTTGACCAATAGTATACGTGTATGTAGAAAGGAGTATTATAGTAAAATATTGAACAACAATAAGCATAATATGAAGGGAATATGGGATGTTTTAAATGGTATCATTAAAAAAAATTCTGGACAACAAAGTTATCCTCAATACTTTATCGACAATGGCAATATTATGGAAAACACTGCTGATAAGGTCAACAGCTTTAATCATTATTTTGTAAATATTGGACCAAAACTGGCAGAACAAATTCCTGAGTCACTGCCATCAGTAGACTGTAGTGAAAACCTGATTGATAGGAACCCTAACTCAATGTTCCTTACATCAGTGGAGGAAAAAGAAATAATTGACATTGTACACATGTGTAAATATAAAACATCTACTGATTGTAATGATATTGACATGAAAATCGTCAAGAAGGTCATTGAAGGAATTGTAGGACCTCTAACATATATTTGCAACTTATCATTTCAGACGGGAAAAGTGCCAAACAAAATGAAAATAGCTAAAGTTGTGCCGCTGTATAAAACCGGGGAAAGATGCCACTTCACAAATTACAGGCCTGTTTCTTTACTACCACAATTCT
Source organism: Mchenga conophoros (assembly GCF_057382185.1). Taxonomy (NCBI): domain Eukaryota; kingdom Metazoa; phylum Chordata; class Actinopteri; order Cichliformes; family Cichlidae; genus Mchenga; species Mchenga conophoros. The sequence goes on from NC_140539.1 coordinate 34,623,993, forward strand.
CCAAAATCCTAGAAAACCTGTTTAATAAACGATTAGACAAATTCTTAGATAAATATAAATTACTCTCTGATAGTCAATATGGATTCAGATCAAAAAGATCAACATCTCTGGCATTAATCGAATCAATTGAGGAGATTACGAATGCTATAGATCAGAAACAGTATGCAGCTGGAGTATTTCTGGATCTCAAGAAAGCATTCGACACAATCAATCATGACATATTAATTAATAAACTGGAACGGTACGGGATCAGGGGGGTTGTACTGCAATGGGTGAAAAATTATTTAAGTGACAGGAAACAATTTGTGAAGCTGGGTGTCCATTAGTGATGGGATTTCCGGCTCTTTTTAGAGATCCGGCTCTTTCGGTTCGGCTCACTAAAAAGAGGCTCCAAACCGGCTCTTCAGGTTGTTTTGTTTCTTTAACTCTTCGCTGGCCCTTAAAAATGCGTCCCTTTAGAGCCCTGGGGACCAAAAATGGTCCCGCCCCAAAAGTGCAATAAAAAGATTATATATTCATATTTTTTTCCACTTAAATATTCATATAAAGTTTTAATTATATTTTCATTGTTTTAACCCTTTAAATCCCAGTTTTATTACATGAGCGCCCTGTTTTTTTTAGCCCCAAAAAACAAAAAACTAAATATTTTCCAAAAAAAACATTTGAAGTAATATTTGTTTGTTATTATAATTAGGCCTTTAGATGGAGCAAAGATTGGCACCAACAGTCATTTCGATCGCCTTTTATTTTTTTTTGCAGGAGCGCATTTCATAAAATGCACACACTATCGGTCCTAATCGACCACGCCCAAAAAAGTGCTATAAAAAATTTATATATTAATATTTTATTCCACTTTAAATTAGCCAATCTTTTAGACCTACTTCTCCTTGAAATATTCATGTCAAGTTTTAATTACATTTCGCGGATTTTAACCCTTTATATCCCGGTTTCGTCACATGAGCGCACTGCTTTTTTGCCCCCAAAAAACATAAAACTTGAATATTTTCCAAAAAAAAACATTTGAGGTAATATTCAATTATTATAATTAGGCCTTTAGATGGACTAAAGTTTGGCACCAACAGTCATTTCGATCGCCTTTTATTTTTTTTTTCAGGACCAGAAAATGGTCTCCAGGCGGCAAATGCTCCTCCTCTAGGCCGAAATAAGTGCATGTTGCCGGGGTAAGTCGCGACGATCACCGGGGCACGATCACCGGGGACTGCTTTTTCCAGCCCACACGTCCGATACCACGTGACAACAAATACGTCATTTCCTGTTGACTAAAAAAAAAAAAAAAAAAAAAAAAAAAAGCACCCTCTAACGGTCCTAGGGACCGAAAAATGGTCCCGCCCGATCAGCGGGCGAAGCCGCTGCTGCACGCCGGAAATGAGGCTTCGTTTCCCGCAGGTCTATCAAAGCAGCCCGCTGTTTTCCAGCAGGGATCAAATGTGGAGCAAGGGCGCCACCCGGTGGACAAATAAAAAAATTACAACTCTAAGGCTCATAGACCAAAACGAGACGGAGACATGAGTAATCACCAAGACATTAACGGTAATAATTCTGCAGTGAAAAATAGCGTTTATAATGGAAGTCAATGGGCCAAAAATGGTCCCCAGGGCTCTAAGAGGATGTGTATTGTTAGCTTAGCCACTGAAGCTAATTTAAGGAAGTCAGACTTGAATTTTGAAATGAAATTATGCCAAACTTTTTTTTTTTTTAGAGAATTTGGCTATATTCCATTCAACACAGTGCAAATGGCTTGTAACTGAAAAACTAAAATGTACAAAAATGGTCCCAGGGCCTCAGAAGGGTTAATTAATTTATTATTAACAATAATGTAAAATTATGCACAAAAGGAATTACTAACGTTAAAAAAAAGTGGTTTTATTTATATATGTTTATATATAAATATATGCGGTGGCCCCTGGAGACAAAACACGTACAAACTCCAAAACACATTTCTAGCATGAACTGAACTCCCAAAGCAGAGCTACTAGATCACTTAAATTACACAATTGAAAGCATGTGTGTATTGTTTGTGTATTTATACACAGGCACTCATATATATTCAAATAATTAAAAAAAAAAAAAAAAAGTTCATTTACCTGTTACTACCACACACCAAATCCGATGGTTGGTACTTGCTGGCTTGTGTAGCCACAAGATAACAAAAGCCCAACACTGCGCCCAGCATCCTGGAGCACTTCTGTTGTCTTTTATACGTGTTTTGAGTTTTTATGTGCTTCTGAGTTTTAATGTGCTTCGGAGTTTGTACGTGTTTTTACGTGTTTTAGAGTTTTTACGTGTTTTGGAGTTTGTACATGCTTCCGAGTTCGTACGTGATTTGAAGTTTGTATGTGCTTTATCTCTAGGGGCCACCGTAAATATACTTTTATTTATTCACTCCACATAAAATGTAATAAATAAATTATATAATACAAAAATCAACTATTCACATTTCAACTTTTAACTATTTAAATTTTCAGCTTTTTCCTTTTACAAATTTAAAGTGAAAACAACACAAAACACTGCAAACCACAACACAATTAAATTATATATATATATACACACACACACACATATATATATATACATACATACATACGTGTGTGTGTGTGTGTGTGTGTGTGTGTATATACACACACACACACACACACACACACACACACATATATAGGTTGTGTATCCTTGAGGTGTTAATGGGGTTATTGAAAATGTGTATGTGCGTATATACGTATGTATGGATAGATAGAAACATATGTGTATATATATAAAAAAAATTACACATAACATATAATGTAATTGCAAGGAGGTATTTCTGTAGTCTATTGATACTAGATAGTGGAGAAGGGGTGGGATTAAATAAGCTTATGCTTCTTCCTGCTCCTTTTTGAACATGAGCATTATTTGGAGTTGTGGTTGCTCATTTTCCTTTTGTTTTGCTTTGTTCATTTGTCTCTTTTAATTCTATTTTGTTGTACTTTTTCAACATGTTCAAAATAAAGATTCAATCAATCAATGAATGCATTTATTGAAGAAGGACCACCAAAATCTTTGTTCTATTTGGTGTATATATTAAGAGTTGCTGGACTAACAGTTGGTTTGATTTGCTTCAGAGAATCCTCAAAGTCTTTCATCTTAATGTTGCGCACCTCAGCAGCAGTTATAATACGGACTTGTTCTGGTCCCAACTCTCTTATTGGGCCAAGTGCAGCATCTTTGGCTAATGCTGTCAAATCGCTCCCTGAATATCCTACAGTCACTTTTGCAAGACAGGACAGTTCGTTTTGGCTCAGTGGACTCCCGTGCATTCCCAAAAGATTTTTCAGCAGTGTAAATCTTGTCTAAAGGTCACAGGAAACCAAAGCAAACTGACAAAAACACTAAGAAACAAAAACACTAAGAGAGGGACTGAGACCAAAAAACTATAACTATAACTGTGGTGGAAAATAACAGGCAAAGACTATGACTAAGACTACCGTAGAATAACAGACGAAAACCATGACTGTGACTGAGGTCAAATAAACAGACGAACCGACAATGATAAGCAGAAAACAGAAGGCTTAAATACACACATGAGGTGATCAGTGGAAGTGGAGACACATGGGGGAACAGCTGACAGACATAACCCTAGTGACAGGACCAAGAAAGGAAAGCTAACTATAATGAACAAGGTACACAAGACACTGTCAAAATAAAACAGGAACACTAAAACTAAGCATGGCAACACAAACTTAACAGACCTAAATACATGATGATAAATACCAAAACCCCAAAACATAGAAAACCAAGGAACAATAAACAATAACAACCCAAACTAAAGACAGATAGGAATCAATCAATGAATGCATTTATTGAAGAAGGACCACCAAAATCTTTGTTCTATTTGGTGTACATATTAAGAGTTGCTGGACTAACAGTTGGTTTGATTTGCTTCAGAGAATCCTCAAAGTCTTTCATCTTAATGTTGCGCACCTCAGCAGCAGTTATAATACGGACTTGTTCTGGTCCCAACTCTCTTATTGGGCCAAGTGCAGCATCTTTGGCTAATGCTGTCAAATCGCTCCCTGAATATCCTACAGTCACTTTTGCAAGACAGGACAGTTCGTTTTGGCTCAGTGGACTCCCGTGCATTCCCAAAAGATTTTTCAGCAGTGTAAATCTTGTCTAAAGGTCACAGGAAACCAAAGCAAACTGACAAAAACACTAAGAGAGGGACTGAGACCAAAAAACTATAACTATAACTGTGGTGGAAAATAACAGGCAAAGACTATGACTAAGACTACCGTAGAATAACAGACGAAAACCATGACTGTGACTGAGGTCAAATAAACAGACGAACCGACAATGATAAGCAGAAAACAGAAGGCTTAAATACACACATGAGGTGATCAGTGGAAGTGGAGACACATGGGGGAACAGCTGACAGACATAACCCCAATGACAGGACCAAGAAAGGAAAGCTAACTATAATGAACAAGGTACACAAGACACTGTCAAAATAAAACAGGAACACTAAAACTAAGCATGGCAACACAAACTTATCATGTATTTAGGTCTGTTAAATACCAAAACATAGAAAACCAAGGAACAATAAACAATAACAACCCAAACTAAAGACAGATAGGAATCAATCAATGAATGCATTTATTGAAGAAGGACCACCAAAATCTTTGTTCTATTTGGTGTACATATTAAGAGTTGCTGGACTAACAGTTGGTTTGATTTGCTTCAGAGAATCCTCAAAGTCTTTCATCTTAATGTTGCGCTCCTCAGCAGCAGTTATAATACGGACTTGTTCTGGTCCCAACTCTCTTATTGGGCCAAGTGCAGCATCTTTGGCTAATGCTGTCAAATCGCTCTCTGAATATCCTGCAGTCACTTTTGCAAGACAGGACAGTTCGTTTTGGCTCAGTGGACTCCCGTGCGTTCCCAAAAGATTTTTCAGCAGCGTAAATCTTGTCTAAAGGTCACATATACTCTTTTTGCAAAGTGCCTTAATATTGCTTCATCGAGCTCCTGGGGCCTGTTAGTTGCTCCCATTACAAGTACCCTGTCATCCCTTCCTGACTGCAACCCGTCAAACTCAATGAGGAACTCAGTTTTTAAACGGCGAGAGGCGTCGTGCTCCCCCTCCCTCCTTTCACAGAGCAAGCCGTCCACTTCATCGATGAAGATTACTGAGGGCTGTAACTCTCTCGCAACTGCAAAGAGTGCTCGTACGAGCTTCTCGCCTTCTCCCACATATTTGGAGGTCAAACTAGCAGCACTGATGTTGAAGAATGTTGCATTAGACTCTGCAGCAACTGCTTTGGCGAGCATGGTCTTCCCATTTCCTGGTGGGCCAAATAAAAGCAAGCCACGTGCAGGAGCTCTCAGACCAGTAAAGAGATCAGGTCTTAAGGCAGGAAGGATGACAATTTCTTGAAGTGCTTGCTTTGCCAGATCCTGCCCTGCGATGTCATCAAATGACACAGTCGCTCCACTGTATACAATTTCATTCATAATTAAGCTGGCCAGTTTACTGTCCACATTCTTTTTCATATCCCTCTTCGGGGGCTGTTTCACAGCTGCCGGTCTTCCATTCTGAGTTTTTCCCACCCGAGCGGTTTTCTTTGCATCAGTTATTCCTAATGGAGGTCTTACAGAAGTGGAGGGTCTGATGGTGGTGGAAACACCTGCGGGTTGACTTTTAGGAACTGACTTTGGCTGTGAAGGAGCATGATGTGATGTCCCTTGGGGGTCATTTCTCCTTTTAGAGGCTAGTGTCGTCTCTAAAAGGGTAAGCTTGTCTTTTGCCATGGTGAGTTTGGTGACCATTTTATCCTGAAGTCTCTCTGCTCGGTCATACTGCTCTCCAGCTTGCCCAGTGAGCTCTATTGCAATACCCCTTTCAAGCTCAGAAATCCCTTTCTTGTACCACTGCACAGCCTCCTTCTTCTCACCTGTGTCGTCCTCGTCGATCTTCAGTGCCTTGAAGCGCCTGCTTCAAGCGCCTGCTTGTGGATGTTTTTTATAACTTCAGCGCTGTCTTTGGGCTTACTTGCGTTTGTTTTGGTCGACATTTCTCTTGCGCGACTTCCCCCCTGTTCTCAGTCATAACACAGTAAACTAGTCATAAACGAAAACGTTTAGGCTATATATCGCATTTAAAGGTCTTTCTTTGGGACAACATCACAGAACACAGAAACATCACAGGGCTTTGGAGCGTGATGTTACAGGAGGCGGGCCACGGCCCCCGCCGCCATCACAGTAGGCCAGACAAAGGATACAGCTTCAGCTATCCGATTGTTCAGTCTGATGTCACTAGCCGTGTCTGGGCCTAAACTCTGCTGCAGGTCCATATATCAAATGATCACTGTGGCATTACTGAGAGTTAAAACACTGTCTTAAGTCTTTCATCTTTAATAAAATTATCAGCGTTCTGCTCTACCAGGTGTAACAACTGAGTTTAACATCCAGGCATCCATGAAAATGGAATTTATGACATTTAACGGAGTTAGAAGTTAGCAGCAAGTTAGCTCGCTAGCTTCTATCTAAATACAATATAGCATGTCCTGACTGCGGGGTTTTGGAAACAAATTAAAACGTACAGCTTTCTTATCACTTCCAACATAAATGAAGACAGAAAACTAAACAGCAGTGATGTTTGTAGGGTTACTGAAGTTGGGCTAGCTGGTATATATTGATGTGCTACGTGACCGCTAGCGACACAACTATGTTAGCATAATATAAACACGCTAACTTTTTTTCCACTCGATAAAAGTTAACGTGAGTGTTCTCGGTGGTCAGGAACAAATGGAATCGCATGGCAGGATGCTGTAAAGGGACCAAACTAAAAGGCTTTTAGTGGGTTTTTTCATAGATAACGAGATAAAACAAGCTAATGTGTGATGCTGCAGAACCACGTCATGTCGACTGAGTAGCTTTTGATTTGGCATTATTGCAGGCAACCCAGCATATGAAATGGATATAACAAATCCAGACTGGGCACCAACACTGCACATGGGGCACGACGACAAACCTGTGTCAGACTCGGACCGGCACGCAAGGCGTATGCAACGGAAGCGAAAAAGAGCACCCATTGCAGGTAAACACCCCCCCTCTGAAAACATACTAAATTGCTCTTATGGTACACTAATCTACGGAGCCCCGCAGGGAACATGGGAGAAAAAAAAATTAAGACGGACTTTTGCGAGATCTCGCAAAACAAACTCGGGATCTCGCAAAACTTTTAGCCTCATTCTTCGGACGCCGGCTCGAAGCCAACCGGGAGGTCGAGGCACGATGTGCCGGGAAAGCGGTGTTCCACCCGGCTGTAGTAGGTCTCGACCTCCCGTTAGCTTCGAGCTAACGGGAAGAATGCGGCTAAAACTTACAAAAGACCATCTATACACAGTTGTTATCACCAGCTTTGATTCCTATCCCCAGGGCTAGTTTAATCGCCAGGGTTCAGTTCACCAACACTATTAACAGACCAGATCTCCACATTGAAGCACGAGCAGGCTTCAGTTCAGCTGACTGAGCCAACAGGCCCTTTCAGAAGCGACTGGAGTAGAAGGCTATAACAACCCACAACAGAAAACAAAATGTCAAGTTCAAACTTACATGAAATACACTGCACTAAAATTAGGTGTTAAAACATTTATACACAGTGTTAACTGTATATGCTTTGGAGTAACCAACATTTACCTTTACATAATATTCATAACCCAGAAATAAAGTAAACAGAGCAGAGCACAGAGGTTCGTTTTGCGTCCCTGTACCGTATGTCTGTCTTCACTGATCCACAAAGTGCCCTTTAGTTGTTTTCCTTGACTATATGGTTTAAAAACATCAAAATAGACTAAACAACTAGTCTAAAACTAAGAGACACAGGATAAAGTTGGTGTGAAGGTTTCAGTCTGTGAATGAATCTAAGCACCATCACCTTAACTTTAAATTCATCTCTGTTACCTTCTTTGTGACTGAACTCTGACCGTGAGCACCACAGCCACTGCACACCAATCACACGCACTTTAAATCCATCACAGTAAACCAGTTAGTTTACCTCAGTTTGTTTTGCAGCACATTTCACAACATGCAAAAGCATAATGTGCCATGTACAGACTCAAAATCTGATTTAAAAACATGAGGACTGACCTGTAAGCTTTACATTTACAGTTTATCACATACCACTGAGCAGTTCTTACCTGTAATTCTAAGCCCTCTTCTTCCTTTTCTGGTTTAAAACATCAAATTAGACTAAACAACTAGTCTAAAACCAAGAGACACTTAAATATTAAGTTAAACCTCTGGGCGTCAAAATCACATGACCAATTTAAGACGACACAGCTACAAGATGCAGCGATTCAGAGGCTGTATCCCAATTCAGGGCCTGCAGCCTTAAAGGCCATTTTAAGGCCGATTACGTCACAGCGACACGACGAAGGCCTAAAAATAAATGTTTGTTTCAGTTCTATGAAGCTTTGAGTATTTTGGATTAGTAGCACTGCTGTGTTTGTTGCATCATATTGCTGTAATTGTTTATATGCTTTATATATTCTGAGGTAAGTTGATCTATAGTGTTACATCATATTCTATAAGGATGTTATGTGTTTGTGTACTTTCTGCCCAGTTTGACCCATTTAGCAGAAGTCAGCTTGGTTCCACTTGCCTCTTACCCGTGATTTCAGTGGAAATTTCAAATTCAGGATCTGACACACACTGATTCATGTCCTACACAGTTCTTGCAAGTTCATAGAAATTTCTGTTCAATTAGAACCAAATATTTGAGTTGATGGTTGAAATTGTTGTTTTGTTGTTGTTTTAATATCGGTCTAGCTGCACGCAGCACGCAATTGAACCACATATTTTAGAAGCCAAAGGTTCAAAATAGTTGGGAGCACCTTCACTTAATTATAACAGTGGCTCTGTTAGGAAAACAGTTCTGTATACCGATACTAAATTGCGTTAAAAAGGGCGACTTGTGGTATTCTCACACTAGACACTAGATAGCTGCTACTACAGTCACACACATATACTGTTGCCTCAGTAGTCAGAGTGGCACAAAGAAAAAGTTTGTGAAATCTTTAGAGTTGGCAAAACTTCTGTTTTACTTATTTAAAATAATAGTGCAATATATACATGCAGTAATTACTCTGCAGTAATTACATCGTTTAAGAAGATGAGCATGTGTTGAATGCGTGCTCATCCATATAAATAAAGGCATACAAAGTCAGCTTACAAAAAAGTTGTGCTCAAGAAATATTGATGGGTATGAATAATGCCCAACAACAACCTTTTTACAGATGGAAGAAATTCAGGACGACTGCTCTCCTGAATAGTAGATGTCCTACAAAGACCATCGCTATGAAACCTACAAAACGTGGTACAATCTTTGCTCATATGTTCATTATAAGAAAAACCCTGAATAAGAAGGGGAAACTGCTGCTCTCTACATAAATATCCATATGCAGTGTAGAACGCTAGGTCTGAAGAAGAAACATTGAAACTTAATTTCAGCAGTCACCGCATGATGTCAGGAACATCATGGAGGGGCAAGGCCATCATTTCACCAATCAAAGGTAAGCAGAGGTTCGGTGATACACTGACACAAAACAGATACAAATAACTAAAAAAAAAAAATTCTTATTTTCCAAATTCGGGTTTTGAAATGACCAAATGCAACATTAATGTATTTAAAAAATAAAATGTTATGACACAAAAACATTTGTCAGATGGGTGACTAACAGTTACAGCCACAGTGTGTCCATTTACTGAGGATGTTCCCTAAGAGGACCATCGTCATCAGAGGCATGGTTCCCTATGGAGCACACAAGTGTGTGATTTTAAGACTACTTGCCGAAATCTCTAGTGCAGTACTAAAGTGCTAACATGAATGTTTAACGCTCATGGATGTGTGTTTCAGATTAAGGATCAAGTTTTTGGTGAGCAGATCTCGAGATGTCGCTTTCCACATCCATTCGAGATTCAGGGAAGGAATTGTTGTAAGAAACAGTATGATTGGAGGAAACTGGGGCCAGGAGGAGAGAGAAATGAGCATGAATCCATTTATGGAGGGCCAGTACTTTGATGTAAGTAACATCAGTCACGCAGTCGTAATATCAAGTCCTTATGATGAATTTTAGAAGCAAATTTTAATGTGATTTTGGCAAATTCTAGATAACTTTGTGTGTCAGCATTCAAAAGTTTTCTCTCTGTCCCTCAGATGTCAATTCGTTGTGGGAACCAGAGGTTTAAGGTGTTTGTGAACGGGCAGCACCTGTTTGACTTTTTCCATCGCTGGCAGTCCTTCAATGAGATTGACATGCTGGAGATAGAAGGCGATGTGCAGATCTCCTACATCCACTTCTGATACCACCCATTAAAGAAATAAATAATTTTGTGCATCTTTCAAAAAATGTTATTTTTTTAAATAACATATTTCAAAAAAATATCTCATCCACAGAGTTGCTTATCTCAGTTTCTTACCTGCTTTGAGATCAGATATCTCAATAAGATCAAATGTCACCTCAGTATCTGCTGTATCGTTTATACCAGTTAACTGAATTAATAAATCATGAATCATTTATGAATTAACTGATTTATTTCTTATGCAAAATAGTGTATATACTGTATAAAAATTTGTTTACAATTCATTACAGTGTCAATATAAGGCAGTTATAGTACAATTTTCTCCCAATTCAAAAAAACACAACAGGAAAAATCGCAGTCGACACACACATGCACTGTAATGCAAAATACTGGCTCTGTGAAGGCACTTGGTAAAATCATGAAATTTAAGGCTTTGAATGTAAGATGGAGTTTCAGTTTTTGCTGGAATACAGTTGGAAGCTCATTTTTGGACCAAAATACTCCAAAGACACAGATATAAAACAGGAGACATATGTGCATTCAAAGTGGTATAGCATCTGAACATGGAAATTTAAACCAGTACCTCAGCCTCAGCACCACTGTTTGTGGTTCAGAAACAATGTGGTACTCCCACTGAGTCTACAGTACCAAAGCTATTACAAGAAATGTACACTTTTAACAAGAAATTTCCATAATGCTACTAGTATAACATACTATTTTATATACAAGTACCTTTGATGTATACAACTAAGAAACACAGCGCCTCACTGACATTTTTTCTCATCCTGAAATGTGTGCCAGATTATTGTCAAGGCCATTCCAATGACAAAATTATAAACTACTGCAAATACATAAAAAATAAGTGCATACTGCTGTGTCTTTCTCTTGGATTCTGCTATGTACAGCGCCAAACAAGTGGCAGGATGATGTCACATGACGAGGTTAGTGATGTTTTCCAGTCTCCCAGACTCTTCCCATCAACAGAAAATACTGCAAATGTGTCATGTTCTCTCAGGTTTGTTTTCTGCTACTAAGAATAGGAAATAACTGAAATACAACAAAAAACCCCAAACAAAAAGGATACACACATTATAAACACACACAGATACAAAAACATTAGTGCAAGTTGTAGAAATACAAAAATCAGCATTTAAAAAAAAGTGTAATAACACTGTGCTTGACATAAAAAAGTAAAGGTAAAGAGTTTATCCCATCAATTGTCATGGATAATGGATTCGTTTCCTACATCCATCCACCTGTACCTTGAATCATCTCTGTCCTCCTGATTTGACTAGTACGTCTGTCCCTCTAGAAAATCCTCAGATTCCTGAGTTATAGCAAAGATATATACATACGTGAATCAGGACATGCACATGTAACAACTGTCAGTGAGGAAAGACTTGCTTTGTTCACACTATGAATCGCTCAGTGTACTTGATGCACAACCAACAGTAAAAACCCTGGGGAAGATACAAGACTTTGTTACAGCGGCACACCGGGCTCCGATGCAAATCCTGTATTATTACTATGTTTTTTAATGAAGTACCTTTACTTTTATTTGCAATTTATTTTTTATTTTTTTAAAGATGTATATTGGGAATAAATCCTTAGATGGAGTGCAGCCAACACTGTGCAACTGTTGGTTGCACTCCATGGTGGAGGTTGAGCATCATGCACAACCTCCTCCATGAAGTTCATATTTTGACACTTTTGACAATTTGTAAGATAATGAAAAATAGGGTCAAGTTAAGGCAATCAGGCAAGGCATTCTGAACCTCTTCATAAACTTTCTTACTGTAGGTATTAACATAACCTTAAAAACAACAAGTTTTCTGATCAGATAATTCACCTTGTGTAAAACAGGCTCTGCTGGTTCTTTGTTCCAAGAATGAGTGGACTTTCTGCTTCAAAAAATGTTTCCTTGGGTGTGACAGGTCCTCCATACAAGTGCTGACTCACTGTAAAGTTCAAGCTTTTGGGTTTAGTCTGGCAGTGTCTGAGCTGGTTTTACCAAGAGGTTTATTTATTTTGTTTTTTTTAGCTTAATTACTCTTTTGCATTCAGGTAGTTAAACAGAAATGGTGTGTTACGGCTAAAGCAAAAGGGAATTCATTTCACTGATTCTGCTGCAGTGTGTGTGGCATTGTAACATGTAATGTACACCTCTTCACCCTCTTATTGGTAAGGGTGTACCCAGCTGCTACAGCAAATGTAATTTTACACTCACTTGGCTCTGGATAGTGTAATAAAACTTCATAAGACAAGGTTGGCTTATAAGGCGTTTTTTCAACCCGTCATCTTATAAGAAAGGGGTTGAAAATAAAATATCAGTCCTTCACGTCCTTGGAATGAATTTGGCTGCTTGTTTATGAGTACGTCTGTGCAAACTATATATAGAGAGCCACATAAGGTTTCTTCTTGCTGTTAGAAGGAATCAGCGACGGGCTGGATTATGTTCTTTGTACTTGTACTGGGATAGCACACTTTGGCAGTGACCAGTCTTGTCATTTTTAGGCAGTGAGTCTGTCACTGCCAGGGCATTTTCTTGGATCCATTCCTGTCCTCGAGCAGCTCAACAGTTGGAGTGCGATTGGGAGTGGAGTGGCATGATGACTGTAGAGGCAATGTGGCTGTGGAGGATGATACTGGCATGTCCAGGCTCTCCATGGAGTCAGAAAGGGTTCGGTTGGTTTCGTGCTGTGGACAGAGGACATAACGGTTGGGGTGGTGGACCTCCACTGTGGTCACAGACTCCAGGCCTTTCAAGCAGAGAGGGGATGAGCGTCCAGTGGGGTCACGACCACCAACGGCTCCGAGCTCCATGGAGGACTCGTCCATGTTCACGTATAGAATCTCATCTGGATCTTGTGGGTCTGGCAGATCCTCAAGGGCTTTTTCGAGCTCACAGCGCAGTGACTCGAATGATGGACGATCTTTTGGGCTCAGCAGCCAGCAGGAGAACATCAGGGAATAGCTGGAGGAGACAAAAGAATGTTAGTGGAGAATGTACTGTTAGCATGATAACAGTGAACAGTGACATTTAATATCCCATGGTGACCAAATGTTTTTATAGAAATAAGCAGTTCTGCATTTCTATGTAATTTATTTTCCTGGACAATACTTTTAAATATCGGATAATTTCTAATAATAAGCTCTATATTTCCCACTTGATCTTAAAAGGTCCGTTTGGCTCATGTTAAATTTTGGTTTATATTTTAATACATTCCGTGTTTAAAATCCTCTTTTTTCCTCACTTCAGTTTTCTGTGCAATTATGTATAATGTCAGTGTGACTGCTGTAAAAGCAGAAAGACTGGAGAAGTCTTTAAGCGTGTAGCCTTGGTTGAGTTATGGAAACAGGGTACTTCTATTGGAGATTATGTATCGGAATTTCTGGAGCGGGACCACGCCTCCAAACACGCTCCTTCCGGTTGTCATCTATATAGGTTCCCCCAGTTCTGTAAGCTGTTCATTCTCGTTCACGTGCCCCACCCTCCCTCCCTCCTTGTTCTCAATTCTTTAACTTCTTCATTTCTATGTAGTGCATGGGGATCTGCCAGGCCCCTTCGAGGCCTTCCCCAAACCGCAGCTCAATTCATGTCAAAACATTCACTTTTACCTACTAAAACGCTCTCAAACCTAAAATGAGGACGTGGGCCCAGCTAGTGAAATGAAAAGGGAAAAGATTTCATTATCAGCAAAGTGTTTTTTATCAAGGATACTCACATGCTGTCCAGACAGTCTGGAGGCTGCTTGAGACGGTTTCCTTGTCTCAAATAATCATAAATCTCACTATTTTCGACCCCAGGGTATGGCGTCTGACCCCGAGTGGCGATTTCCCACATGGTGACTCCAAATGACCACTAAGAGGGAGCAAGAGAAAGATGGAGAGGCGTACAGGGAAATAAAGAGAGAGAGGGCGAGGAAGGGTTTAGCATGAATTCCTGTAGACTTTACACACCTTGTCACACATTAGTGAAACATGAGTCTACACTGGTCAAACACTGGCTATGGAAAAATATCACAGTCATGTTTGTCTTGGATTTTTGGACATCCTGCTTTATGAACAAGCACTAAAGAATGCAGATCATTTTAAGTGCTGCACTGTATAAACACAACTGCACATGTGCATGGACACTTAGGCCCTTAAAAATACTGTATATGTCATTAGCTTACCAGCTGCTAAAGTTGATATCACTCACAGATGTTGGTCAGGACATATTTATGCATATTTATACTGACATTTACAGATATTTTGGTAAATAATTTTGTCTTCATGACCAGCTGGTATGCTTAAGCAATGTATAAAGTACTTGTTTCTGAGTACTTCAGGTCTTCTAAAAAAATTTGACTATACAGCTTTAATTCCCAAAACACATTGTTAACTGTTTGAGAAGGGGTATTTTTGTTCCCAAGCCTCTCTAATACTGAAAGCCTTTGCTCTGTATTGTAGGGCACACAGTAACAAACACACAGAAGATGAACTTACCACATCACTCTTTGTGGTGTAGACGCGGTCAGCTAAGCTTTCAATGGCGATCCATTTTACAGGCATCTTGGAGATCCTGCCCTGTCTGTAGTAGTCTCCATTGTAGATCTTCTTGGAGAGGCCAAAGTCAGCCACACATACATTCATATTCTCATTCAGCCTGCGAAAGGGCATTTAGACACGAGCTAGAGTTATTACACTTGTGTTGGTCCTATATATATTGAACAGTATCTACATATCGACAGTCTTATTTAGGTTTAACATCCAAAACATTTGTTTTGTACCACTCATAAACTGGCAAGGCAAGTTTATTTATATAGCACAATTCAACAACAAGGTGATTCAAAGTGCTTTACCGAGACATTAAAAAACAAAAACAATAAAATGCATTATTTAAAATTGATTAAAAAAAACAGTAGATAAAATCAGAACAGTAGGTAAAATCAGTAGTTAGAATATAAGTTTTGAAATTTAAGCTTAAAAGTGTGGATGGCAAGGCTTGCTTGCATCATTAGTCTTTTATTCTAGCAAAAAAGAGACTAATGCCTAAAACTGACATCTAATAGTCATGTTTAATATTAAGCAAAGTCTGTAGTTCTTGCTTTACTTCTTTACCGAGATCTTCTCCAACCATTGTATGTTGGATAAAAAAAAAGGAAAGAGAAAGAGCAAACGAGAACACCCACAGGAAGTGAAAGAGCAAAATGCAGAAGCAGAGATTGTGCTTACATGCAGTTGCGGGCAGCGAGGTCTCTGTGGATGAAGTTCTTGTTGCTGAGGTATTCCATTCCCCTGGCAATATCGGTCATGAACTTAACCAGCATTTGAGATGGGAGGTACTGCAGGATAATACAGAGAGAAATAAGTTTTGTTTTTGTTCTTTGTCTAACAAAGCTGATGTGTACTTTCTGTGCAATAGAGGGCACCAGAGCCCAACGTGTTTCAAGTCTGAATGGAGCACTCCTTTGCTCCAGATACTCCTCATGTGGAAACAATAGAGTTCAGCTCCACTGTGTTCTTGGAAACTGTGCATGGGTGTTTCAATACTGTGTATGGATCTTGTTTTGATTAGGCTTGTGTTACCCAACTTCGCTCTTCAGGGACTTACTGCGTAAGTCAGTTTAAAAAACCAAAACCAAAATAAGTATTAATACGTAACACTTCAAATAAAGACTTGTGTTTCCATAATCTCTGACTCTACGTGTTGCCGGAAAAAGTATGGGTGGAGACTTGTTTAAGAGATCTTTGAATCTCTGTTGAACTTTGGAACCCATTTAGCTGACAGACATGTGAACTTATTAAGCTGTTAAACTGTGTGGGACTGTATGTGTGCATATGCATAGGTGACTGTGAGTGTGCATGTCTGTTGCTGATTTTGTGCATTTGTTTGCTGTAATCAGACTAACCACAGGACAGTCTCCCAGCCTTGAGTATAGCAGATAACTGTGCAGATCTCCATGTTTCATATACGGCAGAATGACCACAGGGGAGGGATATCCTTCACTCTCCACAGTCTGTAGACACACACCTATTAAAAAAAACAAAACACAAAAAGAGCTTAGTATGCACAGAGACTTCATGCCTGTTCTGTCTATTCAGAAATTAACGTCATTTTACTTTTAATCCCCAAAGTCTTGACTGTGTATTTAAATAAGTGTCTACATCTATGAAGAAACAACACACAATAACTACAACACAAAGGATTTGTTTTCTTTGGCTCTTACACAGAATACACAGTATATCGCTAACATTTCTCTGTGAGTTTTCTGGATCGTTCTAAAAAAAACAGCTGCATTGAGCAACAAATGCCTCCAGCGTTTTCAGTTGGATGCAGACAGAAATTTCAAAACCTAAATGGCTATGTATCATTAAGTGTAAATTAGAAAAAACACAACCTTTTGCAATTCAAAATTGCCAACTTTTGACATGCCAAGCAGCAAAAATGCCAACTCACCAAGGAGCCTCATGACATTGGGGTGGTCGAACTCTTTCATGCAGGCAGCCTCTCGGAGAAAATCTTCCATCTCTGAGCGTGTGCATATAGCAACTGGGGAGAAGAAGGTACAGAGGTGAAGCCACATCACCCATATGTTACTCAGTAGGTAATGCATGGCACTAAAACCAAAAGGTTGACAGTTTGCAAGAATAAGAAATAAACTATTTGAGAAGGCCTTTTGACTCCCTGGATTTATTTAACTGTGAATTTATACATGTCAGCATTTTTAACCACTGAAGTTGTTTAAATTTTTCAACTAGAGTCCCTCCATAATTTAGTTTTGAAAAAAAAATATCTAAAAAAAATTATATGGGGTAAAACTTTCTCTTCTGCCAATATTTTCTAAAAGCTGACTTTGTCCGTTTTCTGATGAAAACTGAGATTTTTGCCCTGAACACTTGTAAATTTTTGACCTAAGAGGCTGCTTATCAAATGCCCTGTGTTCCAGAGATGAAGGGATTCATTGTAGAGATTGCTGAGTACTTTTACTGTCTACTCACTTTTCATAGTCTTGACAGCGACTTTGAGAACAAACTCTTCTTGAGTCAGCAGCCCTTCCATCACAGAGCCAAACTCCCCTGAAGACAGAAAAACGTAGTTTAAAAAGCAATTGAAAATTGCCACTCATTCATTTCTCAACTGTAAACAGTTTATACAGCTATTAAACAGCAAACCGCTTTACTATACAAATATATAACATATTTGTCTGACAGGAGATAAGTAGAAACCTGCATTGGTGCTATGGCAGACAAGTCTATGAACATGTACCAATTTTGATAAAGAAGTGTTAACAAAGCCTGTGATTAAATATATGTATATTAAAAAAACAACAAAACATTGAGCACTACCTTCTCCCAAGGTCTTTCCCAGGGTTAATTTATGTCTGTCCACCATCACATCTTGGAGCTTCTGCTTCAGCTCGTCGCTGATGCCCAAGCTGTTCACTGAAGAAAGGGGAGAAAAAGAATTTTAATGCTGCTTAGCTGCCTGAAGCAATTTAATTAACAACACAGAAATGAGAGAATAACAGCCTGAGTTTGCCAAACAGCCTCGCTAGCTTTCCCAAAACCGCAATGCATGACACTAAGCCAAAAACAAAGTGTTTACTTGTAAAACTCCCCCAAAATGAGCATTAGTCTTTCCAATTTTAATCAGTTTGTTAGTAACATTATTTGAAGTTGCATTCAGATAGTACATTATCTTTTTTATGCACTTTTTCAGGTACATGTGTTTGTTGCAAGTCTAACATAGTTTTATGTCTAAAAGACAAAACAAAACCATTAAAAGTGAATCAAAATGTTACCAGGACCTAATAAATAATATAACATACTGAAAGTAAAAATGCTTCAATTACAATGCAAAAAAGTGCAATATTCTTTAAAAAGCTCTGTTGGGAATATGTGACCCCAGTTTTGTTTATTACCCTTTTCTATAAGTCTATGTGATCCTGCAGAGACCAGGTTGGGTTGAGGGACACGAGGTCAGAGGATTAGGCTGGTTTAAATACTCACTCCACAGCTGGCTGTCATTGAGCAATAGTGGTAAGCTGACTGCGCTACACATTTTAGCTCTGTTTTCACATCTGGGCCAGGATGTGACAAGGCTACAACATGCTCAGAGATCCCCTCCAGCTGCTGCTACACCATCAATCTGTCATGCATTGGACAACAATCTACTCGGTCTTCAGGCATGTTCCAACACATGCTGGCGTGACCAGCTATTAGCCAAGGCTTCTAACATCTAGAGCTTCGGGGTTTGACTCCACTCTGAGAACTGGCTGAAATTACCGGTCAGTGTCCACAGCTTTAATTCTGTCTAAATCTCTCCAATCTGATCCTTTCCCTTTTACCCAGTGCAACTTTCTTCATTCACTCTGAGTCTATAATATCTCTTCATCTCTGTATCTTGGCCCCTCTTATTTTACTCACTGAATAGTTTTTTTCTCTCTTTTCCCTGCAGTTTTATCTTACTCCTGGCCTCTTTGCAGCTATTGCAAGCTGAGACTTGACCACGAGGACTAAAATACTGTGTGTACTGGTTACAATGGCAAGACAGGTATATCAAATCACGAGGACTCTCAGGGACTGCTGGCTGGGGAAAGCACACAAACTACTGCTTCTATGATGCTACCAGTTTGAGTTAAATGGCACTGTTACTTTATTTCCCAACACCACATGCCTTTTCCCAATTTGGAAATGTGGAGCGGTTATTTTAACTTGTTTTTAACATCTCCAGTATCAAATTAAATGTAACTTTAATTTGCTTATCTGAAGAGTCTAGTTTAATTTTGATGTTCATGCTTCATTGCACAGGCCATAACTTCATTACTACATTTCCTGCACATCTAATTAATAGGCCTATTAAAAGACTGTCTTATGTAATATAAAATGCTCACTGTTGCTATGGTGTATGTCAGCTGAATGAACTCTCCAGGGCTATTATTACTGTGGGAAATGAATTACCTGTCAGAGCATTTCTGGCTTTGATCAACCAAAACAAACTAAAGATGTTTTTCTTGCTTTGAAATAATGAGAATAGAGCTGTAATTGTGTGACGCTTTTCTTCCACAGAACTGCTGGTTCCTGTTATGTCTCTTTCTTTAAGGGCATGTTTGGGCATGCTGTTAATAAAGAGTACCTATTTCTGCCAAAAGGACAGCTGGATGCAAATACAGAGTATCAGCTTTCTGCCAAACATGGCAGACTACAGAGGAACTCACATGTTGCTTCTGTAGTCCTACGGCTGTACGAGCGGCGAGCACGGTACCTGACCACCAGCTCTCCACTCTCCATCATGGGTTCAAACGCCTCTCTGTGAAAGGATACATCACAAGAAACAGAGCAAAACACAAAGTCAGGTCACACCAGTGAACAAAAGTGAAAAGATGGATTTGGGCTACATTTCACGAAGCTATTTTTAGTCTTTCAAAACAAATGTTATTGCTTTATATAAATGCTTTAGAAGTGTGCAAGTGAGGCAAGCGGGCTGAGACCCAGAAAAAATTGAAACTTTTTGGTTTGGCACAGTCACTGAGTCCCTCCCTTCCAGCCACAAGGAGCAGTAACACCCTACGCACCCAAAGCGCGTCTCCTTGCGCCGCAGCTTGGCCACGTAAACAGCCAGGAACACAGCTATGGACACAGCACCGGTAATGGCCATCACCACATAAAACCAGTGCCAGGAAAAGGCTGGGGGCGATGATGGACCTGAAGGAAAGGGTGTGGATGGAGACAGATGAGCGTTTAGTAGTGTAGGTCTTGTAATTTGGAGTGGGGATTTAGGAGTTTAAAGCAGTAATTAAGTTATTTTATCAAAGAAGAAAGAAGACATGATTTGTGTAAGTTATATTAGCTAGATGACAAAAAGCATGCTAAAATATACATGCTGAATTGTTGGGAATAATGGTATGAATCAAGTGAAGAAAGTGATAAAGCAGACTCTTTAAGCTAAATCAAAAAGTCCTTCTTTTCCTAAAAATATAGTCATTTTCTTCACTCTAGAAATACTTTGCTGTGCCATTTCCCACACTGAAATTTACTCTCCAGTCACTGCCACAATCTACTGCTGAACACTCACAAACTCTACCCAGTGTTTACAACTTCTCTTTCTTTTCATACTCATCCTCCACAACTTTGCTTGCTTGTTTTTCTCCTTTCATTTGCCATTTTGTTGTTTGAACTGTCTGTCTAGCTCTGTTAGACAAAGCAAACAGAGATTCTCACTGCTCCTGCCAGTTATAAATATTTATGATTCTTCTCCTCATTCAGCCCCATACCCCTCTTCCCCTTTCCCTTCTCTGTGAGATCATCTTCCCTTTTTTTTTTCTCTTCGTTCCCTTTTTTCTCAAAATACACAGTGAAACAGACTAAGAAGAAGTAGTCCAGTTATGGAGAAAGAAACATGAGCTCACTTCCACTATCACTGTCATTGTGTGCTACTCAGAGAGGTGACAGAAGAATGTTTGTATGTGTACATAAATCCAGTCATTGCTCACCTCTAAATTCACCCATTTCTGCTGGTGTAAAAAATAGAGAGCACGTGTTAATATTTTGACTTTTTTAAAACAGATCATATCAAGTATATTTTAGCAACCACAATTTCATCAAACGAAATCATTGCTTTATAAGAATAATACGTTAATCACACCTGTTGCAATGAATTACGATTTTGTTACTCACCAGGAACGTTGAGTGTCAGAGTCTGAATGGGTGCCCAGGGTCCTTGACCCGCCCCTGTATAGGCACACACTCGGAAAGAGACATTGGACAGGGGGACAGACAGATTGATTGCGAACTCAGTGCCCAATCCGGTATTGACGACAACCTGAAAGAAAAAAATCGGTCTGTCATTATTAAGAAAAATGGACATTTTCTCCATGCATTTGTAAATTTAGCAACTTTGTTGACTGTGAATGTGTTCCTCACCTGCTGAGTAGCAGGTGTGCTGTACTCCACCATGTAACCCTGCAGCTGCCCATTTAGTTTTCCTGATGGCTGCTCCCACATTACTAGTACCTCCGTCCCATTTAACTTAGCAGTCACATTAGCTGGTGGATTTTCAGGCACTGAAAAAGAAAAACAACAACGAAGCTCTGAAGCATCTCAGTTTTCTCTCTCCCTCCTGCAGACTAGGATTGCTCAGTTTTCCTGTTTATCCCTCTGTGTTACCTTGCCCACTGGTAGGTGGAATTAATCAGTGCATCTGGGAGCACCCGTCCACTTAACTTGTGTCTTTCACACAATTTGTAATGACTCATGGAAACAATCAAAACAATTTTTATTTATAATTATTGTAAGTGTACCATCAGTACTTTAACTGTGTGCTAAGTGGCCTGTGTCAGGCGGACTGGAGTTAGCCAGGCATGTGTTGTTTTGACAGCTTAGAGCCTCTAGGGTGTGGATAACTCTAGCAGCTGGAGGGAGAAGATGTCAAAGAATGTGGAGAATTTGGCTTTATTAGGACAAAAAGGCATCTGAGGGCACCGCAGACAGGGGTGATTAGTCAAGTTCAGAAGCTGCTCAGGTCTTTCTTTGTCATTATGGTTCAGTAAAGTCCTGTGTCTACTTCACTTCACACAGTTCCTTTTCTGTTGGCCATTCCTGTTATTGTTTTATTCATATTTATCTGGCTTTGTTTTTGGCATTTGGGAGAAGAGAGGGGAAAAAAGGCATCTGGCTACCAAAATACCCACTGGAGAGAAAATCTAGCTGAATAACATGCTAGAAATAGTGTGAGGAATTTATGCACTGTGTGTCTAGTGTGTGTGTGTGTGTGTGTGCGCATATGTGACTGATGCACTGTTTAGGACAGAAAACCAAGAAAACTTTCAATAAGAAGAAGTGAAGGCTTATTTCCTGTGTTAGTGTTTAAAGCTTACTTTGTGTTTGCTTCTCACTCTTGGTATGCTCCCAAAGTCACACAAACAAGCTGGACACCCACACACACCCACGCATGAGCTAAGTCACCGTGCGTTTGGGAAACACAGCCCAGCCCTATGGATGATGTTATCAGGAAGCGTTTGGCGGGTGATTGTTTCCACATGTGGTCCTTATTCTTCCTGCCAGCGGCAACAAAAGCAAACTCTAAGTCAAGTTTGTTCCAGCAGTTCGGCTCCGCATTTGCTTAATCATCTGTCGGACTTTCTCTCTCTGCGTTCTCCACCTCTTTGTTGCCCATACTCTTTTACTCTCCTTCTCATTTTCTCTCTTTCCCTGACTTCTATCCAACATAATTCCATCATCTTCTCTCCAAGTTTTCTTCTCCTTCATTGCTCGCCCTGTTTTAATGCCGTTCTTTGTTCATGGAGTGGCGAGTTCAAGTGAACAGACATGTTGATGTAAAATGTAAGATTAAAAAAAAAAAAAAAGAGTTTCCCTTGGACAAAAATAATTAGATTTGCAAACTTCAAAAAAGGAAATGAGATGTTTATTTGTGCTTTTTCAAAAATGCCTCGTGTTTTTTATTCTTCTGAAAGAATGAAAAGCAAGCCCTGACTTGGCAAGAGATTGAGAAAGAAACTCTTGAGCCACAATTAGTTCACTACAGCAAAGGTTCAGATTTGAATCCACAGCAGACTTAATGTTTCCCATCCTGTTGGGGTGAAGAAAGTGTCAAATGATCAGATTTTGAAGATTTTGAAAAGTTGTTTGAAAGCAGGGATGTGACTCTTTCCTCATTCTTTATTCTTTTTTCCATTCTTACAGGCTGTAGGCCCTTTATGTGGTTGAACATATGTATGGAAAAAGGTCATCCTTAAGCCAGAAACTGACTGGTTCCCATGCATGAGAACTAGGAAAGCTCTACACAGGAAACATGTGCAACACAAATGTTAGTGTCATCAAAAATGTCTTAACTTTTAAGGCCATCCACCTTCTTTCAATTTAACAGCACAACCGACTGCTGTCTGTCTGGGAAAAAGAGTCATTTAATGCTTGAGAATGCATTTTTGTTGGCAA
Source organism: Mchenga conophoros (assembly GCF_057382185.1). Taxonomy (NCBI): domain Eukaryota; kingdom Metazoa; phylum Chordata; class Actinopteri; order Cichliformes; family Cichlidae; genus Mchenga; species Mchenga conophoros. The sequence goes on from NC_140539.1 coordinate 34,647,288, forward strand.
TAGTATTAAGCAGGATTAAACGTGACACGTGTGCACATTGGGGTATGTCATCATGACTCACTTCCATTGGGACAGTGAATCGGGCTGTTCTGTGACTGTTTATTACATCTCTTTGGGGGTACAGACTGACGTTATGCAAGGTGTGTACAGAGAATCAGGACTCCATTAACAGCCATTTAGTTTCTTAATAACTGATTCTTTGTTTATTCTGTCTGTGTGTTTGTGATTTTTTTTTAATTCTGGGGTTCTTTTCAGACAAATAAAATAGACTTGTGGTATGTAAAGAAACGCAATAAATGTAAAATCTCATCTCATCGCAGCGTTAGGATTAGCGGGGTGACATGGGTCGACTCGCTTCCTCTCCCTCTGACCAGCCCTACCCCCTCGTCCTCCTGGGAAAAAAGTAGACTGGGAAAATAGCTAGATGAGTGTTTTCTCAAAGCACCCGCTTCTCCCATTTTTTTTTCTGCTCTTCCATCCAGTCCTTCCCTACTCTCACCACCACCACCACTTTTTCCCTTTTTCCCACAGTGCCTCGCTCTGTGTTCTGGAAAGGAAAATCATAAGTCAACTGAGGTTAAAAAAAGGGGGGGTGGAATGAAAGATGAAGGAGTCAAGCTGAAAAACTGGATTCAGAAAAACTTGTTCAGCTTGTTCGGGGGTGCAGGAAATCACATCCTCAGCAATGTTTGTTGGATGACGTAGAAAACACTGGCTGAAAGATAAATGAATAAAAGCAAGCCCAGTTCATCTGGAGGAACCAGATGAAGAACACGAGACATAAAGGGAGAGAGAGTTCAGCATACATGCACAATTTATGAAGGATTTAAGGAGGCAGAAAGCTACAGAAGGCTTCAGGCTCAAGAGAAAAACCTTGTGGGAGTTTGTCAGAGACTTCAGCAATGAAGCACATGGAAAATGTGGAAAATATTGGTGTGCTGTAAACAGCCAAACTCTCTCTATTGTTCTCTAACTCAGTTTACCCTTAATGCCTCCTGAACTATTTTTCTCAAAAGCTAAATGTTATGTTTCATATGTTGTCATTTTTTTCCCTGTAAAATGAAATGAAGATTGCTTTAGCTCAAAAAAAGAACTGAAAATTCTGCTTGTTCAAGGACTGCTTCCCTTTTGCGTCTTCCATTTATGAGAAAATGAGAAATACTGTGTTTACAGATTACAAGCAGCTTCCCTCATGGAAACCCCCAATCACTGCTCCTGTGGCATGTCTCCTCTCTCCATTCCTATTTATCCAGGGATACAGAAAGCATGAGCTGGCATGGAAAATCCCACCTCAGTCTAAACTCAAACACAGGCTAGCATTAGAGTTTGGACAGAGTGCAGCAATCCTAACTGAAGCCTTTCAGGAGAATTTAGCATCTACCTTCCTTTTCTCCATCACAGCCTTTTCTGTCCCTCAGCGCCAGTCAGCCTTCTACTTCAAGAGTTTATATTTAAAGCTGGGTTCACAAGGGTACAGTCACTCACATCTGGTAACCTTCATAAACACAGACTAAGGAAAAGGGGCACAGTAAGGAATATTATGACTAATGGTGCACTGTAAACTAATTCCCTAACTTCATGTTATCAGAATTCAGAATAAGTCTTGACTTATAATGATCCAAGTTGAAAATAATTCAAAAGACTCTGCAGGGAATTACATCCACCTTAAAATAGATCCAGAAAAAAGGGGTCGTGGGGCTAAAACACTGAACTTTTGCCAGCTTGAATTCTAGACAAGACAGAAAACAGTCAAAGTGACTCATGCCCAAAGCATAAGACAGCAATGAAACACAGCTGGAGTATATTAACTACATCTTAAACATAACATAGTATCAGATATGCAGACCTAATAAGTGAAGTAGGCTTAAGTCAGAGTTCCAGAACTATGATTTGGGCTTTAATCTACTTTGTCATCCTGGAACAGAACAGCTAGGCCCTGTGAAGCCATCATCTTTATTATTACTGTTTTAGTCCCATTGAATAGGCTTAGCTGAGAAAACAACACTAACACATGTTCAGTGTGACTGAGGACATCATTCTGTTAGCATATACTTGCACATTTAGCAGTAAAAGTATCCCGCTGGCATTTGTTTGAAATGCACTTATAGAAAAATGACCCTTACTACAGAACAAAAACACCATAAAAAGCAACTCAGTGGTGTTTTTGTTACTGTGTAGATTCTGTCCTGGTCTGGTTACAGTTCACAGAGCCTTGACCTTGAAATACTTATGAAGAAATAATCTCACACACAGCGACATAAAAAGATGCGCACATCCGGACAAGACATCCTTGGTGAAAACAAACAACTCTGCAAAACTAACCTCCTTCTTTGGTACGTAGCTCCACCCAGGGAGACCAATCAGATGGGCCTTGGCTGCTATGGCAGGCCACTCTGACAGCATAGAGGGTGTGAGGCTCCAGGTCTTTGATGATGTGTGAGGATCGTGGCATGGACACAGTCTGATTATGGATCAGCTGATGTGGGCCTGCTATGATGGACTCTCCTGAATGTTTGGCCTGGAACATTAAGATGATAAACATTATACTTTGTATACTTTGTAAACAGTGGTTCCTAATAATCAGATTTACTGGTTTACGTGCAAACAAGAAGATGATGTGCTGTTTTTGAGTCCAAACAATGACTGAAAACGATATAAGGAGAAAATAGAAAATCCCTTTGAGCCATGCCAATCTCTTTAACAAATCAAGGAATTTCTGTATGCATCTCTGTGCTTTGCTTGTTTATTTAAATTTCTTCACAGACAGGCGAATTGGTTGTGCAGACAAAATGGAAAAAACTGAATTCTTTTCTGCAGTTTCTTAAGCTATTATTTGTTGCTGCTGCTGGTGGTGGGGTCATTAAGTGTTAATTTTTAACAATGCTGTAAAATGTTCCTTTGCTGCTCTGAACAAAAGCCAAACTCAGCAAGGTAGACTAAAAGCAGAACCCGCCAACCAGACATCACAGGCAGAAACCTGCTGTCTCTGCAAAGTCTTTATGGTAAACACATTTAAAGAGGAACACTAGAAAACAAAAGCTTCTTTGCAGCAATTTTATAACCACATTAAAGTTGCTGGTCTAGGCCATTGTTCTGCAGCATTGTTCATTATCAACAAACTTGTTTGAGATGGGTGGAGTTCACAGGTGGAGTTAAAAACATTATAAATAATATGCCTAAAAATGAGCAGCCACACAAACATATGTTTGTAGCAGGTGCTGATGTGTACTGTTTTACCATATAAAGCAGGAATGGGTAGAGGATGAGTTATGGCAAGAAAAGCAAAGCAAAATCTCTTTAATTTAAAACTAGGCTAGCAAAAGGCTCTGAACTAGAGAATTAGCAAAAAAAACACCATGAGCAGTCAGAGGTCATGTGCTATAGGAAGCTTAAGTCTTTTTCCTTATGGCATGAGTTAGACATCTGAGGATGTCTTCAGTTGCATGAATGAGGAGAACTGTATGAATGTGTGTGGGTTTGTAAAAGCTCGATGAATCACCGTCCAGCCTGCAAAACAAGTGTGTTTAATCGAATAGTACAACTCAGCCCTGAGTCACACCCCTTGTATGGCTCAGACCCACAATACCTGCTGTCACTGACCTTTCCTGTTTTCTTTTAACAACTTTCTCCACGCCTTTCTTTCCTTCTTTCTTCCCTTCTTTCACCTCTCTAAACCACTGCCTTTTCATGTTTCTCTTCACTACACAAACAACCGTTAAATTCAGCTTTTTGCCCCATTCTCCTGAAGTAGGCCCCTTTTCTTTTTCCCCTACAAGGGTAAAGGGGTTAGAGAGAGATGGAGGAAGGGAGGGGGCAATAGTATCAAGAGGTATGAGGGGCAGCTTTATTAGAACCAGACGTTTAGGGGTGGTGCTGCAGTGTTCCCTTCTCCAGGAGAAAATTTTCCTCCTCTCAGCTATGAGCTATAACGGCCTCAAAGCATGATAGTGGCAGAGAGACACTTACAGAAAGAAAGAGAGGGAGGGAGCGGCCCTACATAAGTCCAAGAGGCCACTTTCCCAGAGTGAAACATGACCCACTGGTACATGAATAAAGCAGGGAGGGGTAGAGGATGAGTTATGGCAAGAAAAGAAAAGCAAAATCTCTTTTCTTTAAAACTAGGCTAGCAAAAGGCTCGAGAATTAGCAAACAGAGGAGTCAACGATCAATTGTTAACAGGTAGAAACAACAAACAGCTGCTGTGGTTATTCCAGCTAGGGTTCTGAGCTAGTTGTGCTATTCACATCTCCCACATTTACGTCTAGTTTTTCTCACCTGAACAGAACAGTTGACTATCTGGTAAGTACCTCCGAAACCAGCTTCCCACGATAAATGAAGTGCGGACTGAGTGATCTCTACAGCTCTCACATCCTGAGGTTTGTTGGGGAGAACTAAACAACAAAAACAACCCCCAAAATTAAAGATGTAAACATAATTATATGCAGATAAACTAGCAATGGCTGAAGTGACACTGCTTTCATGGGCTGACACCTACCAGTGATGGTACCAGATCGGGAGCTGGCCACACCCTTACGGTTCTGGGCCTCACAAGAGAAGGTGCTGGTCCTGTTCAGGCCTGGACAGAGAAATGAAACATCCAGGTGTGAGGAGGAAACACTTCAGTATGCTGAGTTGCATGTGATGTCAATGTGAGAAAAATATAACTAGAGTGAGAATAGCACGAGGGTAAAAGTTCCCATTCAGTAACATCCTCTGTTTGTCAGTAGTATTAGGTAGTAGGGTGCTTCTTCCTGAGAGTGTAATGGTCGTTAATCCAGGAAAGACTTACAGATTTTACATTTTGATTTGTGGTGTAAAAAAGTGAAAAAATGTGCAGCTGCTTCAGCTTTGGCAAGACAAGACAGTGTTAAACGTTTATACCTTATCTAAACATTTCAAGAAATTAACTTTATTCCATTGTGAACAATGAATCTTAATGTGAGTAAATACATGCAGAATTCAGGTTTACTTGTTGCACATGTTTAAGCAACGAGAGCTGACCAAAGCTGTGTACTAACACAAATAAAAGAGAGGAAGAAAGAGCAGGATAAAAAAAAGTGTAGTATGAATTTCAATGATAGAATATCAGTTACTATAATATTAAGTTTGATCAAGCCAATAAAAAGCCATATAAAGCGTAGGTGGAGATTTGCTGATATTCAGGTTGAAAGGCATCAAAAATGTGCTTATTCTGGTATAAATCATAATATTTTTAGGACTTGGATGTAGTTTTGATTAAATAATTTTTTTCTCAATTGGCTACTATAACCAATATTATTTTCCACAAGATCATCAAAAAAACCCATTTTGGTTTTAACTGCTATTTGACGTAATTTGAGGTTTGGTTTTTCAAAACTGCAGCTTCATGATAAAGCAAAAGTTTCAGGAGTTGCAAATGCTTTTTGCTTTGTAGGCTGGAGAACAAAGAGTGCAGCCTAGCTGAAGTCTAGGTGTAATATGCTGAGCTGCTGCCTTCAAGAGGAGCTGGGGCTCCCGTGAAGGGGAAAACAAGTATGACACACTGACATTCAGCAGAGAATGAGTCCTCTGACAAAGTGACTCACAGCGTGCTCACACATTGAGCATTTTGTAATGAAACACAGGCCTACACACACAGACAGACAGTGAAACATGTGACATTCAAGTTTATCACTGTTATCTAACACCCCAACATTGTCAATAAGCCACAAGCTGAGAGTGACAGAATCATGCAGTGTGTTTGTCCTGCGCCGACGGCACCATGCCCCCATTGTGCCGTGGCCGGAAAAAGAACAGGGGGTACGATCCTCGCTGGCTGTAGTGAGGGGTTGTGAGAGGGGAAAAGGAGGGAGGGGAGCGTGAGCTGACCACTGGCTGTGTGCGACAGTGAACTGCTCATCAAGCCAGATTGCGCCACTTGCTCGTGTCTCCTTCCTTCCTCATCAGAAAACCACAAAACAACATCCTTTAACAGCTGGAAATGTCATTATCTGTTACTAGGAAGAACCTCATGATCCGTGCAGTATTGACCAACAGTGTCAGCTGGGAAAGGCAGTGCGTGGCTTTGGTACTTTTTTTTTGCTAGACTAACATTTTCTGTGAACAAAGTAATAGTGTTAGATTTCTCAACTTTCTTAAAAGGAACTGGGATTGTGAATACTTTAATGGTTCATGAATAACCAAAATGGTTTAGAACTGAAGGAGAAATGAAACTGATAATGAAGTTGAAAGCGTTGACTTTAGCAGGGGAGTAAACCAAATCAAAATCAAATCAAATCACTTTTATTGTCACATCACATGTGCAGGTACATTGGTACAGCACATCTGAGTGAAATTCTTGTGTGCGAGCTTCACAAGCAACAGAGTTGTGCAAAATACAATAATGTAAACAAGCAAAATACAAGAATGGCTACATCTGAAACTAATAAATATATGTACAATATATAATAGTATATGCATTATGCAACATAAATATGCAACATAAATTTATTTTGATGAATAGATTTTTTTTGCCCAAGACACAATAAAAAAAGAAAAAGAAGAACAGTTTATGAGGACTTCTCAAATCATGAAGCCACACATGTATGGCTCTTGGTTTCTTGCTGGTTGGAATGTTCTTCATTCCATTTTTCTTTATGGGCTCCTTGAAAGATTATTTGTGTTTGCCTTGGTTTGGATCTGTGGTCTGCCAGGCCAGCTGTCCATACCAGAGTTGTGAGTGTAGGTTACCATCAATCGGGTCCTAGTCAACACCATGAAGCCTGCTCCGATGAGTCAAACCAGAGCCTTCAACTGAACTTCAACCGCTCCTTACTCCTCCCTTTTTCCTTCTGACTCAGCCTCCTCTGTTTTTCAGCCTACCACTGGTAGGCTAGCTGGCAGGCATCTGTAGTTTGCATTCAAGCAGCAACAGAATCCCCCTCCTTTATCTCCTTCTTTCTTTTATCTCCTTATGTCCTCTGCACATCAATTTTCCATCTCCCAATTTCCCAATTGTCCTTTCTGTGCTTGCTGCTCCTTTTTACCCACAAAACCACAAGGCATGTCCTCAATGGATTCACTGGCAATGTGCCAGCCTGGCTCTCTCTGGGGAGGGTGGTTATTTGGTAGTATTGTTTTGGCCATGAAAGGAGGATTTGAAAGTCTTTCAAACACAGGAGATAGTTGCTATACAGTTTTTGAAGAAGGTCATTATAACCAGTCTAAATAGATTAGATTCAAAAACTCAACTCTGAACCACAACTTCTTGAAGGAGGACTTTTTACTCGTCTAATATTTAATTTGCATATTATTTTTTTTACCTGCAGAAATTAGCATTTGTAACTCATTAATCATTTAAGTAATTAATCTTCTCAGTTTTTAAAATGTGAGGACCCACTTCTCTTGCCAACATGTCAAGTTTGGGGAGAATTTTTTTCTTTCGTTTTTTTAAAAAACTTTTTTTAACTTGATCATTCGTTATTGTTTTTATTTTCTCCTGTCCATTTCACTGTCAGTGCAAAATGAGGATTTGAGAAATCTGTTTGTTTAAACTGGACTAACTAGGCTGTTGTGCTTGACTGAGTAAAACATGATACCTGTGAGGTTGAGGGTTGAGGGTGAGAGGGCCACTGGATCCGTCAAAACATTCAGAGGATGGCCATCCTGTAGCCAGATGACCCTGACTGGTTCAGGAGGCCCGTGGGCTGCACAGTGAAGGCTGAAGGAGACATTCGCCACGACAGTCATGTGGTAGGGCTCCAAAGAAAAATGAGGAAGGCCTGAGAAAGACTTAGCTGAGTCAGGGTCTCCACTCCTTTAAACAATCCAAATCTATAGACTTCTGTAGCTGTGGTTGTTTAATAACTCACCTTCCAGCTGAATACCACCCTCATCAGAAAAGGTCTCATTGCTTCCTGATCGAACAGCACATTTGTAGTAGCCCATGTCAGGGAGCTGGACTTTCTCAATTCTGTTATGTATATAAAGAGGAATATTTTCAAAGGTTTTGTAAAGAGCAAAAAATGTCAAAGCAAACTGGTAATACAGGGAGCTGATGTTTACTTTCTTTCTAAATTTAACATTCAGTCAAGCCTGAATAAAATATTTCAAGTTACAGCAGATTAGACAAATGTGATTTTCCTTGGATTGCATAATTTCTTTGAGAATTGATTTCTCTGGTTCTCTACTGAGAGTGGAAGTCAACATGGTGACATAATCCAGCAACAGCCCTGTTTGAGCTAGAAACAAGACGGGGTGGAAGAACAGGAAATAAACACATTTTTAGACCAGGTGTGACTGCTTCACAATACATAATCCTTAAATCTTAAAACGAAAAGAAACTTCCACATGTTAGCAGCCAAAACTGCATCCTACCTCAGTGTGCTTATGATAGTCCTACTGTTGCTGCCAGTGAGAACTTGGTACTGATTATTTTCTGCATGCTCCAGTGGCACACCATCTTTCAGCCAGATCACATCAGGGGACTCCACGTCCTCACTCCCTTTACCATTCAATTTGCACTGCAATGTAACAGGTTTGCCCAGTGAAGAGATGACAGTAGTGGGACTCTTTACAAACTCCAAATCTTTGAGAGAGGAAAGAAGCAGAAGAAGAGGTTAGCATTTTTCAAATGCAAATTTTTTGCAGTCCAACTGCAACTGAAAACGTATCTTTAAAGAACAAGATTTCCCACTCTTCTCTTTTCTATAGAATCTGTGCAGCTACAAACTGAGCGTAGCATTACTTCAGACAATGTTTAGCTTTGTCTGCAGTCTTGTTACATCAACTGATAACAGCTGATCTCAGTCCAGCCCAAAAAACCTACTGCTGGCTCAGATGGTACCCTTCTGTGCATTCTTCAGGCAGATATCATACAGGCAACACCATGTCCTGCTCCTGCAAGCTGCTTTGCAACCCACCGTGACCCCCAGTGCCTTCATTTCATCTTCTGCTTGACCTTAATGTGACGTATGTTGTCACTTTGTTGATGCTTGCTTTGAGCTGTACATGTTTGTCTTGCTGTTTCTTTCATAGGACATAATTTTTCTACCACAAACAGTCATTACTAGAAATGAAAGGTTCACTCTTTTTTTGGGCTAAAGTGGTCCTGACTCAACTGTGATTGTTCTGCATGCATGCGCATGACACCTTTCAGTAGTTTAATTCACATAATTAGATTAACTACATTAATCATGTCATCTATCCAATATAAAACAAAAATAAAGAAAATGCCCAAGACAAACTCCCGTAGATTAAGGTGAAATAGTCCAAACAACAATTCAAAACCCAAAGATATTTAAATCACAGTGACACAAAACACAGAAAAGTAGTAAATCTCCACAATCCACAGCAAGTAGCAAATTTTGGTTTAATAAATGTCTGGAACATTAAATCATAAACAGAATTGCTGTTGTCCTATTAATCAATCAGCTAATATGTCCAGCACTAAAGTCTTCACTTGATTCTGTCTGATAAATATTTATTGCTTGTGACAGACTTACTTTTGCAGTTGCCAGGATATGATAACCCGAGCTTTTGAAAGACTCTGGTTATCTCGTGCTCCTACTGATAGTGAGGCTGACCTGAGAAGGGCAGCACTGATACTGAGACAAAGGCTTCTTGTTAGAGGAAGGTTGCCTATGTTGCTTAAACAATGTCTGAGAACTGAGAGCCCAACACAAACTAAACGTAATTATAATCACAGCTTCTTCATAACAGTATTCACAGACCTGCAGCCTATAGATGTCTGATGTCAGAAAAATGTTGAAAACGGAGGATCATTCTTTCTTTTTACCTTCTGAAACTTTCAATGATAATGAATTAGAATACGTAACTTAAAAACCCAGATTTTCTTTAAACCATCAAACTGGCAAGCGCACATAAGATGTGCACAGATTTGTGATACAAGAATTCTTTTCTTTTTTTCGCAGTATCACATAAAAATGCAAAGCATCCACTCAACCAACCAAGCCAAGGCAACTCCTTGTAGATAAAGAAAACATAAATCATTTGAGGATGAGCAAACTTGGTTTTCAGAGCAAGAATGAAAAAGCACGATTTTCTCAAGCTTGTCAACACGCCCTCCTCGTCTATTTCATGGTCACCTTTCAACCTTTGACCCTTTACAAAGACCCCAAAGACCCATTTCACTATAACACATAAATGGCCATAATTCAACAACCAAAAACAGATTTAAAATGCACCTTTTTGCAGTACTTATTTTACTCTTAACTATAACATGTCTTGACAGAGTGTGTGCTTCCCCACCTCTTTGTCTCTGTGTGTTTTCTGGCATTAAAAGTCATTCATCCCTTTATTTTTTAAGCTTGGCTGAGCTCTTTCAATATTCTACATGACCCTGGCTTTGTCCTCCTCCCCCTCCAGTGCATTGAATCAAAAAAGCCTCATTTTCTCTCTCTGTATCTTTTTTTTTGCTGAATTCATATAATAATAACCTTGTAAACATTTTACAAGATTGCAGACAGACAGAGAGGGGAGGCTACAGACAAACTGTGTGTCTCTGTTTGTGTGTGGCCTGTCTCCACTGATTCATTGGTGCCTAACTACTTCATCGCCTCCCTATTGTTCCCCGAATTCCCTTCAGGTCCCCCACTTTTTCCCTGATCTTTTCTTTCCACCCTGCCTCTACTCCTACTCTCCACTCTGTGAGAATGCTCAGATGTTAAATGTCATTGGTTGTGCACATACCAAAAATGTCTGACACAGTCTTAAGCATTTATCCTCCTCTCCCTCCCTGCTTTATCCTCCTGCATTTTTAACAGTGTGGAATCCATTCACTGCCGCGCCTTTGCCCTTTCTCCTTTTCATGCCATTCATCACTATACATTTTGCCACCTCCCCTCCAAACTCTCTACTCTTGCCCTCGTACCCCATCCATCATTGGATTGGAGTCTGAGTCAGACAAGCTCTGACTCACAAACCAAAGCATTTGGCCCCCTGAACCCCTCCTCATCCTTCAGATCCTCACATCCAAATAGGAACTGAGACATCCGAATAAAATTCTCCATTCTTCACATCGGTGTCTCGTAATCTCCCTGCCTGCTAGTCATACATATACTTAGGGCAGCTGCCCAAGAGACAGAGTGACCGCAATTGTCAAAACACATAAGCTGACAGGTGGACGTCCATGTAGGGATACTGTTTTCATCAACTGGGTGCAATTGAAAGTTCCCAAACAGTCAGTAAAGTTTGTTTTAAAAGATAATTAACATACTTTTGAAATGATTCTGTATAGTGTAGAAAGACTATTTTCTTAAGAAAGCAGAAATTTGGCTTTCAGCTTTCATCTTTGGCGTTCAGCAAACATTCTCTTTGCTGATTATGATTCACCCATGTCTCAAGATGTTTACATTAAATGCCCACCTTTCACTTGTTTCAGTACATCTATCAAATTCCAAATCTTGTTCGCTTGAACTCCCAGCATGAATAAACATTGATCACCTGATTTCAGAAACATTGCCCTTGAGCAGTTAGTGTTACTGGTTGTTACCTGTCAGGTAAAACTCCCCTTCACTTACTTTGATTGTATTATAATATAATAATAGTATACAATAATATCAATCCTTTACTTGCTTTTGATAACTTTTTTATGTTGGCCAGATGTTGAACGCCCCTGCAGCTGTGGTTAGCCAAAAACAAATTGAGTTAACGAGGCAGAGAGCTGACTGTGCTAATTGCTCTTTACGATGTTTCCCCCTGCACACAACTAACAGGCATATTGGGTAAATAAAAAAGCGCCCCGTTTCAGTTAAACCTTACCTGTCAGCGAATCTGCAGATGTTGGTATCCAAACCGAAAACATGACGGTGAGAATCACAAACGACCATTTAGACAAATTCATATTTTCTCTCGAAAACAAATGACCTCGGAAAAAGAGCTTCATGAGGAGAAGAGTCATCCTGGAAACATCACCAGACTCCATTACCGCATCGCAGCAGCTCAGAGATTCAAAGTTACGTTTTGCTCTAAAGAAAAAGAAAAAATTTCTCTGACTTGGCAGGTGCTGAAAATGTTGAGTATCCACAAATCAAGACCCAAACAAAGCGAATCCGAGCGTTTCAGTTCCCCGTTTTATGAAACATGCGGTTAAAAAAAAGTCTCTGAATTGCCACAAACTCTTGAGTTTCCCTTATCCTGTTGCTTTGGTTGGTTTCAAACGGAGCAGGGCTGTCTCCATCAAAAACTTTCATCTACCATGAAAAAGCGCACAGCAAACGACGCTCTAAACTTTTCCTGTCCAAACGAGAGTCTATTTCTAGCGATCAAGAGCATATTTTTAAACCAGTCTTTCCTGCAGCCGGTTGTCCAAAGTCTCTATCCTGCCTACAGGTTCCCTGCGACTCCAGACATTCCCCTGGCTTTCTTATCCCTCTCCCCCTTTCAAACACGATTCAAATTCCTCAACTCAAGTTCTTTCCACCCTCCTCATCCTCCTCCCCCTTCTCCACAGTCTCCCTCCTTTTCTCAAAGGATGTGAGAAACTCTGCGGCATGCTGATTGTCTCGGCCCAATCTCCCATTCGCTTTTTAATTACACAGGGATGCCCAGAAGTTGTAAATGTCTCCGTAAATCAACCGTTTCGCGCTTGAAACACTGTTTAAAACACAAGCCTGTGCATTTCAGTGTGTGCAACATGACAGCATCATGTACATATAATAAGAAAACATAATGTTACAGACCTGCCTTTTTAATAATAAACGTTTTTCTTTTTTTCCTAAGAAAAATATATATTTTTAAATCGCGCTGTCAAAGTTAATTGCTTATACACGTCTATTGTTTTTCTGTATACTGTTTTATAATAATTAAAACATATAAATGTTTAAAAGTACTACTATTAAAATACCATATCCAGGTTTAGCAGGTTTTGTTATTAATTCTTCATTATCTTGCTGCTGTTTAAAACATTTGAACATGTCGATTTGTTATTCCAACCAGTCAAAAGCAAACGTGATGTCAGCAAAAATGCATTAACGCATTACAGAAAAATATTCAAACTATTTTTGTTTGCATTTACTCCATTCTACACAAACAGCGTCACCATCACGATGTCTGGGAATTTGTTTGAAAATCCGGATTCAGTCATAACAATTTGAAGCACTCTCAGCTGTAGTCTAAATAACTGCGGCTTTCCTTGATTTACATCTAAGTTACTGTTGTAGATCGCGATGTCTGAAGTGTGTTCTGTGTGTGCGAGAGGAAATGCTTCTTGCTGCGTGAGAGAAGTCCCTGCAGGGTTCTCATATCATTCATGAATGAATTGATCTGCTGTGTATATTTCTGTTTTTTTTTCTTCTTCTCTGAAAACAATGAGATGGGCTGGAACTCAGGTTGCGAAGAACTCAGTCCGACTGCCCCTTTAAGAGTAGCTCTGCGGACAGTGTTGTGTTCCCAGGGTTTTTAATGGAGACAGAGAGCCACTGAGAAAGACCCCATTGTATATGCTCTCCTTTCAATCGGGGCCTGAGCAATGGTGCTCTCACTGCTCCCTGATAGAAGCACAGAGTGGAGGGAGGGAAGAGGGTCGCAGAGGGTGGTCCTGCATAAGAAAGCGGGGTGTTCAACTCCAAAACACAAAGTTTCGTGGCTAGTTGGACCTGGAAGGAGTGAATGTTTGGCTATAAAGGGGGAGGGGCATCAGGTCTAGGACTCAAGGAGTGTTTAGGTTCAAGTCACGCTAAAATCTGATTCATCACACACCAAGACCCAAAGATTTAAAGACCTTTACACGAAGCTCAAGTGGATTAACAGAATTAAAAGCGAATGGTCTAGGTTATAAAACACTTTAACCGGCAAAACAAACTGTATGGGCCCCAGCTACTCACAGAGTAGTAGGCTAGTGCTGAGCTCATATCCCTGATAATCTCAAATGCTTATTAACAAAACAACCTGTCTTGAAAAAGAGTGTCTATTGGCTGGAAGACATGAGAAACACCTTCCTGCTACTCTCCCAGCTACACATCCCCCCGGTGGTGCGGATAATGAGCTGGGGGCCTCTTCTTTTTCCTTCTCCTTACTGCAGACTTGACAGCCAAACTGCTCCACTCAACCCTGATGATTCATTAAAATAGACTGTAGTGACTGACTGCCTGAAGTTGAAGGCTCTTATGCCCCCTGCTGGTGATTTTGTTAAAACTGCAACTGAATTCATGGAAGAACAATCAGTCCTGAGAAAGTCTCTGAACAAACCTAAATGAAGATCATTTAAAGGCGGTCAGCTTAGGCTCCTGACCCAAACTGACCTCATCGGTCAAACACATTGGTGTTTTTGTTATGACTTGAGTATAGCTGCCAATGGATCTAACACCGGCATTTGCTGATAAATCTGAGCTATACAAGAGTGTGAGCTCAGATTCAGCCAAATGTACAAAACCTATTGGGAAAACATTTAATTTGAGCAGGGCAGCAATGCCTAACATAGTGCAAAAACAACACAAAAGCTTAACAGGGTGAAAAGGCGATGTCCTCAAATAGTAGAGTCAATCCCCTGATTTAAATCAAATTGAGCTGCACTCCATCAGACTGAAGACAGACGGACTCAACAAAAAGCAGACGGTGAAAGTTTACTTCAGCCATAGAGTGTAAAAGATTTTATACTCAATACTTAATATGATGATTTTTTTTCTACACTCCCAAATAATTTGAAAGCACAATTTAATTAACATCCTTCTATCAGTACTGATGTCAGTTTTTATTTTAAAGTTGACTAAACCAGGCCAAAAACACCAGATATTATTACTTCATGTTTGTTCTTTGCTTGGAGAGGTGTGCAACAAGATTAAACCTTGCAATGAGAGCTTTCTGCTGTTTTATTTTCAGCTCACTGGTGAAATTAGCCAGTAATAGAAACGCTGAATTAGCAACAGACAGCAAAGCAAATGATATCTATGTGCTACAGTGTAAGATCCTGTTTTTCTGTCACACATAGAGTTCAAAGGGAGCTGTCTGATGGGAAAATAAAATTTCCAGTGGGATTATCTGATTTTATGTCATCTCCTGGCTTTGACTAACTCCTCAATAGCTCTGCTTGTCATAAACTTTAAACAGAGACAGATATGTCTGTGAACAAAAACCTAGAGACACGCATCAAGGGCTGCAGTAACAATTTCAAACAAATGCTTTGGCATGTTGGTGATCCCATGTGGCATGTTACACATTACTGTAGGCAGATCACTAAACCAGAGGTCAAAGATTTAAGCCTCATGTATTCAAGGTGTTAAAGGTACAATATACAATGTACACTGAAGGTGTGTAAATATTTTTGCCCATTTATTTTCACATTGCTTGCTGAAATCTGCTTCCTGTATTTAGCCCCCACATCTTTCAGACTACCACCACCTTACAACCCATTTATTGAAGACCAGTTTCATCAAAGCATGAGAGCGTCTCTCTAGGATCCCTCCTGTTACGTAACGTCATTCTAACAGCGATTAGCAAACCCAGAATGTCACAGTGAATAGCATTTAATCTCACTTGGATATATGATGATGAAAGACATGTAATATCTTAGAGGTGGTTACTTGGATGGGGCCACATATTCCAGGTTTGAACAGATTAAAATCTTGGTTGGGCCTATCCACAGCAGTGCAACAACAGGCTTCCAGCTGTGCAAGAATAATAATCCCTCTGTTTTAATCTCTCTGAGCAGGAGGTGATCCGAGCCCTTGTTCGGAAGCCATTCAAGGGGGCAGGGATGCGCTAAGATACAGGTTTGACAGGTTTACCAGTTTAATGATAAGCAATTATGCACCTCTCATATTTTCTGTGTGGAACTGGAAATTGAAGCGTGTGTGTGTGTATGTTGCTCAGGGAGGGTGTCCAACATGACATCTGGTAATGGTTGCAGTATAAACCATAAATCATCTTTTTGGTGGGATTTATGCTTTCGCTGTGATGATTATTTGGGCCTCTTATGCTCATATGATGTTTATATGTGCATAACCAGGCATGGCTCCAATTCCACTCACAACAGCATGGGTTTAAAGAGGGAAGGCCTAAATAGTGGGGATTATTCTCTCTCCCGCTTCTCCCTCTCCCTCTTTCTCTTACCCTATTTTTCAGCATCAGTGCTCTGCCTTTCATTTCAGTTCCTGTTGCTGTGATGACCACAGACATGAGCACAGCAGGTGTTCATCGAGGCTTCCTCAAAAAATATGGTAGGGCTGCTTCTATCCTTTTATCCACAGTAACCCCTCTGCAGTCGTCATGTAAAGTTTGATGTGAATGCTTTGGTCTGATTTTGTTTACTGTCCTTTTGTGCTCATTCTGCAAATTAGGCCAAAGTTAGTAATTATATAGGCTTTTTGAAGATCTCAGTTGCTTTGCTGTCAAATATGACCAAACTATGTCTTTAATTTAGATTTTCTGATTGTCTTATGCTTATTTTCTCCAAGGTGTAATAAATTCTTAGTGTTTATTCTTTTAAAGCCAGTATAGATTATATGGCTGCTGACTTCACAATCGGTGGAAAACAACACTGTCTCAGAACACCAATCCAACTCTTACATGAGCAATGTCAGCCTAAGAGCCAGCCAGTATGATTTTCAAGCCAAGTCATGAACCGGCTCTTGGCCAGCGTCTCTCTTTACTTATATTACATCTGTTTTTTATTGCCATTGTTTTCATTTCAGAGTGGTGTCACAGTTGATAACAGTTAAGTAGCTATTTTGGTACTTCAAATGTTTTTAAGATAAGATAAGATAACCTTTATTAGTCCCACACGTGGGAAATTTGTTTTGTTACAGCAGGAAGTGGACAGTGCAAAAGTTATGACGCAAAAATTAGAATACAATAAGAATAAATACAGTACACAGCTGTACAGAATAGAATAAAATAATATACTATATACAGTAGAATAAAATAGAATAAAAATATACAATAAGATAAAAATAGAATACGAATGCTATATACAACTGAGTAAAAATACAACGATGCCAGAAAAGATTATTGCACTTAGTGTTATTGCACATGTGTGGATGTGTGTGTTTGTTCAGTTAAAGTCTTTGTTGTGGAGTCTGACAGCAGTGGGGAGGAAAGACCTGCGAAATCTCTCCGTCCCACACCGTGGGTGCCGCAGTCTCCCACTGAAGGAGCTGCTCAGTGCTGTCACAGTCTGCTGCATGGGGTGGGAGACGTTGTCCAACAGGGATGACAGCTTAGCCGCCATTCTCCTGTCACTCACCACCTCCACTGGGTCCAGAGGGCATCCTAGAACAGAGCTGGCCCTTCGGATCACCCTGTTCAGTCTCTTCCTGTCCCCAGCAGAGATGCTGCCGCCCCAGCAGACCACACCATAAAAGATAGCAGAAGCCACCACAGAGTCATAGAAGGTCTTCAGGAGTGGGCCCTCCACCCCAAACGACCTGAGTCTCCGCAGCAGGTACAGCCTGCTCTGCCCTTTCCTGTAGAGGGCGTCTGAGTTATGAGTCCAGTCCAGTCTGTTGTTCAGATGAACACCAAGGTACCTGTAGCTGTCCACAGCCTCAATGTCCATACCCTGGATGTTCAGTGGTTGCAGTGGAGAATGCTTGTGCCTGCGGAAGTCTACCACCAGCTCCTTGGTTTTACTGGCGTTGATCTGGAGGTAGTTCAGCTGGCACCAGTCCACAAAGTCTTGAGTCAGTCCTCTGTACTCCTTGTCGTCCCCATCAGTGATGAGGCCGACTATTGCAGAGTCATCAGAGAACTTCTGCAGGAAGCACTGGGTGGAATTGTGGGAGAAGTCTGCAGTGTAGATGGTGAAGAGGAACGGAGCCAGAACCGTTCCCTGTGGGGCCCCCGTACTGCAGACGACCCTGTCCGACACACAGCCCTGAGTCCTCACATACTGTGGTCGGTCGGTGAGGTAGTCCAAAATCCAGGTAGTGAGGTGATGGTCCACTCCAGAGTTCTCCAGCTTGTCCTTCAGAACCGAGGGAAGAATAGTGTTGAAGGCACTGGAGAAATCAAAGAACATGATTCTCACAGTGCTTCCAGCGGTCTCCAGGTGAGCGAGGGAACGATGTAGGAGGTGAATGACGGCATCATCCGCGCCAATGCCAGGCTGGTAGGCAAACTGAAGTGGGTCCAGTGATGAGCTTGTTAGGCGCCGAAGCTGAGCCAGGACCAACCGCTCCAGGGTCTTCATCAGGTGGGATGTCAGAGCCACCGGCCTGTAGCTGTTGAGGTCCTTGGGGCGTGAAGTCTTTGGCACTGGTACAACACAGGAGGTTTTCCAGAGCTGTGGGACTCTTCCCAACCTCAGGCTCAGGTTGAAGAGGTGCTCCATCACCCCACACAGTTGGTCCGTGCAGGACCTGACGACCCTCGAGCTGATGCCATCTGGGCCCGCTGCCTTCTTGCCATTAATCCTCCTCAGTTCCCTCCTAACCTGGGTGGTTGAGAGAGACAGGCTGGAGCCTTGTGTTGAGTGTGTATTGGATGCTGTTGTTGGGGGTGGGGGGGAGTGAGCAGGGTGAATAGAGGAGGTGTGAAGTGTCTGAGGTGGAACAGCAGCAGTGGGGGTGGGTGAGTCTGCAGCCGATGTTGTAGACTGTCTCATGGTTGAATCAAATCTGTTGAAGAAATGATTCAGTTCATTTGCCCATCTCACATCCCTCCCAGGCAGAGAGTTCTGCTGTTTGTGGCCTGAGATGGTTCTGAGGCCTCTCCAGACTTCACCAACGTTGTTTTGCTGAAGCTGGTTCTCCATCTTCTGCCTGTAGCTGTCCTTCCCATTCCTTATCAGTCCCCTCAACTCTCTCTGCACCCTTTTCAACTCCTCTTTGTCTTTGGATTTGAAGGCCCTCCTCTTCTGCTTGAGGACAGCTTTAATTTCTGGGGTAATCCAAGGTTTGTTGTTGGAGAAACACCGTACAGTCCTGGTAGGTACGGTGTTATCCACACAGAAATTAATATAGTCAGTAATGCATGTAGTAAGGCTGTCGATGTCCTCTCCATGGTCGTCACAGATCACCTCCCACACAGTCGACTCAAAACAGTCCTTAAGAGCCTCCTCGCTCTCCTCTGACCATCTCTGCACTGTGCGGGTGGCTGGTGGCACCCTGCGCACTAAGGGCTCATACACAGGGACAAGGTGCACCAGGTTGTGGTCAGATTTGCCCAGTGGAGGGAGAGGTGATGAACTGTATGCCTCTTCAGCATTGGCATTTTCTTCCTCTCTTGACTTATGCAGACTAATAGAGCTAATAAAATTTAGGGATATTAATCTAAAGGTTGAAATCTGCAGTCAAATTAATGCAGTTGTTGTCATATTAGTATTCCCAGGTATAGTAGACGCCATAATAACAAACAATCAATCAAAAATTCCTATACCCCCCTCCCTTGCAAATCCACCTGCTTTAATCCGCTGTATGGAGAAATAAAGCAGATCTTGTCTATCAACATGTGCTCACCTTCTACTGTCTGCAGTCTAACACCGTCGTGTGCGTCCTGTCCTGAAAACTCATTGTTCCAAAAATGAGAATATTTCAGTTTCTTTTTAATACAAAAACGCATTACATTTGACTCAAGCTGTTTCTATTGATTTTTGATATTATGGATCTGCCTTGTTTCAAAGACAAGGTATCATTATTTTTGTATTATTATTGGTATTGTTGTTGTTGTTTTCATAAGTTGATCCTGTGACTTTCTCTGACTGTTGTAATTTTTAATCAGTGTGATTTTGAGGCTGCTGTTTGTGCTCATAAAACCCCCCAAACAATTTATTGGACATTGTTATAGTTGTGTTTATGCCACTGCAATAAGTATCCAATTATATCACTGAAACTGACAAAAATAGAACATTTCTATCAAAGAACCTGCTCATTAAACAATTGTGTTATTTGTTTGTGAAACTTTCAGTTAAGTTAGTGAAAGTACAAGCATACAACCAAACAAACAACACCGTTATAGTTCTGGACATACAATGCCAGCAGTAACATTACTACTAATACAGAAGTATCTTGATTCATGTTCAATCATCCAGGTAAGGAATTCTCAAAAAGTTGATTCTGTTCATCTGGATGTAACATTTTCAGTGCAACAAATGTTTCGTCACTCATCCAAGTGACTTCTTCAGTGTCAGCTGAATGCCAGTTTCCCTAACCTTATAAACAGTAATGACCGAAACTAACAACACTGACAAACAAAGGGAGTGAGATCAGATCAACTGTCATTGATCAGTGCTATGGTGTACATTTTAAGACATCTTCAGGTTTCAGGAAACCATCGTCAGACATCAGATCAAACGGTCTCAGATGTCAAACCATAAACAAAAAACATCACATTCCATTGAAAAACACATGAGACTTCTGACTAGATTAGATTAGATAGTGTGAATAATTATTCACACTCTCATTACACATACATATAGGATCTTGGGGGTGGGCACAATCACGGAGTCCAAATTACCATCAGGGTGTATACCTCACCCCTGACGTCGTTGCCCACCTCTCAATTTTAAATACACTTAGTCATTGAGGGCTAGCAGGAGGGACTATGCGCTTACCTGCTGCTCCTTGGCAGGTAGCTCCATGCCCTCCTGGGTTTTAATTGCACCTTAGAACACATATGCATCAACACTACAATGAGCGGGTGGAGGGAGGTTTGGAGTCTTCTCCCACCCCCATTCTCTGCGGCCTGCTGGAGCGGGAGGGCTAGTAGGAGGAGTTGGCCGTCCGACTGCGGTCTGGGGTGTGGGGCCTCCCTGCTGCTGCGGAGTCGGGGTGGTCTGCCTCTCCCCACCGCAGGGAAAAGGGTAACACCACCTGGGTCTGGGTGCAATTCCCCCCTCCAGGGGCAAGGGTACCTAGACCCGGTTTGTAGAGTACGCTTGGGGAGTGTGATTGTGTGTACAGCGTCTCTTTATGTCTGTCTCCACGTTGGTTGAGTGTGGAGTGAGTGCATATGAGAGCATGAGGGTGGGAATGGATGTTTGTGTCTGTGTGTGCCCGTATGTCTGTGTCTATATGTCAGGTTGGGTATCAGACGCCACCTCTCTGGGGACACCTCAGGCCCTCCAAGGTTTGGAGGCCTATCTCCACCCACCACCACTTCCCCTGCCGGTGGCGGACTCCCTCAGGTGTCGGTGTGTTGGTGGTTCTTTGTGTCTGGGGGTGGGCGTCCGGGTACACACCGGCTCACTCCTTGGTGGCCGCTTGTCGGGGCCTGGGGCTCGCTCGGGCCCCTTTGGAGGTGGGGTGCCCCCGGCCTCTCGGCCTGGGGCTCGGTCACTCAGGCACAGCTGGGGGCCGGCGGAGCTCACGGGCGCGTCACTGCAACTCCCCCTGACTTCTGCTCCGCGGCTGCTGGGCGAGCCCTCATCTGGGACTCTCCTCAGCTCTTACTGGAACAGTGGCGCGGCTGCCCCTCTGTTGGTCTTCCATGGTCTCTTGTGTTCTGGGGACCTCTGGATGTCTGGAGTTTTGATCTCCTCCATACCCACTTCACACCCTGGAGGACGGGGCTGTGGCCCCCCCACACTCCCTAGCAGATCATTACATGGAGAAACCTTTGGAATGCAAGCATGCTGATCCACACAGGTATGCACACATGGGTATTCACAGACGCGGACTAAAGCTTTCTTGGCTGCTGCCTCAAAGCACACTGTGCGCTGTCTATCTTGCGTGCTGCACAATATCGTTTATTATTTAGTAAATATTGATATCTATGACTAGCTAGTTTATTGTGATGGTGCTTTGTTTTCTCTATTATTATGTTGCTCTTTGTTGTTTGCTGTCTCCTCTGTTTGTTTTTTTTGTTTGTTTTTTTTTTTTTTTCTCCATACAGGTGACCCAGGAGTTCTTTTTTTTTTCTCTCTCTTCCCCCCCCTTCTCACCGTCTCTTCTCCCCTTTGGTTTTCTTTCTTTCTCTCCCCCTCTTTCTCTCATTCATCCCCCCTGTCCTATTTATTAAAAAAAAAAAAAAAAAAAAAAAAAAAAATGACAAAGGATGAACTGAAGCTCTGCCATCACGTAATGTCGCATACTGCTGTTTCTGATGTCATTTAAGAAAAACAAAAAACAAAAAAAAAAACAAAAAGATTAGATTAGATAGAACTTTATTAATCCCTCGGGTGGGTTCCTCTGGGAAATTCGATTTCCAAAAAAGCACAGCACCGACAGAAGTTACAGAGTTATACACACACACATATATATAAATACAGAGACAATATAAATAAAATATACGAAGGGGATAAATAGAATAAATAGGAACAAAAATAAAAATACAAGTGAATTGCACATTTCAAGTATTGAGTCTATTGCACCGTTGACTATTTACAAAAGTATTGCACAAAAGGTATTGCACAGTGAGGTGAAGAGGCACTACAGCTTAGTTGTTCCCCCCTCCTTTGTCCTCCTGTTTCCCCTCCCTCTCCCCTCCAGAGAGGAGTTAAACAGTCTGATGGCGTGTGGGACAAAGGAGTTTTTAAGTCTGTTAGTTCTTGTCTTTGGGAGAAGCAACCTGTCACTGAACAGACTCTTCTGGTTGTTAATGGCCGTGTGCAGAGGATGCCTGGCATTGTCCATAATGTCCATCAGTTTCTTTCAGTCAGACTAAACAGCACCAGACTGAAAAGCCTCAGAAAAAACAACTTCAGATGATATGATAAATGGCAGAACATAACATAACATTTTCTCTGTGCTTTTGCTACAGTTATTTTTTTACAGTTGTGTTTTTGGGACTTGTTTGTCTGATTAGTCAGAAGGACCTCCTGTTCAGCTTGTTTTGGCTGTTCTGGCACTTTTTGATTCATCTCCTATTTATGAGCCTACTTGTACTGTTTTCTTTTTTCTGGAGGCGGCTTCATGTTTAAGCAGTGGAAGGAGAAGTACCTTGTGCTGACCACAGAGGGTAACCTGCTGGTGTGCCGGGATGCAGAGTCCCCTCCAGACCAAGTAGTAGCACTACATAGCAGCTGTGAGTCAATTGCAGAGGGACGAGAAATACTTGACCTGCCCAAGTTGCCTCCAGGGGGCAGGAGGGACTGCTGCTTTGCTCTTATCCTGCCACAGAACAAGTTCCTGCTGCTGCTCTCAGACAACCCAGACGACTGCACGTAGGTCTCACGCTCTCTCTTTGTCTCCTTCCCTCTGGAGCTCAGATGTCCTTTACCCATTCACTATCAGTTGTTTTGCACATGGTGGCATATTTACACACACATACATTCTGAAATTTAGGTTTCCTTTGCTCTACTTGTTACCAAATAAATTTACTGCACGTGATTATCAGGCTTTTCTGCTGTTGAAAAAATAAAAAATAAAACTTTGGATCTGTTTCAAACATCATGACATGTCATTATCTTTCACAGGCTCTGGCTGAAGGTCATCAGGAAAGTGAGAGAGGTGAGTTAGGTAGCACTGTTTTATTTAATATTAAAACAAATTGTGTTCTCTATGTTTCTCACTGCTAATTTGTTAGATTCCTGTTCCAATTGTAGACTGTTTATTTCTGTCATATAATAACGTTTACTTTTTCCAATTTGCTAGGGTGTCATGTCACCCCTGACACTTCAGAGACAACGCAGCCTCACTCCCTGCATCACAGATAGAGACCCCCTGCCCGACTCTGCCAGTGATAAAGACCCCGGGTCACCAAGGGTTGGTGAGGGCACCCCTCCTTTGACTAGGGTCACTGAACGGGGAGGCTCCTTCAGAGAGAGAGGGCAAAACCAAGGTCAGCTCTTAGGCCATTTGTAATTACTTGACAGTAGATTGAAGAAGGGTGCTGATTAATTTCACAAAACAGAAAAAACAAGACAAATGAACAAAAACTCTAATCTGGTTAATTAATGAACTAATGGATATAAAACGATTTGTGAATAAAACAAATGGGAAGCACATTCAGAAATTTGACAATACACATTTCTGAAGCATTTATGCCTAAAACTACACATTATCACATCTGTCACACAGCTGTTGCTTTATTACAGTTACAACTGCATCTTAATTACTGAAGCTCTGACTAATTTAATTTGCTAAATGTGATGCATTTGGACAATTCATGTTTGTTTTTTCCTTTATAATTTAGTGCTCTGTTGTTTTGAGCATGACAGATGGTGTCCTTAAGCACCTGCAAAGCCGTAACAGAGCACACAGAGGCAGAGTTGGGGTTAATCGTGTTTTGATCTAATTTTGAGTAATGAAAAATATAGCTTAATTGTATTTCTACTGTGTCCCATTTAATTTAAGTAGTTTATGAATACTAAGTCTAGTACACACATATACACTATTGCCAGTAGTAGTATAATAGTATTATAGTAGCCAGTTAGTATAATATATGCTGTCTGGCTGGTAAATAAGCCAAACTACACATAAATTTGTGAATTTAACAACATTTACATCTTTTACAGCAAATGTGTCACGGCAGCCTCTGCGTAGTGTTTCTGTGGCACCACCTCACCGTATGTCCGACTGTCTTCGCCATGGCAACAGCAGTGATGCCCGGGCAGTGAGGGCAGTATGCTTACTGATGGGAGGGGCAGCAGCCTCCTCTGCTTTGGGCTACCTCAATTCCTGCTCCCCTTCCTCTCCCCTTGCCACAAGACCCCCAGAAATTGCCCACGGCACAGGGGGCTTCTCTGAGCTTTCTGCTGGGGGCTCCTTCCATGCCTGCAGCCAGGATGTCGATTCCCCACACTTTAACAGCTTCGACTTCGAAGGAGACTCCGACTTTGATGCATTTGACTGTGGAGGATTTGCTTTTTAGTTGACAGGGCTTTCAAATTCCTTATATTGATGTTTGTAATATAAGTATGTTGTTATTTACTAATCAGCTGTTGGGTAATCTGTAGGACTAATTTAGCAATCAATAAAGGTGTGCTTCCTGGCTTTGTGCCAATGCTCCTCAGGTTAATCATAAATAAGCCCTACTCCTGTAAACACTGTCTGTGTTGTATCACTTTTTCCATGCCATGATGACTTGATATTAACTGGGTCAGCAGTCTGATTCCAGTCACACAGACATTTATAAGAACATATTAGTCTCAGATTTCAGTTCAATTCAATAAAACTTTATTGATCTTGAAGGTTGATCCTGAAGGAAATTGGGTATGTTTTTTGTTTTGTTTTGGTTTTTTTTTTCAGATTTGGATTTGTGTCATAAATTTGAGAAAAGATGATCTCACTGAACTGAATGTTTTTTTTCTCGTCCACATTTCTCTCAGTGTCTTCTGCCCTGCTTTTGGAAATTACCCTTTCACCTGTGTGCACAGTGTAATTATACATGGAATGCAGTTTAAAGGTTAACACATTAAATCCTTTTGTCAACATGACTTTGTGCTTGTCTCTCTAGAACAAACAAACTGCAGCAGTGCAGACATAGGCCAGGGTCTGGGGAGGAGGGATTTTGAAGCAAATCTGTACAAGAGGGGGATATGCATAACCTGAAAATGCACATGCTTAATGTGTGTATCAAGCAGATTATTATAGTCAAGACATCCATTCATTTTTTTTATCATAAGCATCACTTTAAAATTATATTATGACTGCTTTAAAATACCCAAAGTCTTACTGCTTGGCATTACTTTACTGTTTGACAGCCAGGACAAACAGTAAAGTACAACTTTTTCCTGTTAGAGTTACCCACACTGAAAGGAACAAGTTGTACCATTTCTTGTAGATATAAATCTGACTGAAAAGACAAAAAACAGTTTGAGTAACAGCTAAAATAGCAATGTCATTACATCTCTATCATTGAAGTTCCCTCTGGGTACTCTGGCTTCCCCCCACAGTCCAAAGACATGCAGTTAGTGGGAACAAGTTAATTGATTAATCAAAATTGCCCATAGGTGTGAATCTGTGCGTAAATGTGAGTGCGAATGGTTGTCTGTGCCTCTGTGTGTTAGCCCTGCGACAGACTGGCAACCTGTCCAGGGTGTACCCCGCCTCTCGCCCTATGACAGCTGGGATAGGCTCCAGCGTCCCCGCAACCCTGGAAAGGATAAACGGAAGCGAATGGATGGATGACAAATCAAAACAACAATCACCTCAAGGTGCTTTACGTTGTAAGGCTAGAGACCCTACAATAATGCAGAGAAAACCCCAACAATCAAAAGATTCTCTATGAGCAAGCAATTGACAGTGGAAGGAAAAACTACCTTTTGACAGGAAAAAAAAAAAAACAGGCTAATCAAGGAACAGCCAGGTTGAAGGCTGAGGTTGAAGGAGGCAGGCAGGATGAAAGACACACTGTGGAAGAAAGCCGGGGATTAATAATGACTAATGATTAAATGCGGAGTGGTGTGTAAACACAAAGTGAGTAAAAAAGGTGAGTGAAGAAGAAATGCTCAGTGGATCATGGGAAGCCCCCATTAGAGTATGCGTATTGCAGCATAACTAAGGGATGATTCCAAGAGCATCTTGGATCAACTGAAGGCTTTTTGGGGATTTGTGTTTGATTTGCATTTTTAGCAATCCCACAAGTTTTCTCAGAAAGTTTTCTTGATCTTACTTACACATCACCCTGGCAGCTGCTATTTCCTAGGCAAACTTGCTTTGCTAACTTCTCTTGCTTCACAGGGATCAGGTATTTTGTTCCTATAATCATTCTAGAACCTTACATACAGTTTGCATTGTGTTCTCACACAAAAACAGTTTCAGTAAAACTGGTTTACAAACATTTATGTCAATAAGCAAAAAATGACATTTAGCTAATCTTAACAGTTTAAAAAAAAAAAAAATACCAATCTTCAGAAAAGGAAGTTGGGAATCCTTACATCACATAGCTCACAGTCTCCTATTACAGAGCTTATTATCTGTCCCTTCCCCCCAGCTAGCCCCCATGGGGCAAAGGGCTTTTTTTGCTTGTCTCTATTCTGCTGTGTACAGTGTCCTTGAGTGTTTTGAAAGGTTATTTTTTTTAATTAAAATGTATTATTATTGTTAGGAAAGTCATTGTCTTTACAAACTTTGTCAGAGTGTCTGTGGAAATGGCCTCGCTAGAAGTCTGACTAGCTATCCACACAGCTAAACATGAACCTAGGAACTCCAGACAATAGATGAGATCTTATGAAGTTTACTGGTTCTTTCATTTTGTGAAACTGTAACAATAAAGCATATGTGGAAATGTACATTACTCATCTGTACTGTTTTAACAACAACATGTGCCAATGACCTAACAATGCATTTGAGAAGCTAGCATGACGATTAGCACCGCTAATTAGCATATGAACTGGCGATCTTATTTACATATGAATAGCACATAGAAAACTTGTTAACTGTGGTCCATCACACATAAAAACAACACTTGGAGTGTCTCATTGCTTTTTACCATTAAATACTTACAGACAATGCTTTAACAAACACCCAAAGAAGGACACAAATGTGGAGCAGCCATCTTGAAACAGCATAGCAAGAAACCATGAACTTCCTGTCTAACTCTTCTTCTACTGTCACAAAATATCGACTTAAAGGGGCCACAGGGTGGCGCATTTTACTAACATTTAAAACATGAAATTAACTAAGCAGTAACATAACAGTCTGTTTATTTACCTTGTGTGTGCCCTGTCAGTGTTCATTTTCTGTTTACTTTTGCATCTAGACTGACGTATTTTCTGGGTTAGTTCAGTTGTTTGCCTTCGAGTCTGGCATTTGAAACTATTTCTTGTCAAGTGACAACATAATAACAGTTAAGATAAGAAAGTTTATACAGCATCATGGAATTTTCTACAACTTTGATCTTGGCAGGGCTAATCTTAGCTCTGCTGTGGATATTTAATGTAAAAAACAAAACAAACAGGCGTCTACCTCCAGGACCCACTGCACTTTCTTTCATAGGAAACCTTCTACAGATAGACAAAAAAGCACCCTTTAAAAGTCTTTTTAAGGTAAGTTTACAATAGTATATTTTGTAATATGAGGAGAGTAAAAACTGTCTTCAAACAGACTAAATTTAACAGCATCTTAACACTTCAGAATCAGAATACTTTATTAAGGGCGTGCAATTACTGCAGTGTGTTTTTGCATAAAACTCATAAAAAGCTCAATGCTTATCATTAAAACAAATAATTTTTATTAGTTCAGTGAAACCTATGGGCCAGTGATGACAGTATACCTAGGCTGGCAGCGGACAGTAGTTCTGGTAGGATATGATGCTGTGAAAGAAGCCTTGGTGGATCAAGCAGATGACTTCACAGGCAGAGCACCAACTCCAGTTCTACACAACCCTAACAAGAAATATGGTAAAGCGTGATCACTTAAATATGTTGTCTTTGTCAAGGCACAAGTGATTTGTTTCCTAGTGCTTTAATTCTTTCATGAATCAGCATGGCTTCTCTTCCATTACTTTGATAAGTGGTTTAACCTTTCAGGTATAGGGAGCAGTAACGGGGAACGCTGGCGTCAGCTGCGACGCTTCACAATGACCACTCTAAGAGATTTTGGGATGGGACGCAAGGGGATGGAAGAATGGATCCAAGAAGAGAGTGAACATATGAGGGCTCACATACATAAATTAAAAGGTATAGTTTCAGCTGATGTGAAAAGGGCTACTGTGCAATATGCCAAGCTACGTTTACTATGAACAGCATGGTACCTATATGTATATAACATATTAAAAAATTGAAATGCTGATAAGTGAAAACAAATACTAGCTCAGTGGATCTGCGTTCGACTACTCCGCCTAGGCTGCACTGTCCAGCGCAGATCCACTGAGCGCAGCGCAAGCTAGCAAGACAGAAGCTAAGCTCATTGCAACATGGCAAATTGAACCTCCCCCACCCTCATTCAGATCTGGCCTTTGGAACTATTTTGGTCTTCATGTGAAGTATGACCCTGAAGGTAAGCAAAGTAAAACAGTATGTCAGATGTGCCACGCAATGCTCAATTACATGGGTGGGAACTACTGCGTTAGCGCAGTTTGCTCGTTAACGTGTTGACGCCGTCCAGCCCCACGCACGGGGCGATCCGCGGTAGCTCGTTAACGGAGATTTGCCGTGTTGTGGCGTTAACGTCATTTGAGATTAACGCTGACAGCACTAGTGGGAACAAAATGAATATGACTGCACATTTACTCCGACATCATCCTAGTGCAAAGACAAGTGGAAGCAGACAAAAACAACAAGCACGCATGCTACAAACTTTACCTGAGTCATTTAGACAGCCGTTAGCACATGATTCTTCTTATGGGGACCTGATATGTTTAATGTGCTGCTGAGAATATACTCCAGAAGAAGCGTATAGTATAGCTTTTATTTTGAAAAGAACCATTTCTCTGTAATAAACTCTCTTTTCCAACGATGAGTGATTTCTCGATCAGATAGATTTATTATTTTATCCCTTTGTTGTTTCAGCAACATTACATTTAAAAACTGTACGTTTGAGTTAAAATATATATTTATAATTTTAATAAATGACAAATTAAAAAAGCATGAACAGTTTTTTGTATCGAAAAAATATCCAACCGTGACACCAAAGTACCGAACCGAACCATGAATTTTGCGTATCGTTGCACCCCTAACAAATACATATATATTTTGATATATAAAACACTATATGGAACACTATCATCCCTAGTGACCACACCCATATACCGATTTTCATCTACAACTCTGGTTGTCCCAAATGTACACACTCTTTGCCATGAGAATGCTCTAAAGAAAGAGACAAGGACCAGTGTTAAAGTCACTGACACATCATGCCAGATAACCAAAAAGGAAACACAATAAGCTGTCCATGAACATAACAGGACACTACAATACTAACGGAAAATAATCAGTCTTCACTTTGGAAAAACAGAAGCATATTACAGTAGGCTAATCCCACTAACCCAATATTCTCCACTACTGAATTGACATCCACTACCACCACCACCACCACCACCACCAAAAAAACAATATGATCTGCTAAAACAGAGAGCTTTTGTGAGCTTCAGGTTGTTAACACATCAGGATGCACAACTGATATCAGAAATCACAGTCAAATGCATGAAAACACCATTTTCTGGAAAACCAACAAACATACGCTTTGAATCTTTTTAAAAGTTGATTGACCAAACTTGTAATAGTTTGAAACGGAGAAGCGCAGACTAAACAGTGGGAAAGTCGGAAGTGTGGGCATGTCATAACTAAAGTGAAGTCCTTAGTTAATTTGACAGATGATTCCTCTTCTCTTGCAGGTGCACCATTTGACCCCACATTCTCATTGAGCCGTACTGTGTCTAACGTGATCTGCTGCCTGGTTCTTGGTCAACGTTTCAGCCATGAAGACAAGCAGTTCTTGCGCTTCCTTACCATACTTTCTCATATAGGAAAGCTTAATAGCAGCCCTGTGGGTCAGGTAACTGAAAGTGGGAGCAGAATTAAAAATTAAATGCTTTTAAATTTGGTTTTCATATTTTGTATAAGAATATATACATCAGTCTGTCCTGCATCTTTTGAAAATCATACTGGAAAAATGATCCAAACACAGTACATGCTTTACAAGAATGTATGGTGCTATGCTTCCTTACAACAGATGTACAACCTCTTTCCGAAACTCATGGACCATCTTCCTGGCCCCCACCACAAAGTTTTTGCAGAGTATGAAGAGGCGAGAAAGTTTATCAAGATGAAGATCCAAGAACACAAAGACACATTGGACCCCAGCTCCCCACGAGACTACATAGACTCCTTCCTTATTCGAATCAACCAGGTTGGAAAACTTAAGCATAATATATAAAAGAATACACAAAACTACAACTACTGTGTTTATTAATGTAGGTAATTAATATAATCTAAAGTGCTAAAAATTATATTCTTAATTTAGCTGTGTCCTGCACCTACATTGCCTAAGCAACTGTATGGACTTTTGGCTACCAGCAGAGTGTAGCACCAGCAGTAGCTAAAGAAAAAACGTGCGGGAGTTTAGGGAGACCATGGAGCAGATTTTCAGCCAGCCTTAAAGCAACATGCTGTGGGGACATAATGTTGGAGCATTAGTTAAACCAAATGGCATGACCAGATATTTGAAGTGTCCCAGGTGTGTGTTCAAAAGCTGTCTTCCACTTGTCCTCATGTTTGATCTGAACCAGATGATATGGGTTTAGAAGGTTGAGTTTGGTGAAGACTGGCGCTTTGGAGTGGTTCAACTGCGGAGCTGATGAGGTGTAAAGGTTATTTATTCTTAACTCATTCGCTGCCAGGGTTTTTGAGCATTTTTACTCATTTTTGAAGAGCCACAGAAAACTGTGTGTTATGATCACATAAACGCTGAACCTACCAAAATGAAGAACAGACTCTCTTCTTCCATCCCAAAAAAAAAGCTTGTTTCTACCATTTTCCGTTCTTTAGTAATCAGCTGTAGAAGAGAGGTGGGTTCCACCAAAAATGCGTGTTTTGACCAAAAAAAGGGAGAAAACGAGCTTTTTGTGAAAAATACATTTCAAGCAGTCTGATGTTCACTGACAAGCTGCCCGAGGTTGTATTCTAGCCCCTCCCATTGAAAACGTAATTGACGTCTATAGACGTCAATGGCAGTCAACGTAAGTTTTTCAATTGACGTCTATAGACGTCAATGGCAGTGAATGAGTTAACTGTAATGTCATTTAAGCTGCAAAAATCAATACATGGCCGGAGACAGCCATCCTTTTTGTCAACAAAAAAGAAACTGGCCCCTATCGGGGAGGAAGATGGCTGAATGATGCTGGCTGTGAGAGACTCCCTTATGTACTTCTCCATGGCTGCACGTCATGATACACAAAGGGAACAGTGCAGAGGTCAGCGGCTGTGTTTTCCTCGGACAGCCTTTGAGGAGCCTGAGGTTGGCGAGCAGAAACGAGACAGTTGGCATGACAGAATGGGCTCCAAATAACAATTCTTTGGCTGGACCAATCTAAGAGAGGATTGTGAACCTCCAAACAAGGAAAACCTAGGATGAGTGGTGTATCTGGAGAATGAAATGTGAAAAAGTTGAGAGTCTCTCTGTGGTTTGTAATGTAATTACAAGTAAATTAGTAATGCGACGGGCGCAGTGCAATGATTGATGTGGGCAAAACCTTCATCGTTTAAGGCTTTGGCAGGAATGGGTGGATCTAGCTTAACCAGTGAGATGTTCAGTTGTCTGGCTAGCTCACTGCCAATGAGACTCTGTTCGGTGCCTGAATCTACAAGTGCTTGACAGGTTGCTTTAGGTTAAACAAGAGTGTGACTGGTAGCTGTAAACGGGGCTTAGAATATATTTGCATTCCACCCAGACCATGACACTAAGTTAAAATCAAGGAACAAACCATAATCAAACTTATTACTTGAGAAGTTGGTTTCACTAATGTAGTTAGTTCAATGCTCAGATGAATATCGAAGGATCTCTCCCATCTTAAAAAATAAATAATAAAAAATAATGGCAAGATAATCAACTGATGACAAACAGATGAGGTCATTCACCTCAGGTGTGCAGGGACAAACGGCTAGAAGCCAGAACAGATTCTGCCCCTGCAACACCAGACATGGTTAGATGCACACACAATTATACACTCACACAGACAGAAAGAAAAAATAGAGAGAGGAAAATGAGGAGAGACCAACAAGGACAAAGAAGCGCTGGAGTTCTGAAAAATCGCACAGAAAGGGTAAAGGTGGCCCCCACATCTCCTTGGCCATCAGCATCAGCTCCGTGATGTGAACCCGGAGACGTGTCCTCCGGGTTCACATCACGGAGGACACGTCCTTGGGTCTGAACACAGCAGAGCTGGCACAGAAGGTTTAGCAGAGACTTTATTTCCTGAGAATCCTCAGTAAAAATAACATCCCTCAAAGGCTGCTGATGTCCTTCTATCGATGTTCTATCGAGAGCATTCTATGCTACTGTCTCTGTGTGTGGTTTTCCAGCTGGACAACAGCACAGAAGAAACCACTTCAGGGGATTGTAAAGATTCCCCAGGGCATAGGTGTCAAACTCTGGCCCGCCAAGCCATACCAAATTACTATTAGAGCTGGCCTACTGGTATTATACAGCTAATATATACATTGTTTAGTATTATGCTTTGCTTGTTCCACATTCAGTTTTTCAGCAATTTGAGTCCATAAGAAGAGATTCATTCTTAAATCTGGAGGAAGATATTTTTCAATAAACATTAATGTTAGCCTGCGACCTTGTTCTAGTTTTGCATTTTGGCCCACTGTGTATTTGAGTTTGACACCCCTGCCCAAGGGGATCATTGCCTGTTCTTTACCCTGTCTGGACCAACTGCACCGTTCTCGCTGTCTCAGGAAAGTAGGACGCCCCCCTCATAACCTGTTTGAACCGCTCCCATCAGGCAATAGATATAAAAGCATCAGAACAAAGACTAATAGACTAAATAGCAACATCTACCCTGCAGCTGTTAGGGTACTGAATTACAGGTAATCACCTACAATTAGCCCGACAAATACTGTGCAATGGATGACATCCTGTGACATCCTGTGCAACAGTGCTTATGTGCAATAAGGTTCTATTAATTATTACTGAATATAGTCTTCTGCCTCTTTTTTTATATTTCATTT
The DNA here is from genome assembly GCF_057382185.1 of Mchenga conophoros. Taxonomy (NCBI): domain Eukaryota; kingdom Metazoa; phylum Chordata; class Actinopteri; order Cichliformes; family Cichlidae; genus Mchenga; species Mchenga conophoros. Next base: position 34,680,697 of record NC_140539.1, read on the forward strand.
GTAATTATATTTTAAACTTTGCTTGACAAGGCAGGGACTGCATTTATTTTGTTGTACTTGTTAAAATGACGATAAAGATATTCTGAGAACAATGGCAACTTTCTTCTCTCAGGAAAAGGAGATTTCCACAACTGAGTTCCACTATGACAATTTGGTCTCTACAATAATGACTCTGTTTATGGCTGGAACACAAAGCACCAGCTCCACCCTGAGATATGCTCTTAGCGTGCTGATTAAATACCCCAAAATACAGGGTAAGTTTACAAAACAAGACCTTGAATTTACTTTACGAGCCCTAATACATTATGGTTAGGAATACGTCCCTTGGTGGACGTATAAAACAAATCAGAGTGGTAATCATTTCTGCTTTGCTGTGTCCAGAGAAAATGCAGCAAGAAATTGACACTGTTATTGGAAAAGGCCGTTGTCCCAGGATGGAGGACAGGAAGTCCCTCCATTTTTCACTTGCTGTCATCCATGAAGTGCAGCGTTTTCTTGACCTTATCCCTCTCAGCATCCCTCACTACACACTGAATGACATATCCTTCAGGGGTTATACAATCCCAAAGGTATTTTCAATTCCAAGATCTCATGTGTAGTACAGAATCTATTGTATATCAAGTCAGAGAATAATGTTGAAAGCAGCAACACTAACAAGATATATGTTTTGAATAGGACACTGTAATTATTCCGCTGTTGCATTCTGTGCTAAAAGAGGAAAAGCAATGGGCCACTCCCAGGTCCTTCAACCCCCAGCACTTCTTGGACAATAATGGCAACTTTAAGAAAAGTCCTGCATTCATGCCATTCTCTGCAGGTAAAGAGTCAACACACAGTTATTGATCATCCAGTTCTTTTGCATGTTGACGTAATTTTTTTTCCCCAAATATCTTGATATTTACAGTGAAAAGCAATTCAGGGCTCTAGAATGTGACCAGTTTGGACACACATGCAACCTAATTTCTCAATGGTGTGACTAAAAAAAATCCTAGTTCGCACCGGTGTGACCAGCCATTCGAGTAAAAGAAAATGTCCCTACAACTCTGAAAGTCTCCGTGTGGTCAACAACAGACACACACTATGCCCATATCATGGTCTAAACCATTTAGAGACCTCTCTGAATAGCTGTGGTCCACATATTTCTGTAGGCCTGCGTGTGTGTACGTTTGAAAGTGCAGGCGAATAGAGAGGTGTGAGTAGCCTAGGCCCGATAGAAGTAGATATAGCTGTGGGTAATGATAAAAGATGAAAAGAACGATTGATAACTTTTTCCTTAAGGCCTGATCCGTCCGTAGCCAGTGCTATGACACGGAGCCATCAACCTCTCAGGTTGTGTCTAACACTGGTCTGGAGATGGCATAAGATAATGAGCCATATACGTTTGCAGCAAACAGGTCACCAGAGGAGGCCAAGATGATGATTAAGTTTAACATTGCCTATGTAATGTTACAATATGCCTATTGTACGTCCGAAATAATTCTTCACAAGAAAAATGGCTTGAACGTAAACCCTACATACAGTAATGATGTCGCGTATGTGAAGTTTATAGGTGTCATCCCGAACACACAAGAAAAAAATGGGAAAAAGGCCAAATTACAGGAGTTGGCCATCTGAGGGGCATGTGACTGCAGTGGAGGATAATCTATAAGATATCAAGCTGTTTAGATGTTCAGATACTGAGATGTTCAATTTGAAGGCTTATCAGACACTTTGAGGTCTTTTTAATTAAGATTTCCTTTTCTTTAATATATCTTGAGATGTATTAAGTTTCAATTTCAGCTCAGTGAAGCACTTTTTCAGTCACTTATGTTTCTTGTAGAACTGTGCTCCAAATAAAGAACTTTGTGTTGACAAGATTGTCATTTACAAATCAATACTGTCTGTATGGACAGCTGCCCCCCCCCCCCGAAAAAAAGTGAATATGTAAAATTGTGGTGGTAAGCAATGTGGTTGAAAAATTTGGGTGCACCTAACTTTTGTGCTGGCGCACCTTAGAAAACAAGTGCAACCGTGACAAAAAGTTAGTCTAGAGCCCTGCAGTTATTTTTAATCAGAGTCCTTTGTGTATCTCTACAGGGAAGAGAAACTGTGTTGGCGAGTCTCTGGCCCGTATGGAACTTTTTATTTTCATAGTATCATTGCTGCAGGATTTCACTTTTTCCTGTCCTGGAGGCCCTGACAGTATAAATCTCATTCCCGAATACAGCAGTTTTCTTAATGTGCCCTGTAGATACCATATCATGGCCACACCTCGTTAAAAACATGATTTGTTCAGACAGAGTTATAGTCTGGTTGAAGCACTCGAACAAGGATGTCTTCATCAGCTTCTTGTGAAACAGTGATTTGATGTTTATTTTACAGTTAGTTTGCTAGTACCTCACTGATGTAGAACACACAACCATTACATGAAAATCTTTCATCTCATTATAACTGTGTTTATGTTTTTTGTCATTTATTCTTTTCTTTTTTTATGAGTTGATTAATGGACTGTTTTTCTCTACAAGCAATAAATATTACTACTATCTACTAAATGGCTTTACACCTATCAACAAATCATAAAGACTTTTATATAAATACTCAGTCTCATCATCATTGTTGAAACTGTAGAAAACAAAAAAATACAAGGATTAACGTGAATGAATTAAAAATTGCTCTCCTGTCTGAAATGTTGTTTCAACATTAAAATCTTAGTATTTGCTTTAATAACATTCTCTCCAATGATGTATTCAGCTACAAGTGTAGCACAATGTTAACGCAGCTGGTTTTCTGCAGAGATTACTTTGACCTCTTTTGGGTCAATATAGCACATTTTTAACTACGCCACTTTGGGGTAAACACACGTGAACCCTGCAAAGAGAGTCCGAGGTTATCCTCTCTCTTTCCCTTTGACAGCTGGTAAGGACCCAGCACCTTGTAACGCTAAGTGGAAAGGAAAGTGGACGGTTGGAAGCACCAACTATGTCTCTAACTTGCTTGAGGCCAAGTCAATTCCATGCAGACTACCTAAATGATCACAGTGTGTTTCTGATGCGTTCAGGGTCAGTAGTTTGCTAGTACCTCACTGATGTAGAACACAAGACCATTACATGTAAATCTTTCATCTCATCATAACTGTGCTTTCTGTTTTTTGTCATGTATTGTTTTTTGTTTCCTTTTTTTTTTTAAAAGAGTTATTGTTTCTTGTATTAATTGGACTATTTTTCCTCTACAGGCAATAAATATTTCTACTATTATTAACCAATAACTACTGTAAATGGCTTTACACCTATCAACAAATCATTAAGGTTTTTATGTAAATCGTCTCATCATGGCTGTTAAAACTTTACAACCCCCCCCCCCAAAAAAAAAAAGCCTAACAAGGACAAAGTAAATTAAAAAAAAATTGTTCTCATGTGTGAAATTTTGCTTTAAAATTTAAATCATAGTATTTTCTATGGAAGCGTAGAGCTGACACCCAGGCAATAAAACAACAGAGGTATATCACGTTATACGTGAAAACTTTATTGTTCTAACAATATACTTTTCATGTTTGTACAATATACTATCATGTTAGTACATTATACTTTCACGTTTGAACGACAAAATATTACGTTATTACAATATACATAATTATCACGTTACAACAAAAAACCTTTAACGTACAAACGAGATAATTATATTGTTTGAACAATAAAGTTTTCACGTTATAACATATCTTTTATTGTTTGAACATGATATATTCGTTTGCCTTAAAACATAGTGAAGTGGATGGCAGTGCAGATCAGAGTGCGAGAACATGGCTTGTTTATCGGAATTAATTAAGTTCTATTTTATGCTTGGATTGAGGCATGGGGAGATTTTCTGTTACTGAGCAGGTGGGACAGTATTGTGATAAGCATGCAGACACTCAGAAGAAACCTAAAACGCATGTGGCTATACTGGAGAAAGAATGAGTCTGAGTCGACTGAGGTGGCACGATTTCTTTTTGATCAACTGGAGGGACACGGGAGGCTCCATGGATACAAACTACACCAGCTGAACTGCATTTACACAGGTTATGTTGTCACGCAGAGTATACTGCGAGACATTTACTGAAATATCTTGACCCTTATGGGGTTGAGCAATGACGCAGAAATCACCTAATGTGACGCACGTATGTTAATCCTGGACCAAATTTCATGGCATGTTGACTTCTATGACAAACTGAAGCCTTTTGGAATCTGTATAAATGGCTGTATTGATGGCTTTTCTAGAGTTACGATTTGGCTTCAAGCCTATTCAACAAACAATGATCCCAAAGTCATTGCTGGATATTTCATAGTAAAAGTAGAAAAGAAGATGGGCACACCTGCCAGGATTAGCTCTGCTTTGGGTCATAATGGCAGAGATGCAAAGACTCTTGCATTGGATTATGGATCGAAACAGTTTTATTACTGGGCCCAGCAATCACAATCAGCATATTCAAGGCTGGTGAGCCTTTATGAGAGTCAGCACTGGAAAAATCGTTTCCAGAAATTAAAAGACAATGACTGTTTTTCTGGATGTTTTTTGGACAAGCAACTCATATTGTTTACATGCCTGAACGTCATCGAGGTATGTAACCACATTTATATTCTTTTATTGAGTCAGTGTGTGTCTGTGTGTTAGAGAGAAAGAGAGACACAGAGAGAGAAAAAGTTCGCTTTAACACCCACCATGCACATAAACCAGGCTTATTACCATTATGTTCAGGATATGAAAAAAATGCATATTTCACTGGCCGGAAACATAAAATCACAATGTTTTAAAAAAAGGCACGTGTGTGGTGCTTTTGGTCAACATGTTGAGCCAAAAGAAATGTGCTCTCGTGAGATTTTTTAAAAATTGTTAATATTTAACAGAAAGAGCTGCAACAAGTTGCACATTTGTGGAACACCCACATAATGCGCAGAAGCAGAAATGCAGTTGCTCCAAGTGGACGTCCGATTCTCATGTACACCATCCCTAATCTTGTTGTTGTTGTAAGTCAGAATGCGTATCTTTGTGCATCTGTAGATAAGAATTTGTGTGTGCATAAAAAAGATTTGTGTGTGTAAAAATATTTACACAAATTACAAATTCTTTTTGTTAAGGTCTGTTTACAGATACAAAGCAAAAAAAATAAGAGTGAAACTCTGCACTCAAGTTTCAACTTACGAGTATGAATTTTGACCTGATTTTTCTTCCTTTCAGCTGATTAGTCGATGTCATGTCAATCACAAATTTCACTATCCAATCAGAGAACAGATGGGTTTGGCTCCCGGAGGGGTGCTTTACTGAGCTGCAGGTCAAACCCACTTTAGAAAAACTAAATTAGTATTTACGTCTCTTTCAGTTGCACAATGCACAAAGGGTTGAACTCATTGGATATCAATATAAACACAGTTTAATTCATTTGTTTTTAGATAAACAAAGAAACATTGTGCTCAAAATAATATAGAGGAGGGAAGTGAGAGGAGGAGGGAAGTGAGACCGTAAGTGATGGAAGTGACGGGAGAAGGTAAGCGAATTATGCTGTAGGTGACGTCAGACGCCGGAGATTTGGAGGGAAAAAAAGCAAATGGTAGCATAGAATATAAAAAACGCTTTAAAACTTAAAGTATTCCTAAATTTTAAAAAAAAAACTTGAAGTATTCCAAATACACTAATCAATTGTCATTTAACTAACCACATTTGTCCAACTATCTCCAACACCCTGGAGGACAACGAAGAGAGTTTAGACGCTCTCCAAGATTTCATCGACCGGTGCTTCCACGACCTAGTAATGAAGAAGGCCCAGAGCGCATCTTCCCCGGCCAAAGTTGAGACGCCGTCATATTAAAGATTCAAGGCACCTAAAGCGCTTTATAATGCCACTATTCATTCACTCTCGCATTCACAAGCAAGCGGTAAGCTACAGTTGTAGCCACAGGTGCCCTGGGGCAGACTGACAGAAGCGAGGCTGCCATATCGCACCGCCAGTAGGCGGTAGGGTAAAGTGTCTTGCCCAAGGACACAACGACCTGGACAGAGAGCCCGGGGATCGAACCAGTGACCTCCCGGTTATAGATGCGCTTCCCAAACCCCTGAGCCACGGTCGTCCCCTATTAGACAGTTTTTGCAGAAGTCTGTGACCCCCAGCAAGACAGAACTCAATTGATAAAGACCTATCAAAAATGATTGCAAGAACAAATAGCTCAGAAGTGCATTTAACGTGTTTATTGTTGTGTGTCGTCTAGCCTGCCGCTGCTGTTGGTTTTGGAGCCGCAATAAAACATTTGACAGTTTTAAAAAAATTCTAAAAAACATAATAAATTAAAGGTTAACTAAGAAGAGTGGTTAATCAATAAGCTCACCAGTGTCCTATTCCATGCTTACGCAAACTCCCTGTTAAATATAAACAGATCTCCTATGTGTGACTGTCCTGGGTCTTGGAGCCAGGCTTTTGGGTTGCTGGCATATTAAGTTCTGTTTTTATTACAGTTTGATTTATCCTGTTCTATTAGTATAGTTTTACTCTTAGTTAGACTTTGCAGTCTTAATCCCAATTGATATTGTCTTTGAGTTCTTCTTTCAACAGGGCTCTCTGTTGCTTTATTTGTGTAGCTGTAGTGTGAACTTCATATTTCTCATAACCCTGAGTCTTGTTGAAATTTCTTTTTGCTTCTAGTTCCTTGACTTGCTGCTGTCTTGTATTTTTTTTCATTATTTTATAGTTTTTATATTATATAGAGCAGGATGGAATCTTGTGCAACTGTGATCTTAGCAGGTTTAATCTTAGTTCTGCTGTGGATGTTTAATATAAAACACAAAAGGAACTGGCATTTGCCTCCAGGACCCACTGCACTTCCTCTCATAGGAAACCTTCTACAGATAGACAAAAAAGCACCTTTTAAAAGCTTTGTTAAGGTAAGAGTTCACTTTTTAAAATATTTGTGCGGTTTTTTAAGTTGTACAATATATTTTCTCGTAATTTGAGGAGACTCGCATACTTTCTATAAACACACCAAATTTAACTTTAACAGCATGTTGGCATTTAGACAAAATTTCAGATGAATGCGCATTTAAATAAATGATTTATTTAATTTAAATGATTTAAATAAATCATTTTATCTATCTTTAGTTCAGTGAAACCTATGGGCCAGTGATGACAGTATACCTAGGCTGGCAGCGGACAGTAGTTCTGGTAGGATATGATGCTGTGAAAGAAGCCTTGGTGGATCAAGCAGATGACTTCACAGGCAGAGCCCCAACTCCATTAATACACAACCCTAACAAGAAATATGGTAAAGCGTGATCACTTAAATATGTTGTCTTTGTCAAGGCACAAGTGATTTTGTTTCCTAGTGTTTAATTCTTTCATGAACCAGCATGGCTTCTCTTCCATTACTTTGGTAAGTGGTTTAACCTTTCAGGTCTAGGGAGCAGTAACGGGGAACGCTGGCGTCAGCTGCGACGCTTCACAATGACCACTCTAAGAGACTTTGGGATGGGACGCAAGGGGATGGAAGAATGGATCCAAGAAGAGAGTGAACATATGAGGGCTCACATACATAAATTAAAAGGTATAATTTCAGGTGCTGAAAGGTCATTTCACATGCCCTAAATATTACAGGACACTATAACACTAATTGAATATAATCAGTCTTAAGTTTAGCAAGATAGAAACATACCACAGTGGGCTAATGCCACTAACCTATTATTTTCCAGTACTGAATTGACACCCACCACAGCCACCCAAAAAACACAATATGATCTACTAAAACAGTGTTTTTGTGAGCTTCAGGTTGTTAACACATCAGGATGCACAACAACTGATCTCAGAAAACACATTCAAATGCATGAAAACTGTTATTTGGGAAAGCCATGTGCCAACAAACATACTCTTTAAATCTCTTTAAAAAACTGACTAAACAGTGGGAAAGTTGGAAGTGTGGGCATGTCATAACTAAAGTGAAGTCCTTAGTTAATCTGACAGATGATTCCTCTTCTCTTGCAGGTGCACCATTTGACCCCACATTCTTATTGAGCTGTACTGTGTCTAACGTGATCTGCTGCCTGGTTTTTGGTCAACGGTTCAGCTATGAAGACAAGCAGTTCTTACGCCTTCTTACCATACTTTTTCAAATAGAAAACGTTAACAGCAGCCCTGTGGGTCAGGTAAATTAAAAATTAAATAGAAATGCTTTTTAATTTGGTTTTCATATTTTGTATAATAGTATATACGTCTTTTGAAAATCATACTGTAAAAATGATCCAAACACAGTAGATGTATCATTGTCTCTTCACAAGAATGTATGTTGCTATGTTTCTTTACAACAGATGTACAACCTCTTTCCGAAACTCATGGACCATCTTCCTGGCCCCCATCAAAAAGTTTTTGCAGAGTATGAAGAAGTGAGAAAGTTTATCAAGATGAAGATCCAAGAACACAAAGACACATTGGACCCCAGCTCCCCACGAGACTACATAGACTCCTTCCTTATTCAAATGAACCAGGTTGGAAAACTTAAGCATAATTTATCAAAGAAAGCTCAAAACTCCAAATACTGTGTTTATTAATCTAGGCAATTAATATAATCTAAAGTGCTAAAAATTTCCTAATCTTGCTATGAATGATTTTAAACACTCCTCTGTGAATTGCCTTCTTGTGATGGAAAGGTTTGCATGTTGTTGGAGGAATTTGTTTGTGACAGAGTCTCCTAAGGCAAACTTGTCCTGGCTAAGGGACCAAATGAAAACTGATTCAGATAATCCCTATGAAGAAGGGTTTTGGGACAAGGAACATTATCTTTCTAGTGGGTAAGGAGCATGATGTTAAATTAAAAGACCCCCAGCTAGATGTGGTCAGGCTTATTTCAACACATTGCACAGGCTCTGGAACCAAACTCCTTTTGAGGGTCTGGACTCAGTGCCAATCTGGTGTTTCAATCAGTATACTTGTATCTCCTCAGTTTTTCGCCTGCACATTGGAAGTTTCACTGGTGGACAAGTGAGTTGTTTCCCTGCCCCTTCCGGTTGGGGACTGTGTACTTACAGTCTTTTGCACTAATGTGCTTAACAACAGTTCAGAGTTCAAATTCAAATTTTATTTGTCACACACGCAACCATACACAGTATGACATGAGGTGAAATGCTTGTAGCTGTGCAATGCCCGAAATGACAGTGGTTTTACAGTATTTACAATTTACAGGTTATACAAAATTTACAGATTTAACTTAGAAATTTACAGTAAAAAAAATGTGCAAATAGCAGAAAGAGATTATAAATTATAGGAAGTGTGCATGAAGAAAAAACAGAGTGCATGTGGTGATGTGATATGTGTGGGAGAGTCCAGTCCTACACCTGGTTCAGGGCCCGAATAGCCTGGGGGAAGAAGCTCCTCCTCATTCTCTCTGTTTTGGCCTTAAGGGAGCGGAAGCGCTTCCCAGACCTCAACAGTGAGAAGAGTCCATTGTTGGGATGGGAGAGGTCCATCATAATCTTCCTGGCTTTGGTCTTGCACCGCTTGGTGTAGATGGACAGCAGGTCAGGGAGCTCTGATTGAATGATGCGTTCGGCTGAGCGCACCAGTCTTTGCAGATCTCGTCTGTCCTGCTTGGTGCTGTTCCCAAACCAGGTGCAGAGGTTTCCCGTCAGGATGCTCTCGATGGTGCAGGAGTAAAAGTTCTTGAGCACCTTCAGTGGAAGATGGAAGTCTCTAAGTCTTCTGAGGAAGAAGAGACGCTGACGGGCTTTCTTAACCAGGGTGTTGATGTGACAGGACAATGACAGGTCCTGAGTGATGTGGACACCCAGGTATCGGAAACTGTCCACTCTCTACACTGGCGTGCCACTGATGATTGAATTGAATGAATGCTTTATTGGTTTATTGGCCATATGCAGGTTGCCCCGCAGAGGAATAGGACCCCCCCCGACTTACACACACAACAAAGACATCACATGGGAATACAGTCGGAGATTGGCAGCGTTGCAGAGAAAACACTGAAAAATTACACAACAATGGGAAAAGTACAAGAGGAAAAAAAGAGACCTCTTCTCACGCTGGGCACCTATGGGAGGACAGCATGAGAACAGGAAACAAAAAAAACTCCTCTGCACAGAGAGCACATTAATGTCCACATCACAACATTAGAGCACGTGACTAGCCTCACTGTAGAACTGAGGGGCTTGTAATTCCTCGCCTGCTTTGTAGTGAAGTCCACGATCAGCTCCTTAGTCTTGCTGATGTTTAGGAGGAGATTATTCTCCTGGCACCAGGTCTCCAGGTTCCTAATCTCCTCCAGGTAGGCCGTCTCGATGTTGTCGGAGATCAGGCCCACAACAACAGTGTCGTCAGCAAACTTGACAATGGAGGTGGTGTCTGATGTGGCTACACAGTCATAAGTGTACAGTGAGTACAGCAGGGGGCTTCAAACACAGCCCTGAGGCACTCCAGTGCTGAGTGAGATGGAGACTTGTTTTGCCACCCTCACTGATTGGGGTCTGTCTGTGAGGAAGTTGAGGATCCACTGACACAGTGATGAGCTGAGTCCTAGATCCGTCAACTTGGTGAAAAACTTAGAGGGAATTATTGTGTTGAATGCTGAACTGTAGTCCACGAACAGCATCCTAACATAACTCCCTCTGCCAGTGTCCAGGTGACTCAGGGATGTGTGGAGCAGGTGAGCTATGGCGTCGTCTCTGGAACGATTAGTCCAGTAAGCAAACTGAAGTGAGTCGATGGTGACAGGAAGTGAAGAAGTGATGCGATCTCTTATCAGTCTTTCAAAACACTTCATTACAACTGAAGTCAGTGCTACTGGACGGTAGTCATTGTGGCAAGCGGGCTGTTTGTTTCTTTGGAACAGGGACAATGATGGACTGTTTGAAGCACGTGGGAACCACTGCTTGGGCCAGTGAAAGGTTGAAGATTTCCGTGAACACCGCTGCTAGCTGGTCAGCGCAGGCTCTCAGGACCCGGCCAGGGATTGCATCTGGTCCTGCTGCCTTCCTGGTGTTCACCCTCCTGAAGGTGTTCCTCACGGCATGCTCTGTGATGATGAATGCATTGTCTTCACTGGTGCACTCCGAGCGCGCGCAGCCGTTTGTTGTTTTAATTGCTGCGGTGTCATTCTGTCCACTTTTTTATGGACAGAATTTCTAGGTGTAGCAAAGTGGTGGAAGGATTCCACTTTGGGGGTCTCACAATCTCCCTGACCTTTACAGATTATGTGGTTCTGTTGGTTACATCAAGTGATGACCTTCAACTTGAACTGGAATGGTTTGTAGCCAAGTGTGAAGTGGTGGAAATGAGAATTGGCGCTTCCAAGTTTAAGGTCAAGGTTCTCAGCTGGAAAAGTGCACCCAAGTGCTGCTAGTGGTTAGCTTTAAGTATCTCAGGGTTTTATTCCCAAGTGAGAGGAGAGGGACATGGGAGATTGACAGATGGATTGGTGATAGTTGCAGTAATGTAAATGATATCCAGCTGGTGAAGAGAGAGCTGAGCATAAAAGTAAGGCCTTTGATTTACTTGATTTCAGGTTCAAGGTTCAAGGTTCTTTATTTGTCACATGCATAGTTATACAAGTATAACACACAGTGAAATGTAGCCTGACACGCTCCTCGACATGTGCAAAAATGGGGGGGGGGGGGGGGGGGGTGTGTGTAGAGGAAGAACATTATATATATATATATACATACATATAGTATATACACTGGGTGAATGTGCAGTAGTAGCATTTACTGGTTAATCTATGTCCCTCACATCTTGCAAGGGACATAGGTTAACCAGATTAACCATAGACCACTACCCAGAGCTAATGAGCTCTGGGTAGTGGTCTATGGTTTAGCTCTGGGTAGTGACTGAAAAAGAAAAAGACCATTGTGTAAACAAGCACCAAAAATGACATTTCTTCAAAGGGTGGCTGGTTTCTCCTTTTCGAAACAGAGGAAGGAATCCGGTAATTTTGGAGGAACTCAGAGTACTTATTTGTAACACCCTATCGACAGGGGCTCTGGGTTCTGTTGTTACACCGGGCTTGGACCGGCAAAAGTGACTCGAAATAGGCACTCTGGTGGAGTTACTTTGTGTGTGTGAGGTGCTGTCGTAGAGCTTGATTTATTTGTTTGATTTATTTGTTGTGAATAGAAGTAATTATGCCACAATAATAAGGGAACATTGAAAATATACAACCCGTTGAGGGGACAGATGACATACATGCTTGGGCAATGGAAAGGTTTTATTTTTTGGATTTCTTTTGTTATACTTTAGCTATTATTCTCACATGCAAGTAAAGTTAATGGGATAAATCAGGAATTAGTTCATTTCTCAGGAGAGAAATGAAAAGGGGGAAACTGTTTCGAAATAAATATATATTGTTAGTGCTTATTTTCTGTTTATATTGTTTTATAGAGGCCAGTGTAGGAAAACGCCCCTGGACATGGACTCTGGAACACAGAAAATGCAGAGGAGGAAACACAGACAAACCAGCAACAAACACAGGAAGACACAGGGCTTAAAAGACAGAGGGATAATGAGGGAATGATACACAGGAGGAGAGCAGAGCTGGGAATAATCACACATAACCATGTTCTAATAATAATAATAATAATAATGGATACTTTATTGATCCCCATGGGGAAATTACTCTAGCTGACCTGCATTGGCTACCCATTAAATACCACATCCAGTTTAAAATACTGTTGCTTACATTTAAAATTACCAACAACACAGCACCGAGCTACTTTAGCAAACTCCTTAAATCGTATGTTTCTGCCAGAGGGAACATTGACACTGAACACGGGTCAAGTCTATTAAAGTAAGATATGATGGTAAGATAATAACTGATGACAAACAGATGAGATTATTCACCTCAGGTGTGCAGAAACAAAGGGCTAGAAGCCAGAACAGATCAAGATGCACACACAAATATACACTCACACAGACAGAAAGAGAAAAAATATAAAGAGAGACAGATTGAAGTACAGAGAAGCACAGAAAAACAATGACAACTTTCTTCTCTCAGGAAAAGGAGATTTCCACAACTGAGTTCCACTATGACAATTTGATCTCTACAATAATGACTCTGTTTCTGGCTGGAACACAGACCACCAGCTCCACCCTGAGATATGCTCTTAGCGTGCTGATTAAATACCCCCCAAAACAAGGTAAAACTGTGAATTTACTTTATAATACATTCAATACTAATACATTATGGTTAGGAATACGTCCCTTGGTGGACGTATAAAACAAATCAGAGTGGTAATCATTTCTGCTTTGCTGTGTCCAGAGAAAATGCAGCAAGAGATTGACACTGTTATTGGAAAAGGCCGTTGTCCCAGGATGGAGGACAGGAAGTCCCTCCCTTTTTCACTTGCTGTCATCCATGAAGTGCAACGTTTTTTTGACCATGTCCCTCTCAGCCTCCCTCACTACACACTGAATGATATATCCTTCAGGGGTTATACAATCCCAAAGGTATTCTCAATTCCAAGATCTCATGTGTATTACAGAATCTATTGTATATCAAGTCAGAGAATAATGTTGAAAGCAGCAACACTAACAAGATATATGTTTTGAATAGGACACTGTAATTATTCCGCTGTTGCACTCTGTGCTAAAAGAGGAAAAGCAATGGGCCACTCCCAGGTCCTTCAATCCCCAGCACTTCTTGGACAATAATGGCAACTTTAAGAAAAGTCCTGCATTCATGCCATTCTCTGCAGGTAAAGAGTCAACACACAGTTATTGATCATCCAGTTCTTTTGCATGTTAAATCATGCAAAAGAATAATTTTTTTCCAAATATCTTGATATTTACAGTGAAAAGCAATTATTTTTAATCAGAGTCCTTTGTGTATCTCTACAGGGAAGAGAAACTGTGTTGGCGAGTCTCTGGCCCGTATGGAGCTTTTTATCTTTATAGTATCATTGCTGCAGGATTTCACTTTTTCCTGTGCTGGAGGCCCTGACAGTATAAACCTCATTCCTGAAAACAGCAGTTTTATGAATGTGCCCTGCAGATACCATATCATGGCCACACCTCGTTAAAAGAGATGAATTTGTTCAGACAGAGTTATAGTCTGGTTGAAGCACTCCAATAAGGATGTCTTCATCAGCTTCTTGTGAAACAGTGATTAGATGTTTATTTTACAGTTAGTTTGCTAGTACCTCACTGATGTAGAACACAAGACCATCACATGTAAATCTTTTACCTCAACACAATTGCAATTTGTGTTTTTTCAGTCATGTATTCCTTTTCTTTAGTGAGTTATTTTTTCTTGTATTAATTAGATTTTTTTTTCTCTATCCAATAAAGATTACTACTGATTTTAACCAATAGTTACTTTTAAAAAAAACTACACACCTATCAATGTTAGATTTGTATTGTTTATTGTCATTTATGCTTAGAAATATTTAACCATATATGCTTAGAGGTGTACAATCGATTGTGTAGTGATAGGATGTGTGATCCTTAATAGTCTTCAAAGGCTTTGTGTGCATTCCAGAGTGCTCTGGCTTTCACACCCACATTCTGGGAGCATGGGAGAGGTCGTACATTGTCTTATTGTTTTATGGTAGGATGAACGTATCTATATCTGTTTTAGGCTAAGTGCCTTTTGTTTAGATGAACTGCTGGACTTCAAGATTAGCAGGTTTAGGGAAGTCATTTATGGGGTCACACTCTGACCCCCCCCCCCCCCCCCCCCCACACACACACACACACACGCACACTTACACAACGCACAGGCAAGGTACTCTTTGTTTGTATGTAGACGTCATATGTTAATGAACCTATGTATATTCATGTAACCTCAATAAAAGAGCAGTGTTACGGGGGAGCGGACGAGAGCGACTGGGGTCAAGCGAAGGAACGGCGCTTGTCGTGGTTCTCTCCCTCAAAACACGAAGAACTTTGCCTACTTGGTGTTTAATGCTTTTTGCTGTGCAGTTGAATTGTCCTTAACGTTCCAGCGAATAGGTTTATGCTACAAACCTATCATTCAACAAATTGTAAAAGCTTTTATGTAAACAGTCTCATCATTGTTGTTAAAACTGTACAGAAAAAAATACATTAATTAAGTCTAACACGGACTTCAAAGTAAATTCATTTAAAATTGCTCTCCTGTGTGAGACGTTGCTTCAAAACTAACATCTTAGTATTGGCTTTTATTACATTCACTCTTTGATTGTTTGATTGTTTCAGGTTTTTTTTCATGAACACCAAAACTAACAGCTCTAAATAATTACATTTTTATGGAAGAAGGTTATAAAAAGTAAGTGGATAACTTGTGGGATTAGTTGCGCTAAATTTAAGACTATAGAAACAGAGCGCTCACTGTGAAACCGACCTCAAAGCTGAAAGCTTTAAGAAACACATTTTAAGTAATTATTTTAAAAATAGAACAGGCAAAGTTTATCATCTCATCCACATCTATCTCCGACCACCAAACCCGCAACCTCTCATCCAACATCCAGACCGCTAAGTCTGCAAGCCTTTACCTCCTTGGCTGTCTTGCTCATGTAACAGTTTGCTGGTCATGCAACACAGAGCACCTGTATAAAAAAGCCCAAAGCCGACTGTACTTCCTCAGGAGGCTGAGGTCTTTTAACATCTGCAGGAAGCTCCTGAGGATGTTTTACCAGTCGGTGGTTGCTGGAGTACTTTTCTATGCTGTGGTGTGCTGGGGGAGCAGCACAGCAAAGAAGGACTCATCCAGGCTGGAGAAACTGATCAGGAGGGCTAGCTCTGTGGTCGGCATGAAGCTGGACACTCTGGTGACAGTGACAGAGAAAAGGACATTAATGATCAGCTGATCGGCTTTTCTGTCGCGAGTCCGTCTGTCTTGTTTGTTTTTGGCCCACTTTGCACCAGAGCCTATCCCAGCTGTCATAGGGCGAGAGGCGGGGTACACCCTGGACAGGTTGCCAGTCTGTCGCAGGGCTAACACACAGAGGCACAGACAACCATTCGCACTCACATTTACGCACAGATTCACACCTATGGGCAATTTTGATTAATCAATTAACTTGTTCCCACTAACTGCATGTCTTTGGACTGTGGGGGGAAGCCAGAGTACCCAGAGGGAACTTCAATGATAGAGATGTAATGACATTGCTATTTTAGCTGTTACTCAAACTGTTTTTTGTCTTTTCAGTCAGATTTATATCTACAAGAAATGGTACAACTTGTTCCTTTCAGTGTGGGTAACTCTAACAGGAAAAAGTTGTACTTTACTGTTTGTCCTGGCTGTCAAACAGTAAAGTAATGCCAAGCAGTAAGACTTTGGGTATTTTAAAGCAGTCATAATATAATTTTAAAAAAGTGATGCTTATGATAAAAAAAATGAATGGATGTCTTGACTATAATAATCTGCTTGATACACACATTAAGCATGTGCATTTTCAGGTTATGCATATCCCCCTCTTGTACAGATTTGCTTCAAAATCCCTCCTCCCCAGACCCTGGCCTATGTCTGCACTGCTGCAGTTTGTTTGTTCTAGAGAGACAAGCACAAAGTCATGTTGACAAAAGGATTTAATGTGTTAACCTTTAAACTGCATTCCATGTATAATTACACTGTGCACACAGGTGAAAGGGTAATTTCCAAAAGCAGGGCAGAAGACACTGAGAGAAATGTGGACGAGAAAAAAAACATTCAGTTCAGTGAGATCATCTTTTCTCAAATTTATGACACAAATCCAAATCTGAAAAAAAAAAAAAAAAAACATACCCAATTTCCTTCAGGATCAACCTTCAAGATCAATAAAGTTTTATTGAATTGAACTGAAATCTGAGACTAATATGTTCTTATAAATGTCTGTGTGACTGGAATCAGACTGCTGACCCAGTTAATATCAAGTCATCATGGCATGGAAAAAGTGATACAACACAGACAGTGTTTACAGGAGTAGGGCTTATTTATGATTAACCTGAGGAGCATTGGCACAAAGCCAGGAAGCACACCTTTATTGATTGCTAAATTAGTCCTACAGATTACCCAACAGCTGATTAGTAAATAACAACATACTTATATTACAAACATCAATATAAGGAATTTGAAAGCCCTGTCAACTAAAAAGCAAATCCTCCACAGTCAAATGCATCAAAGTCGGAGTCTCCTTCGAAGTCGAAGCTGTTAAAGTGTGGGGAATCGACATCCTGGCTGCAGGCATGGAAGGAGCCCCCAGCAGAAAGCTCAGAGAAGCCCCCTGTGCCGTGGGCAATTTCTGGGGGTCTTGTGGCAAGGGGAGAGGAAGGGGAGCAGGAATTGAGGTAGCCCAAAGCAGAGGAGGCTGCTGCCCCTCCCATCAGTAAGCATACTGCCCTCACTGCCCGGGCATCACTGCTGTTGCCATGGCGAAGACAGTCGGACATACGGTGAGGTGGTGCCACAGAAACACTACGCAGAGGCTGCCGTGACACATTTGCTGTAAAAGATGTAAATGTTGTTAAATTCACAAATTTATGTGTAGTTTGGCTTATTTACCAGCCAGACAGCATATATTATACTAACTGGCTACTATAATACTATTATACTACTACTGGCAATAGTGTATATGTGTGTACTAGACTTAGTATTCATAAACTACTTAAATTAAATGGGACACAGTAGAAATACAATTAAGCTATATTTTTCATTACTCAAAATTAGATCAAAACACGATTAACCCCAACTCTGCCTCTGTGTGCTCTGTTACGGCTTTGCAGGTGCTTAAGGACACCATCTGTCATGCTCAAAACAACAGAGCACTAAATTATAAAGGAAAAACCAAACATGAATTGTCCAAATGCATCACATTTAGCAAATTAAATTAGTCAGAGCTTCAGTAATTAAGATGCAGTTGTAACTGTAATAAAGCAACAGCTGTGTGACAGATGTGATAATGTGTAGTTTTAGGCATAAATGCTTCAGAAATGTGTATTGTCAAATTTCTGAATGTGCTTCCCATTTGTTTTATTCACAAATCGTTTTATATCCATTAGTTCATTAATTAACCAGATTAGAGTTTTTGTTCATTTGTCTTGTTTTTTCTGTTTTGTGAAATTAATCAGCACCCTTCTTCAATCTACTGTCAAGTAATTACAAATGGCCTAAGAGCTGACCTTGGTTTTGCCCTCTCTCTCTGAAGGAGCCTCCCCGTTCAGTGACCCTAGTCAAAGGAGGGGTGCCCTCACCAACCCTTGGTGACCCGGGGTCTTTATCACTGGCAGAGTCGGGCAGGGGGTCTCTATCTGTGATGCAGGGAGTGAGGCTGCGTTGTCTCTGAAGTGTCAGGGGTGACACGACACCCTAGCAAATTGGAAAAAGTAAACGTTATTATATGACAGAAATAAACAGTCTACAATTGGAACAGGAATCTAACAAATTAGCAGTGAGAAACATAGAGAACACAATTTGTTTTAATATTAAATAAAACAGTGCTACCTAACTCACCTCTCTCACTTTCCTGATGACCTTCAGCCAGAGCCTGTGAAAGATAATGACATGTCATGATGTTTGAAACAGATCCAAAGTTTTATTTTTTATTTTTTCAACAGCAGAAAAGCCTGATAATCACGTGCAGTAAATTTATTTGGTAACAAGTAGAGCAAAGGAAACCTAAATTTCAGAATGTATGTGTGTGTAAATATGCCACCATGTGCAAAACAACTGATAGTGAATGGGTAAAGGACATCTGAGCTCCAGAGGGAAGGAGACAAAGAGAGAGCGTGAGACCTACGTGCAGTCGTCTGGGTTGTCTGAGAGCAGCAGCAGGAACTTGTTCTGTGGCAGGATAAGAGCAAAGCAGCAGTCCCTCCTGCCCCCTGGAGGCAACTTGGGCAGGTCAAGTATTTCTCGTCCCTCTGCAATTGACTCACAGCTGCTATGTAGTGCTACTACTTGGTCTGGAGGGGACTCTGCATCCCGGCACACCAGCAGGTTACCCTCTGTGGTCAGCACAAGGTACTTCTCCTTCCACTGCTTAAACATGAAGCCGCCTCCAGAAAAAAGAAAACAGTACAAGTAGGCTCATAAATAGGAGATGAATCAAAAAGTGCCAGAACAGCCAAAACAAGCTGAACAGGAGGTCCTTCTGACTAATCAGACAAACAAGTCCCAAAAAAACAACTGTAAAAAAATAACTGTAGCAAAAGCACAGAGAAAATGTTATGTTATGTTCTGCCATTTATCATATCATCTGAAGTTGTTTTTTCTGAGGCTTTTCAGTCTGGTGCTGTTTAGTCTGACTGAAAGAAACTGATGGACATTATGGACAATGCCAGGCATCCTCTGCACACGGCCATTAACAACCAGAAGAGTCTGTTCAGTGACAGGTTGCTTCTCCCAAAGACAAGAACTAACAGACTTAAAAACTCCTTTGTCCCACACGCCATCAGACTGTTTAACTCCTCTCTGGAGGGGAGAGGGAGGGGAAACAGGAGGACAAAGGAGGGGGGAACAACTAAGCTGTAGTGCCTCTTCACCTCACTGTGCAATACCTTTTGTGCAATACTTTTGTAAATAGTCAACGGTGCAATAGACTCAATACTTGAAATGTGCAATTCACTTGTATTTTTATTTTTATTCCTATTTATTCTATTTATCCCCTTCGTATATTTTATTTATATTGTCTCTCTCTCTCTATATATATATATATATATATATATATATATATATATATATATATATAATATTCTGTAACTCTGTAACTTCTGTCGGTGCTGTGCTTTTTTGGAAATCGAATTTCCCAGAGGAACCCACCCGAGGGATTAATAAAGTTCTATCTAATCTAATCTAATCTCTTCTGTGGAAATTCCAGAAGATGATGAACTCATTCTGGTGTAAATAATAACTTGTGGCAAAGGATTTATGTTTATTCTTTTGGATTTGGATTATTTAGCATTGTAGTTGCTCATTTTTAACATGTATTGTTGAATGTTATGGTTGTGACTAGAGATGGACCGATCCGATTGGTATCGGTCCGATACTGACCTAAATTACTGGATCGGATATCGGAGAAAAATAAAAAAAATAAAAAATGTAATCCGATCCATTAAATATCACGAAAGCACCTCGCAAAACTTGCAACACGCCGTAACTCACCTCAGAACGTTAGCACGTCGGAGCAGTATGCATCACGTGATAGAGCGGCTGTGGCATGCGGGACCTGTCGGTGGTCTGGATAGCATTTGGAGCTTCGCTAGCAACCCGGCATTTCATCTCCCATAAAGTTATCCCCGAGAGAAGTAAAGCAAGTGTGTAAGTCCATCTCTGAATGTTTGTAAAGCATTCCTGCGTTAAGCTTAACAAGCGACTGCCTCTTCTTGCTGTTACTTCAATCATGAAACTGCTTAACGATCAGCTGATCGGCTTTTCTGTCGCGAGTCCGTCTCTCTTGTTTGTTTTTGGCCCACTTTGCACCAGAAAGAGGAAACCAGCGGCTGAACAACAGCAGCACGTTTAAGCTTGATAAGCTGTTGTTAGAATGTATTTAATATTACTTTCTACACCAGGATCTTTTTCTACGTAGCTGACGCTGGTAACTGTGCAGGGGCGGATCTAGCAAAGTTTAGCCAGGGGGGCTGATAGGGCATGAACAGGGAAAAGGGGGCACAAAGACATACTTTGAAATGTACATTGTGCCTTGGTTTAGAGTGTCTGGAAGAGTCCTGTCTCAGTCAATTATAGATGATGTGAGAGGGCGGGTGTGTGTGTTTAGGGCACGGATGGCTTGGGGATAGAAGCTCCTCTTGAGTCTCTCTGTCCCTGCCCGGAAGATGCGGAACCTTCTACCAGATTGCAGAAGTTGGAACAGTTTGTTGCCAGGATGGGACGGGTCCTTCAGTATCTGCGCTGCTCTAGTCCGGCATCTCCTGGTGTAGGTGTCCTGAAGCGGGGGGAGAGCAATCCTGCAGCAGCGTTCTGCTGTACGGATCACTCTCTGGAGAGCTTTTTGGTCCTTCACACAGCTGTTCCCAAACCACGATGTCATGTTCTGTGTGAGGATGCTCTCCACAGCGCCTGTATAGAAAATCCTGAGGATCTTTGGAGAGACCCTGAACTTCCTCAGTTGTCGTAGGTGATACAGGCGCTGCCTAGCCTTTTTGGTCTGGACCTGAATGTGGGCAGCCCATGTCAGGTCTGAGGAGATGTGAACACCAAGATACTTGAAGGACTGCACCCTCTCCACTGGCGCTCCATTGATGATGATGGGCTTGTAGTCTCTGTGCTGACCCCTTCTGAAGTCCACCACCAGCTCCTTGGTCTTGCTGACGTTCAGCTGGAGGTGGTTGTCCTGGCACCACGATGCCAGATTCTTCACTTCATCCATGTAGGCCGCCTCATCGTTGTTGGAGATGGCACCCAACACCACTGTGTCGTCAGCAAACTTCACAATGGTGTTGGAGCCATGGGTGGATTATAAGGATAATTACATGATATATATTTGATATAATCTAGAACAATCTGCCGTGATTATAAACAAATATTCAACTATCCCAGAATTAAACCAGGTCTAAATGAAAAAAGGAGTGAGTATCACTACAAAGATTAACCCACATTGGTCCTAGTACAAGTTTGATATCAGCAAACACCGAGAGCATACCTATGACACCACAGCCATGCTATCATTCAAACACTGATAACAGCATAAATCGAATTAAATCGGGACTTGATGAGACCGTCTGAGTATCACTACAAATATGAAGTCGTCTCGTACCAGTTTGCTATCGGTAAACACCGAGAGCATTCACTGTTAGCATAGCACATCCATGTTAGCAGTGTATAAATGGATGGTTTAGCATATATTAGCGCAGGTATCAATAAAGGACTACCGTATTAAACACTTTTACTAACCTCAGGCAGATGGACAGGCGCTCTGCTGGTGGGATTGAGCGCCTGTAATTGGTGTCTAGGCGGGCAATTCTGGGACCGACGCGGGAAAGCAGGTCCTCAAACTGGCCGAGTGACAGACGATGATATCGCTGGAATCTGCCGTCATCCAGGCGCAGCTCCTGTAGCAAATGGTGAAACTCACCAAACTGCTCACGCGTCTCGAGGACCTGATGGACCCAGGTACGGCGAGGACGTCTTTTACGCCGCTGCTCTGCTCTCCACAGTAAATAGAGAAGGGAGACTCTCTCCTCAAGCGCTAGCTCGACAGCTGCCATCTTGCAAAGATACCAGTCTGGCACAACAGATGCGGTCACCGTCGATGAAAAAGTTGTTCCATTTAACAATGTTGCATCTATCTGCATCCAAGCCTCGCAGCTGCTCCAGGATGAGAATTTCCATTTTTGCCTGTTGCAGAATTTCAGGGTTTCTCTCGTTGACTTTAATAGCAACAAATTCGTTGGTTTTTGTATTGCGACATTTGGTTACAATACCAAAGCGCCCTTCTCCAAGGAAACCCTCGACCTCGTAGTGACCTCCCAAAAGGGTCCCTTTAGATATTTCAAGATCATCTATAGAGGAGGATGTGTTGGCTGATGCGTTGACATATTCTTGTTGAGAAAATTCTTCTGAGTATTGGGAACTGCAGCTGATTTTCTGTGATTCTTCTCTTTTACAACTAGAAGGCTGCTGAGAGACCACAAGGTTTTGTCCCCCTGTGCTACTCATGTCAGTGCAGGGAGAACTCTTAGAGAGGCCAGGATTGAAAAAGGGGTGGTGGAAAACCTCCGAGGGTGTTATGCGCTGGTTTGGATCCAATGCTAACATCTCTTTGATTAGGCTGACAAATACATTTTGGATTTTTCCCAACACCCGCTTATCTTCAGTAGTTGTTCAAGGTCATCGAGGCACTTAAGTCTTATGCATCGAGTGTCCTTGGACTGACAACCTGTCTCATCTTGAAATTGTCTTTCGGTCTTAAATGTCCAGCGTTGTCCGTTGTAGTTGTCTTTTATGAAATAGTTATCAGTGTATAAGCCAGAGTCTAAAGCATGATCTGGTGGCTGTCCCTGGGTCTGTATGATGAATTTCAAAACATCATAATCATTTCTCCCAGGGTAGAAAGGAAACCCTGTAGCAAGCTCCACAGCTACCAGCCCCAGGGACCACATGTCTATTGCTTCATTAAATAGACTACCAATCATAACCTCAGGTGCTCTATAACCAACCGTCCCCACACAGTCACCATTGTAACCATACTAAACACAACACCATTGCATTAATCTAGCTAAGTGTAAACAGCAGTAAATACTAAATATTCAACGTTGTTGTGCAGCACGCAGGACAGACAGCGCACAATGTGCTTCGAAGTAGCAGCCAAGAAAGGTGTAATTTAAGTCTACGAGCAGTGAACACCCGTGTGCATACCTGTGTGGATCAGCCACCGATTGTGCAAGTTCCCCCACTTAAAATGATGACAGAGGTCAGTAATTTGCACCAGAGGTACACTTCAACTGTGAGAGACAGAATGTGAAAAAAAAAATCCATGAATTCACATGGTAGGATTTGTAAAGAATTTATTCGTAAATCAGGGTGGAAAACAGGGTGGCCCCACTGTAACAACATGTATTTTGTGAAAAATCACAATTTTGCAACTCAAAACTTTACGAGGCATAAAAGTAAAACGGTAAAAGATTTGAAAAAGCTGATTTATACCTGAACAGCCCAATAATTTGAGAACATTTTAAAGTTTGAATGGTTCTAGGTGAAAATATGAGGAAGTAGTTAAGTTTCAAAAACAAGCATATTTTAGCAGAATTGCGGAAGTTTCCCATTCATTTCAAAGGGACAAATTAAAGGAAAAAAGTGGAATATTTTAAAAAGTATAATAGCAAAAAATACCAAAAGTCATAGCGTACATTAGCAGAAATAGCAGAATAGTTAAAAATTTGAACGGTGAAAATCGGCTGAAAATTGTGGGACTAGTTAAGTGCCAAAAAACGTACGGAAGCAACTAGAATAAAGTAGGATAAAGAATAAAGAGAAACAGGAACTCAATACAATTATTGCCATTTCTGAAACATGGATCAATGCGGAGAAAGGAATGGACTTTGGACTGGAGGGATATGAAGTGAATTTTGTAAATAGAAGGAACAAGAGTGGAGGGGGAGTAGCTATGTATGTGGATAAAAACCTAAACTACAAGGTGGTAGAAAGTAGAGATGGACCGATCCGATATTACGTATCGGTCCGATACTGACCTAAATTACTGGATCGGATATCGGAGAAAAATAAAAAATGTAATCCGATCCATTAAATATCACGAAAGCACCTCACAAAACTTGCAACACGCCGTAACTCGCCTCAGAACGTTAGCACGTCGGAGCAGTATGCATCACGTGATAGAGCGGCTGTGGCATGCGGGACCTGTCGGTGGTCTGGATAGCATGTGGAGCTTCGCTAGCAACCTGGCATTTCATCTCCGAAAAAGTTATCCCCGAGAGAAGTAAAGCAAGTGTGTAAGTCCATCTCTGAATGTAAAGCATTCCTGCGTTAAGCTTAACAAGCGACTGCCTCTCGCTCTCCGGCTGCTACTTCAATCGTGAAACTGCTTAATGATCAGCTGATCGGCTTTTCTGTCGCGAGTCCGTCTGTCTTGTTTGTTTTTGGCCCACTTTGCACCAGAAAGAGGAAACCAGCGGCTGAACAACAGCAGCACGTTTAAGCTTGATAAGCTGTTGTTAGAATTTATTTAATATTACTTTCTACTCGAGGATCTTTTTCTACGTAGCTGACGCTGGTAACTGTGCAGGGGCGGATCTAGCAAAGTTTAGCCAGGGGGGCCGATAGGGCATTAACAGGGAAAAGGGGGCACAAAGACATACTTTTCTTTCTTATTCTCATTTAAAATGTCGAGCTTTTAATAAATAATTATTTGACACCCAAAGTTTTAATTTGATGTAAAATGAATAGAAGTCAATTACTGTATATAGTGACTATTAAGTCTAATATATACACCCTAGTAAGCTATAGTACTTTTTCCTTTGGGAAGGTACCATCTGTGCAGTCTGCAATTTTGTTGAAAAAAGATGTTGAATCTATTTAATATTTCTTGAAAAATAATTGATTTCTGTGCATTTTTTTCACACTTCATCAAATTAAGGTTGATTACGTCGATTAAGCATCATGAGGTGGAGCGTGAGGGGTGGTTCCCTATTTTTTATTTTTTTATTTTTGTTGTTGCTGGGAGTTGGAACCCTATTAGTTAGGTTTCTTAATATTTACGCTAAGTACTCTTTAAAATACCAGAATAGTGAGGATGGTGTAGGTTTAAGTTTATTAGATTGATCAGTATTGCTGAACTATGAAATATTTTTTTTGTATACAGGTATAACAGAATAGCTTTAGTGTAGTTGTTGTTTTAAACCTGAGTATGAACTTGCAGACTTGCAAAATGCAGCAAGATATTTTAAAAAACAGTTTTGTTGATTAAAAAACACTATATCGGATTCATATCGGTATCGGCAGATATCCAAATTTATGATATCGGTATCGGACATAAAAAAGTGGTATCGTGCCATCTCTAGTAGAAAGTATGACAACTGTAATTGATAATTTACTAGAATGTATAACAATTGAAATTTATAAGGAAAAAGAGAAAAATGTAATAATTAGCTGTATATATAGAACACCTGGCTCTAGTATTCAAGTATTTAATGACTTCATAGAGGAAATATTCTCTAAAACAAATCAAAAAGTTATGTTTATCTGTGGTGATTTTAATATTGACCCGTTGAATCCGAAAAAGCATAAAATGACCGACGAATTCCTAAACACTATGTACAGTTTGAGTTTACATCCTAAAATAACCAGGCGTAGCAGAATTACACCACATTGTGCCACCTTACTTGACAATATTTTCACTAACAATATGGAAAACAACATTGTGAGCGGAATATTAATTAATGACATCAGTGATCACCTACCAGTTTTTGCAGTTTATGACACTAATTATAAGAAAAATCAGCATGAAGAAAAACTGAGATACAGACGTGTAAGGACAGAAGAAACTATGAATGCATTTAAGAACGATCTATTAAATCAGGACTGGGACAATGTGTACAAAGAAGCTGATATTGATATTGCATATGGTATATTTTTAAGAATATTCATGGAGTTGTACGATAAAAACTGTCCAACAATAAAATACAACAGAAAGCACAAATATTCAGATAGACCATGGATCACTAAGGGTTTACAAAATGCATGTAAAAAGAAAAATACACTCTATAGGGAATTCCTAAAACAAAGAACAATAGATGCTGAAGATAAATATAAAAAATACAAAAATAAGTTGACCAATAGTATACGTGTATGTAGAAAGGAGTATTATAGTAAAATATTGAACAACAATAAGCATAATATGAAGGGAATATGGGATGTTTTAAATGGTATCATTAAAAAAAATTCTGGACAACAAAGTTATGCTCAATACTTTATCGACAATGGCAATATTATGGAAAACACTGCTGATAAGGTCAACAGCTTTAATCATTATTTTGTAAATATTGGACCAAAACTGGCAGAACAAATTCCTGAGTCACTGCCATCAGTAGACTGTAGTGAAAACCTGATTGATAGGAACCCTAACTCAATGTTCCTTACATCAGTGGAGGAAAAAGAAATAATTGACATTGTACACATGTGTAAATATAAAACATCTACTGATTGTAATGATATTGACATGAAAATCGTCAAGAAGGTCATTGAAGGAATTGTAGGACCTCTAACATATATTTGCAACTTATCATTTCAGACGGGAAAAGTGCCAAACAAAATGAAAATAGCTAAAGTTGTGCCGCTGTATAAAACCGGGGAAAGATGCCACTTCACAAATTACAGGCCTGTTTCTTTACTACCACAATTCTCCAAAATCCTAGAAAACCTGTTTAATAAACGATTAGACAAATTCTTAGATAAATATAAATTACTCTCTGATAGTCAATATGGATTCAGATCAAAAAGATCAACATCTCTGGCATTAATCGAATCAATTGAGGAGATTACGAATGCTATAGATCAGAAACAGTATGCAGCTGGAGTATTTCTGGATCTCAAGAAAGCATTCGACACAATCAATCATGACATATTAATTAATAAACTGGAACGGTACGGGATCAGGGGGGTTGTACTTAGTGATGTGACGTTCTGTATCGAGGCTTCGGAGCGTGTGTCGAGTAATGGAGGGGGCGTTTCCGCGAAGCGCGTATCGAGGCTTGCTTCATTTATGGGAGGAGCTGAAAATGATGACGTCCGAAGCCTCGCTGCCCGGCTGTACCACGTGACTGGTTCATGAAGTGGTTCGAACTTTGCCGCGAGATATGACAGCGATATAAAGCCCTCAGACTTCATTCAAAATGTGGGTGTTTGATGGAGAGTTGCGGTTAGAGAGAGTTTGGAGAGAGTTTGGAGGTTTATGAGAGTGAGGAGAGAAAGTCAGGAGAGAATGGAGCCAGCTAAGAAGAGGAGGATGTCCTCCCCTGTGTGGGAACATTTTGATTTTATTCCTCCCAACAAGGTATGTAAATTTCTACAGAAGATGTATTGTCATGATACTGATGGTGCAATACAATTTATGTTGAGCTGTCTTGACTTTTGTACAAGGTGAAGTGTTTGCTATGTGCCAGGGAGCTGGGATATAACAACAACACCTCATCCATGCTTAGGCACTACAGAGCTTTGCATGAGAATAAGGGGGACACCGATTGTGGAGCAAGACCAGGTGAGCCATCAAATGCAATGATAATATAGCATGCAGTAATGTTACTAAATGATATAACAATATTATACAACTGTTATAAGTTACGTGTGTGATATTTATATTTGTGCTTTGTCTTTATTGTCTTTCCTCAGGAGAACAATCTCAAATAGATGAAGACCTGGTTACCATGGTGATTGAGGACTCCCAGCCATTTAGCATTGTGGAGGACAAAGGATTCAAAAGATTTGTTAAATCATTAAATCCCAGCTATGTTCTCCCCACTAAAAAGGACGTAAAAGCAGTGAAAATTTAGTTTTTACAGAATAAAATGTGAACAGGCAGGACTGAGGCTCAAAGCCTCAGTGTGTAGCTGTCCATACCTCAACGTTACAAAAGCACAACTACTGTCCACACCCCAACCACACCTCACCTCACAGTAAATGATCATTTCCATTTCAAGCATTTCCAAATAATCATTTCCCATACTGCCACTATAAATATACACAGTATACTGCCATCACTACAATATACATGTTTTACACACTCCTTTTGTTCTTGACATTTACAGGCTGTGTGCAAAATGCCACACTCTTCAAATTCATGCCAGCTATTATTTTTACGTCCAGTAGGTGTCCTGCTAGAGCAAATGAAGCTTCATGAAGCTTCGCGTTGGGGTGAACCAATTGGATGAAAAGCTTCAGTGCTTCATGGGGCTTCATCTGCCCATCACTAGTTGTACTGCAATGGGTGAAAAATTATTTAAGTGACAGGAAACAATTTGTGAAGCTGGGTGTCCATTAGTGATGGGATTTCCGGCTCTTTTTAGAGATCCGGCTCTTTCGGTTCGGCTCACTAAAAAGAGGCTCCAAACCGGCTCTTCAGGTTGTTTTGTTTCTTTAATTAATTTATTATTAACAATAATGTAAAATTATGCACAAAAGGAATTACTAACGTTAAAAAAAGTGGTTTTATTTATATATGTTTATATATAAATATATGCGGTGGCCCCTGGAGACAAAACACGTACAAACTCCAAAACACATTTCTAGCATGAACTGAACTCCCAAAGCAGAGCTACTAGATCACTTAAATTACACAATTGAAAGCATGTGTGTATTGTTTGTGTATTTATACACAGGCACTCATATATATTCAAATAATTTAAAAAAAAAAGTTCATTTACCTGTTACTACCACACACCAAATCCGATGGTTGGTACTTGCTGGCTTGTGTAGCCACAAGATAACAAAAGCCCAACACTGCGCCCAGCATCCTGGAGCACTTCTGTTGTCTTTTATACGTGTTTTGAGTTTTTATGTGCTTCTGAGTTTTAATGTGCTTCGGAGTTTGTACGTGTTTTTACGTGTTTTAGAGTTTGTACATGCTTCCGAGTTCGTACGTGATTTGAAGTTTGTATGTGCTTTATCTCTAGGGGCCACCGTAAATATACTTTTATTTATTCACTCCACATAAAATGTAATAAATAAATTATATAATACAAAAATCAACTATTCACATTTCAACTTTTAACTATTTAAATTTTCAGCTTTTTCCTTTTACAAATTTAAAGTGAAAACAACACAAAACACTGCAAACCACAACACAATTAAATATATATATATATATATATATATATATATATATATATATATATATATATTTGTAGGTTGTGTATCCTTGAGGTGTTAATGGGGTTATTGAAAATGTGTATATGTGCGTATATATATATATATAAAAAAATTACACATAACATATAATGTAATTGCAAGGAGGTATTTCTGTAGTCTATTGATACTAGATAGTGGAGAAGGGGTGGGATTAAATAAGCTTATGCTTCTTCCTGCTCCTTTTTGAACATGTCCCTTGGGGGTCATTTCTCCTTTTAGAGGCTAGTGTCGTCTCTAAAAGGGTAAGCTCTTTTTAGAGATCCGGCTCTTTCGGTTCGGCTCACTAAAAAGAGGCTCCAAACCGGCTCTTCAGGTTGTTTTGTTTCTTTAATTAATTTATTATTAACAATAATGTAAAATTATGCACAAAAGGAATTACTAACGTTAAAAAAAAGTGGTTTTATTTATATATGTTTATATATAAATATATGCGGTGGCCCCTGGAGACAAAACACGTACAAACTCCAAAACACATTTCTAGCATGAACTGAACTCCCAAAGCAGAGCTACTAGATCACTTAAATTACACAATTGAAAGCATGTGTGTATTGTTTGTGTATTTATACACAGGCACTCATATATATTCAAATAATTTAAAAAAAAGTTCATTTACCTGTTACTACCACACACCAAATCCGATGGTTGGTACTTGCTGGCTTGTGTAGCCACAAGATAACAAAAGCTCAACACTGCGCCCAGCATCCTGGAGCACTTCTGTTGTCTTTTATACGTGTTTTGAGTTTCTATGTGCTTCGGAGTTTGTACGTGTTTTTACGTGTTTTAGAGTTTTTACGTGTTTTGGAGTTTGTACATGCTTCTGAGTTCGTACGTGATTTGAAGTTTGTATGTGCTTTATCTCTAGGGGCCACCGTAAATATACTTTTATTTATTCACTCCACATAAAATGTAATAAATAAATTATATAATACAAAAATCAACTATTCACATTTCAACTTTTAACTATTTAAATTTTCAGCTTTTTCCTTTTACAAATTTAAAGTGAAAACAACACAAAACACTGCAAACCACAACACAATTAAATATAAATCATATTATATATATATAAACTAGTCATAAGCGAAAACGTTTAGGCTATATATCGCATTTAAAGGTCTTTCTTTGGGATGTAAAAAGAAAAATACACTCTATAGGGAATTCCTAAAACAAAGAACAATAGATGCTGAAGATAAATATAAAAAATACAAAAATAAGTTGACCAATAGTATACGTGTATGTAGAAAGGAGTATTATAGTAAAATATTGAACAACAATAAACATAATATGAAGGGAATATGGGATGTTTTAAACGGTATCATTAAAAAAAATTCTGGACAACAAAGTTATCCTCAATACTTTATCGACAATGGCAATATTATGGAAAACACTGCTGATAAGGTCAACAGCTTTAATCATTATTTTGTATTTTTTTTTAATATATTTTTTGGTCCTTTTACAGCATCCTGCCATGCGATTACATTTGTTCCTGACCACCGAGAACACTCACATTTACTTTTATCGAGTGGAAAAAAAGTTAGCTTGTTTATATTATGCTAACATAGCTGTGTTGCTAGCGGTCACGTAGCACATCATTATATACCAGCTAGCCCAACTTCAGTAACCCTACAAACGTCACTGCTGTTTAGTTTTCGGTCTTCATTTATGCTGGAAGTGATAGCAGAGCTGTACGTTTTAATTTGTTTCCAAAACCCCGCAGTCAGGACATGCTATATTGTATTTAGATAGAAGCTAGCGAGCTAACTCCCTGCTAACTTCTAACTCCGTTAAATGTCATAAATTCCGTTTTCATGGATGCCTGGATGTTAAACTCAATTGTTACACCTGGTAGAGCAGAACGCTGATCATTTTATTAAAGATGAAAGACTTTAGACAGTTTTTCAACTCTCAGTAATCCCATAGTGATCGTTTGATATATGGACCTGCAGCGGAGTTTAGACCCAGACACGGCTAGTGACGTCAGACTGAACAACCGGATTACTAACGTTAAAAAAAAGTGGTTTTATTTATATATGTTTATATATAAATATATGCGGTGGCCCCTGGAGACAAAACACGTACAAACTCCAAAACACATTTCTAGCATGAACTGAACTCCCAAAGCAGAGCTACTAGATCACTTAAATTACACAATTGAAAGCATGTGTGTATTGTTTGTGTATTTATACACAGGCACTCATATATATTCAAATAATTTAAAAAAAAGTTCATTTACCTGTTACTACCACACACCAAATCCGATGGTTGGTACTTGCTGGCTTGTGTAGCCACAAGATAACAAAAGCTCAACACTGCGCCCAGCATCCTGGAGCACTTCTGTTGTCTTTTATACGTGTTTTGAGTTTTTATGTGCTTCTGAGTTTTAATGTGCTTCGGAGTTTGTACGTGTTTTAGAGTTTTTACGTGTTTTGGAGTTTGTACATGCTTCCGAGTTCGTACGTGATTTGAAGTTTGTATGTGCTTTATCTCTAGGGGCCACCGTAAATATACTTTTATTTATTCACTCCACATAAAATGTAATAAATAAATTATATAATACAAAAATCAACTATTCACATTTCAACTTTTAACTATTTAAATTTTCAGCTTTTTCCTTTTACAAATTTAAAGTGAAAACAACACAAAACACTGCAAACCACAACACAATTAAATAT